>NC_067400.1:632423542-632723542 GCF_016432865.1 Antechinus flavipes | reverse complement strand
TAAGGTGTACTAAGCCAAATGAACACGGTTTTAAATTATAGTTTTTTATATATAAAACATATGCATGGGTAATTTTTCAACACTGACCGTTGCAAAATCTTCTGTTCCAATTTTTCCCCTCCTTCCTCCCACCTCCTACCCTAGATGGCAGGCAATCCCATACATGTTAAATATGTTAAATACAATATATGTATACATATTTATACAGTTATCTTGTTGCACAGGAAAGATCGGATTTGGAAAGAAGGTAAAAATAACCTGAGAAGAAAAAAACAAAAATGCAAGCAAACAATAACGGAAAGAGTGGAAATGTTGTATTATGGTCCATACTCATTTCCCAGTGTTCTTTCTCTGGGTGTAGCTGGTTCTGTTCATTACAGATCAATTAGAACTGATTTGGATCCTCTCATTGTCAAAGAGAACCACGTCCATCAGAATACATCCTCATACAGTGTTGTTGCTGTGTATAATGATCTCCTGGTCCTGCTCATTTCACTCAGCATCAGTTCATGTAAGTCTCTCCAATCCTCTCTGTATTCATCCTGCTGGTCATTCCTTACAGAACAATAATATTCCATAACATTCATATACCACAATTTACCCAACCATTCTCCCATTGATGGGCATCCATTCAATTTCCAGTTTCTAGCCACTACAAACAGGGCTGCCACAAACACCAAATGAACACCCTTAAGGAGGAAGTGAAATGAAGCACACTTTGGGAAAGAAGAAGACCCCGCTGTGGAGGGCACAAGGTTACATTTCCAGATACTGGAAGCATTTTTGCAGCACAGTAAGGCTTGCAAAGCACTTTACAAACATGATCTCATTTTATCTTTGCATTGAACTTGGAGAACAGTGCTATTATGATCCCCATTTCATAGAGGAAGGGGAAGAGACCGGGGATTGTCCAGAGGCACTCAGCTCGGAAGTGTTCTGGACAAATCAAACTCAAGCCTTTCGTTCGCCAGTCCAGCGCAGCACTGGCTGGACCACCCAGTATTCTGCGGTTCTCCCAGAACTAACTGTACAATTATCACCAATGGTTGAGAAGACCAAAGTGGGGGAACAGGTCGGGGGTTCCTCGCTATCACCCACTGACTTCAGAGAGTGCCAATGACAAGAACAGATTGGCTTGGTTGGCTTATGAAGATGGTTTCTGAGAATGTGATTTAGGTTTCCAGATGAAGAATTGCAATAGAGGGATGACAAAATGCTGACTGGAGACTTAGCACACTGAATAAAGAGAAAATTCCATATTCTCTATGACATGTCAATCTAATTTAAAAAGGATGAGAAAGGGAGAAGACTATGCATATCCTCCCTCCCCCCACATTATAACAGTTAAGCAGAGTTGCGACCAAAATGAAACAATAGCAGACCAGAAGTTCCCAAGAGGCTAACATCTCTAAAAGGAGCCTAAGTTATGAAATATTCACAAAAATCACTCAAAATTCAGGCATCTAAAAGGAGAATTAGAAGAACAAACGGACATCATCCCCAAGGGTAATGTTGACACTTGCTGAGACAAAACCCAAACTGGAGCACAAACTGGTGAACTGAAATCCAGGACTAGACCATTATATAGGACTTAAAAAAAATCAGAATAAGCAAAAGCTTTGTAGATGAAAAGCGAATCTGTTGCAAGCAAATGGACTGGGGAAGAAGCACATAGGGGACAGTGTTGATCTAAAATTAAAGGAGGGATGCTTTCATCCTGAGAGGACTTGCTCACTTGCTTGGGACCCAAAGATGCCACAGGAGCCATTCCCAGCAGGATATGGACCTGGCATCTCCTAAAATCCTCCTCCCACTTTGGCTCAACTTCCATGGCAGCCAACTGCTGCTGCCCAGCACCACTGAATGATGAACAGCTCCTTGGGTCTTTACTTATTCAGTGATGCACTTGCCAGACCTTTTGTTAATTATATCTATTTATCTGTGCCAGTTCAAAATAAAAATGGACAGTTGTTTTTTGCCAACCTCACACTCACTATTTATCCACCAAAAAAAGAGATGTCTCTACATTGGTAATTTTCCAAAATTTCCTTTGTTTTTCCAAATACACTTAATATAGTTTCTAACATTTGTTTCTTTTTTTTATTAAATTATATTTCAAAGTTTTTTATTTTCAAAATGTATGTAAAATTTTAAATATTCATCCTTTAAAAACCTTGTATTCCAAAATTTTTTTCTGCCTCTCTTTCTCCCATCCCCTCCCTTAGAGGGCAAGTCATGCAATATATGTTAATCATGTGCAACTCTTCTTATACATATTTCCACAATTATCATGCTGCACAAGAAAAATCAGATGAAAAAGGGAAAAAAATGCAAAAGCAAGCAAATAATAACAAAAAAGGTGAAAATATTATGTTGTGATTCACACTCAGTCCCCATAATTCTTTTTTATGGATGTAGATGGCTCTCTCCATCACAAGCCCATTGGAACTGGTCTGAATTATCTCACTGTTGAAAAGAGTCACATCCACCAGAACTGATCATTGTACAATCTCCCAACTTTTTGCTAAGATTTTATATTTCAAGTTTTTCTGCCTCTCTCCCTTACCTCTCCCCTCCCCAAGACAGCAAGAATTCCAGGTTAAAGATATATAGTCCTTTCAAACATGTTTCCATATTTGTCATATTATACAAGAAAAATCAGACCAGAAGGGAAAAACCCACAAGAAATAAAAAGCAAGCAAGCAAGCAAAAAAAGGTGAAAATAGTATGCTTTAATCCACATTCAATCTCCATAGTTCTCTCTATATATGTAGATGGCATTAAGAAAGACTTTTAATGACTCTCAGTGGAATACCTTGAAAAATAAATGGATGGAGTTTAAGATATGAACTCCTGAAGCTTTGTTATAGAAGACATTGAGTGATTTTACCCAAATATGGTACTTTTACTTACTGTCAGTTTCAGGGTATTTTGATCTCAGGATGTCTAGAAATTTTCATGGGTATTGTTCAACAATTAGGAAATTCACACTTTTTTCTATAATTGAAATTTAAAACTGTTATTTGGATTCATTAAGTCTTACAATGTTTAGGAGGTGGCATCACAGCATATATTTTAATTTAATTCCTCTTTGGGAAGACCATCTACCTTCTGATGATCTGGTTGCTGTGGAATAGTTGTAGTGTTTTGACTAATGGGACACAAACTTTTCCTGAACAGGGAAATTTCCAAAGCTGCCTTAAAAACCTGGACTAGATGACAACTAAGGCAGTTTCTTACTCTCAATATATGCTCAAATATGATACGCTGGTCAGAATTATAGGGCTTTGGGTCAAATGTTTAGTGTGTGTGTGTGGATAGTCAAGGGTACATGACTTGCCCAAGATCACACAGCTAGTAAAAGTCAATTGTCTTGAGACCTCATTTGAACTCAGATTCTCATGGCAGGGCTGATGCTCTACCCACTGTGCCATTTTGCTTCTCCACTGGTGCTTATTCTTTTTTTTATTTTACATTTTTATTAAAGCTTTTTATTTTTCAAAACATATGCGTGAACAATTCTTCAAATTCAAATTCAAAACCCTTACAAAACCCTGTGTTCCATTTACCCCTACCCCATCCCCTCTCTCCCCTAGATGGCAAGTAGTCCAATATTTGTTAAACATGGTAGAAATGTATATTAAATCTAATATATGTATATGTTATTTATATAATAATCGTGCTGCACAAGAAAAAAAAGAGAAGCAAAATGAAATGCAAGCAAATGTCAACAAAAGAGTGAGAATGTTATGCTATGAACCATCCTCAATTCCCCCAGTTCTCTCTGGGTGTAGATGGATTTTTTCATCACTGAACAATTGGAACTGGTCTGAATCATCTCATTGTTGAGAGCCACGTCCATCAGAATTGATCATCATATACTCTTGTTTTTGCCATGTACAATGATCTGGCTCTGCTCATTTCCCTCAGCATCAGTTCCTGTTAGTCTCTCCAGGCCTCTCTGAAATCATCCTGCTGGTCGTTTCTTACAGAACAAAAATATTCCATAACATTCATATACCATAGTTTATTCAGCCTTTCTCCAACTGATGAACATCCACTCATTTTCACTGGTGCTTATTCTTTAGTGTAGGAGTCTCGTCTTTATACATAATACTTTTGGTTTATTCTTTATTCTTTAGAAAAAGGAGTCTCCTCTATATACATAATCCTTTTAATTTACTTTACCAAAAACAAGAATTTACTTAGTTGTAATAAACCAGTAATATAGATTCTAAAATCATTCATTCTCTTTCAACCAATTGAGAGGAATATTTGTGAAAGATGATTAAATAGCTGACTCCTAATGATTAAGAATTGTTTATAGGCAAGGGAAATTTGCTGAGAACAAGCATAATACAATCAGTGAATCAACCATGAAATATTTTATTTGTGAGAATAGCAGCGGAGGTTTTAGCAAAATGTTATTCATTGCAAGTGAGAAGTTTTTGTAATTAAAAATATTGGTGAGACAAAAAGACAAAGGTGATTATTCATTCTCTGAAACAATCATACTTTATACAAAGAAATTTTGTAATTTTCTGAGTATTATTTTTTCAAAAATGATATCTCCCACTGAAGGCAATAAAGCTATGGGGATGCTTCTAAAACTGTGATTCTCTTGAACTAGGTTTTTCTTTGTTTCTGCACAGTGATCAGGAGACAGGAGCCATATTTATATTTCATTCTAGACTTAGAAAACCACTGGGAAAAAGAAATTTAGAATATTGAAAATTTTATTGCTGATTTTATGGTTTTATAAAACACAGGCTTTTAATTATCCCTTACGATTTTTTCCTCCCCCAAATGACCAATTTTTTGGCAAAGTTCAATCATCAATAAATGAGGTCTCAGCTCCTCGGTAAACCAAAAGACCTTAAGGTGAAGTAATCTAGCCTTTTTTAAAAAGCTTTTCTGGGAAGACAGAACAAAGAATAGGGAACATTTTAAAATGAAAATAATATTATTGGTTACCAATTCAGAAGCATCATGGGCAACAAAACCAACATGATTAATTGTATATTGGGGATAGCAACAATCCTTCTTTCCATCCTTTCTATCAGGAAAGGTTGATTGATAAGAGTCCATCTGTTCATAAGTGGAATAGAGATAACAGACTTCTTTGACATGGAGTGACTCACAGAAAAGCTAAACTTCTGAATCTAAGAGGTTACAAATTTCCACTAACTATTTAAGGACAGTCAGCAGTGTGGAGATAACACATTTCCTTCAGATAAATGTAACATAAGGAAACTAAACTCTAAACTCAAGATAGCAGACTTCTTTTAAATAAAGTGTTCAAGAAGAAAACCAAATCTTTTTTTTTATTTTGCATTAACATTTTTAATTTAGTATTTTCTTTCCCCCCAATTACATGCAAAAACAATTTTTAGTGTACTTTAAAAATAAAAGAAAACTTTGAGCTGCGAATCTTCTCCATCTTTCCCCTACTCCTCTCATTAGGAAGGCAAGCAATTTGCTATATATATGCAGTTATGCAAAACATATTTCCAGGTTAGTCATGTTGCAAAAGAAAACACAGATGGTGCCGTGAATAGAGCACCAGCCCAGAATCAGGAGCATCTGAATTCAAATCTGGCCTCAGACACTTAACACTTACTAGGTGTGACCCTAAGCAAGTCACTTAAGGCCAATTGCCTCACCCCCAAAAATAGTTTTTTAAAAAAGAAAACCCAGACCTAAAAACCCCCCCAGAAAAATAAAGGAAAAGTCATCGATCTGTATCCTCAGTTCTTTCTTGGGAGATGGATAGGATTTTTTCATCATCCTCCAGAATTGCCTTAGATCACTCTATTTCTGAGAATAGCTGTCATTCATTGTTGATCAAAAGTATTATTGTTATTATTTATGACATTCTCCTGATTCTACTCATTTCATTTTGCACTAGTTCATGTAGGTCTTTCCAGGTTTTTCTGAGAGCATCTTGCTCATCATATTTATATTAGCTCAATAATTATAATATTATTATATAATTATATACATAATATAAATATATTATAATCTTATACAATTTGTTTTAGCCATTTCTCAATTGATATACATCCCCCAAGTTTCCAATATTTTTTGCCATTACTAAAAGTGCTGCTATAAATATTTTTGTACATATAAATCCCTTTCCTTTTGGAGACAGACCTTTCCTGCTGACCCTCTAAGTTGTCATGGGCTGGAAAATTGTTTCACATTCTCATTCTGTGGATTAAGAATAACCAGAATTTGTTTTGAGGAATTATTTTAAGTTTTTTGGAGGGATTTTGGGAAGAACTCACATGAGCCTCTGCCATCTTGGTTCCTCCCCCAATTATGATTTTTCACCTGAGAAAATACTTTTCTATTCCTATTTTTGTCCTGTATATTTTTAAAGGAAGGAACCTATAAACGGAAAATGATGAATTTACCTTCCAACCTGGAAATGACTTATCACTTATTAACTATTATTCTCTGCTTTGGAAATATAGTAGATGAATGATAAGAGGAAGGGATGTTGTCAATACAGAATACCACATGAACAGAAAGAGACACCAGGTGAAGAGCTTGGGAAATAGAAGAAGGAATGAGAGGACAATGATGGGGCTTTCAGGTCTCCAGACGTCTCCTACAGCTCTTGGTCTGCCCCAAACAGAGCACTTTGTAATATCTTGCCTTCTGTTGTATAAATTCATTCTTCAAAAGTTGGAATAATCAAACAAAGGAGCAATTTTCATCTCAGATTGATTCTCACCAACAGGAAAAACTAGTTTTGGGGTGGAAATGATGGGAACCCACTGGATTTCCTCCTCCTGGGATCAGTGATATAAAGAGAGAAATCTGACCCTCAACTGATGTGCAGCCTATAGGGAAAACAGTTTTCAAGGGGTCCAGAGGAAGATCGATGGAGGCTCTTATGAGATAAAATGCTGTAGAGGAAATCAGCCCAGGAGACAGAGGAGATACCCAGGAATAAAACTCTGAAGGCACAAAGAGAAATCAGATTTGTCTGGAAATGCTCATGAGGATATAGAGAGAATTTACCCACCAAGTCAGATGGTAAAAGAATATATACAATAGGGAGAGGCCAGGCTAGACCAGGTGACAATGTGAATTTTAAAACATTACAGAGTTTTATAAAAATAACATCACAAAAGCAAAAGCTCAGAGTGAGAACTCCAAAAAGGCTTTTACAAATTCTATTAGGATGTACAAAAATATCGCTAAGTATTTTTGGAAGTGGCAAGTTGAAAGGAAGACAATCAATTGGAAAATGACTTCAGTTACAGTCCATGGAGTGTACCATGCTATACTGTACATGGGATACTCAGAGGAAATGACAAAATGGATGGTTTCAGAGAACTTGGGGATACTTGTAAGAACTGATGGAGAAGGAAGCGCGCCAGAACAAAGCATACAGTAAGCACAGCATTATACGCCTAGAAGGTTCGAAATCCTTAAGATCAGTGCAATGACCAGCCATGATTCCTGAGGCACCACAACAGACTCATGATGCAGAATGGATCTCCGCTTGGACAATCAGGGGCTTCTTTTTTTGGTTTCGTCATGTTCTTTTGTTACAAAGTGACTTGTATTTCTTTTATTTCCCCCAATGGGGGGAAAGGGTAGAAAAAGAGTAAAGGACAATTTTAAAAAAGTGTTCGAGAATGTCTGGAGAAAGAAGCCAGATAAAAGAAGGGGTGAGACTTTTGCTCAAGAAGAAGGGAATGACAAGTGCCAAGAGAGAAGTAGCAGAGCTGTTCCAAAGGGGGACAAAGTGGGGGACGAGTTTACAACAATAAATGAAGGTCCCTGTTTGTCCATAAACCCACCGGTATGGACTTTCAGGGTTTTCATGATTTAAAAAAATTGGGGGGTGATTGTAACATTGGGCCACAAAATTGCCTTCATCTGTACCTTGAGGTACAGTGTTATTTCCAGAAACTGCTTGTGTTTTCTTTCTGCTTCTAACAATTTCTGTACAACAATAACTACGAGATTACGCGATGGTCAACTGTGATGGATTTGGCTCTTCTCAGCTGTACGGCAGTTCAGGGCAATCCCAAAACACTTGAGATGGAAGGTGCCATTCACATTTAGATTGAGAACAATGGAGACTAAATGTAGATTGAATCTTAGTAGTTTCCCCTTTTTCTTTCTCATGGTTTTTTCCCTTTTGGTCTGATTTTTCTTGCACAACATGACAAATATGGAAATATGTCTAAAAGAATTGCACATGTTTAATCTATAACAGATTACTTGCTGTCTTGGGGAGGAGGGAGGAGAGGAAGGGAGCAAAGGAGAAAAAATTGAAGTACAAAGTTTTCCAAAGATGAATATTGAAACTATCTTTCCATGTATTTGGAAAAATAAAATATTATTGAAAATGAAAAAAATAAAAATAAAAATTATCCCTCCGAGCAACAACAACAAAAAACAAAATTCAAATATGCTGGAGCTGCAATTAGAATCACACGAGATCTATCAAGCTTACAATAAAAGACTCCAGGATTTTGTTGCAAACAAATCTGAACTCAATAGAAAATTTGATATGGAAGAGTCAACATCAAAGTCTAATTTCAAGGGACTCAACAAGGACAAACTGTTTATGTTTTTATTCATGAAAATGTGAACCATATGTCTAAGACTGACATCAGTAATTGCGTAGTCCAAAAGAAAGACTGGGGCAGAGCTGTGTATGATGTGACTCTAAAAAGCAAAACTGTGTAGGAAAAGGTAAAAGTGGTAATTATGTTATATGAATGAGGTGCAAGAGCAAGAACTGACAAGGAGGAATTAGAAGGGGGAAGAGGGCTGGTAGTTCTGGAACCCTACTCACATCTGGAATGGATTAAAGAGGGAACAATACATGCATACAAATGTGTGTGTGTGTGTGCCCCAAGAAAGGTATGGCACCCTCCAAAATCTATAAAGAAATCAGGGGAGGGGGGGAGGAATAGAATTAAGTGAGGGGAGAAGAAAGGGAGGAATATAAAAAGGTATATAGATTAACAGGAGTGAGATAAGGTGTGTAGATTAATGGGAAAGGGATAAAGAGGGAGGATATGGGTGTGATAGGATAGGTGGGGTACATAAGAATGTGTAGATTAAGGGGGAGGAGGATAAAGTGCGTTAGCTAATGGGAATGGGATAAAAATGGAAAGAGTAGGGAGAAATCCTTGAGGGAGGAAGAGGAAGGTAAATAGGTAGAAATAAAGTAGAAGAGTTAGCAGGAATAAGAAACAAAAGATATACATTAACACAATAACAATAATCAGGAGTAGAATTTATTAGGAAAAAAAAGTAGGGGTAATCATTGATCCCAGACAAAGTCAAAGATTCAAATAAGAGAGAAATCTACATTATATGTTAGCCATATTAATATTGTTTTAGGTGTATGTTGTGAGTGTGTGTGTGTATGTATTTACAGAAATATATCCAAGTTTGACTATGGCCTGCTTGGGGGAAGTGGGGAGGAAGAAAAAAGAACAAAAGGAATTACAAGGAAGCGAAGAAAAGATGGACAGTTCTGAATACAGTGTCTTCCACTATGATAGATGCTTTCATGAAATGGAAATTTATTGTTCCATATTTTGAATCCTCCCCGATGTTCTTTCTGCTGGGCGCATGACAATATTTTTCTTTTTCTATTTTGTATTTAAGTTTTTAAAATATCTGTGTTTCTCCTCCCTCCAACTGGGAAATGACCACTGGAAGCCCGGATTGTGGGGAGAGAGAGGAGAAAGGATAGGAAAAGATGCCATTTGAGGGTCCAAGTCTAGCCTCTCCCTCCTCCAGGGGATAAGAAATAACAGATGCTAAGAAAGCCCAGAGAATGATGGGACAAAGGCCAAGGTTGAGAGCAGGACATACACTGGATTTGGACTCGGACAGACAATAAATTAACTTGACCTGTAGAAGCGTGGGGTCTTTTCCAGCCTCTTGGACCTTACAAGGAGCCTGAGACTGACGGGGAGATCATGGGGCAGCCAAGGAATTTGGGAGATTCCCATTTGCTCAAAGGAAAGACTCTGGGAAAACACCTGACACAGAGGAGCCAAGTGATCTTTCTCACAGGCAAGAGTGGGTTTTAGACCTTCCCCTCACTACAGACCTTAGTCTCCATCCCTGGGCACTGAGCAAACTCAGGAGGCAGAGGAAAGGAGGAGGCTGAGATGCCCGGGGGAGGGGGGGAGGGAAAGGCACAGAGTAGTCATGTTTACCCACAGACACCAGGTTCTCTCCAACATCATGTCCCTATACGGGGTGATTTGAGCCCCTTCGTGTAAAGTCCAGTCACAGACCTGATGTCCCCGAGTGCTCAGGCTCCATGGGAGACCCAGAGTTGGCTGGGGGTGTGGGGAGAGAGAGCAGGAGCCAGGGGAGGGAAAGGGCTTCCAAAAGGGTGGAAAAAATGGAGAGGGGGTTTAGAGGCAGGAATAAAGCAGGGTCTGGAGGAGAAGGAAAAAAGGGGGCAATTCGCCTATTTGGCACAATGCACAAACCCAGGCAAGCACACGCGCACACATGCACAAACCCAGGCAAGCACACGCGCACACATGCACAAACCCAGGCAAGCACACGCGCACACATGCACAAACACAGGCAAGCACACGCGCACACATGCACAAACACAGGCAAGCACACGCACACACATGCACAAACACAGGCAAGCACACGCGCACACATGCACAAACCCAGGCAAGCACACGCGCACACATGCACAAACACAGGCAAGCACACGCGCACACATGCACAAACACAGGCAAGCACACGCGCACACATGCACAAACACAGGCAAGCACACGCGCACATGCACAAACACAGGCAAGCACACATACACATGCACAAACACAGGCAAGCACACATACACATGCACAAACACAGGCAAGCACACACGCACACATGCACAAACACAGGCAAGCACACGCGCACACATGCACAAACCCAGGCAAGCACACGCGCACACATGCACAAACACAGGCAAGCACACGCGCACACATGCACAAACACAGGCAAGCACACGCGCACACATGCACAAACCCAGGCAAGCACACGCGCACACATGCACAAACACAGGCAAGCACACGCGCACACATGCACAAACACAGGCAAGCACACGCGCACACATGCACAAACACAGGCAAGCACACGCGCACATGCACAAACACAGGCAAGCACACATACACATGCACAAACACAGGCAAGCACACATACACATGCACAAACACAGGCAAGCACACACGCACACATGCACAAACACAGGCAAGCACACGCGTGCACACGCCCAGTTGGACACCGAGGGCTATGGTGAGCAGGGGGATTTATTTCTAAACCCCAAGGACCAGGGTGACCCACTTTGCCAGGCTGGGGCTCTGCTGCAGCCACAGGCCGGCCCGTGTCTCAGAGTCATGGGCCCGCTCCCGGCCAACTCCCGACCCGCTACACTCAAAGCCCAGCTCAGCCTCTTGCTTGCTGGGCTCAGGGGGCCACTGGCCTACGAGGGGAGCCGCCTGGAATAAGGAACCTCGGACCTCTCGGTTTATGCCCACTCGGGAGAAAGAGGCCCGGGGTTCAAACCCCAGGGATGGAGCAAGAATCTTGGGGGGGGGGGGGGGGCGCGGAGTGCAGAAAGCTGGAAAGCCGGAGGGTCAAGGCCAGGACAGCGGAGGGGGAGGATGCTCCCGCACAAAAGGCCAGGCCCTTTTCCTCAGGCACAGAGAGCCTGGGCTCCAGGACCCTCTCCCCCCCCCGCCCCCTCCAGTCCACGGGCTGGACCCATCATTGAAGAGAAATCCCAGCCCAGGAGAGCTCATGTGCCCCTCTGGCATTTGCCCCCCATGCCAGGACAGAAACCACCCCCACTCCCCATTGCCAGAGCCCGGGATGAGGAGAGACAAGGTCCCCAAAGTCTCCAGCATCACCTTCGGGTACAGGAGTCTGGGGCACGCTGACTGTGAGCACCCCTCTGGCCCCCGGAGGAGGCAAAGGCGGCCCGGGCTGGGGCCTGGTTCTGACGGGCACGGCTGGAGGTGGCAACGTGGAATCACGTGGATGGGAGGAAGAAGCCTTTATCCAGCACCTACTGTGTGCCCAAGCTGAGCGCTTCACAATCGCTGACTCACAACCTTGTGGGCATCTGCCGGGCTGGATCTGAACTCAGCTCTTCTCCCCCTGAGCCCCGGGCTGCCCCTGAGGATGCCTCGGCACTGAGAAGGCCCCGGAGGAAGGCTGGGGAAGTGGCAGAGCCCGTGACCCCCTCCAGCCGGGGCTCATTCCTGCCCCGACACCTTCCCCCGGCATGACCTTGGCAAGGCCCTTCGCTGCTCCGGGGCTCAGTTTCCCTCTCTGTAAAATCAGGGGCCGGGCTCTGGGCAGGATTCTCTGAGGCGCCATGGATGGACTCGGCTTCTCCGGACCGCTCTGCTCCCGCTGGCCCCCAGTGCTGGGAGGACGCGCTTACATGGGCCGCTGAGTCTGGGGTCCGACTGCAGGGAGGACAGGGACGCCTGCCTCGAGGGATGTGGGGGAGAAAGGGCTGGGACACTCGGGCGGGACAGAGGGATAGAGGGATAGATGGACGTCCTAGTTCGTGAGCGTGGCGGGGGGAGCGCTGGACGAAAACTGGACTCTGCGCTCCGAGTTTCAGAGCAGGCGGAGGGAGGATGTGGGCGGACTCTCTCAGAGAGGCAGCCTGGGCAGGGGGTTGTGGCCCCGCGGGAACTTGAGCCTTGGGGGTGGGGTTAGGGGCGGAGTCTAGAGTGGGAAAGGGTTATTCCAGTGGCCACGCCATTCCATGTGATGGAGGGCCGGGCTTGGGGAGGAGAGGCCCGCTGGGTCGGAGATCCTGGCTCTGGGAGCCATTGGAAGAAAGGGAAGATCTGGGCTTTCAGCGGACCTGGGCAGGCGGACTGCAAGCAGAAACCCTTGGACCTGGATCTCTCGGCCTCCTTCTCTGAGCTGAGATCTCTTCCGTCTCCTTCTCTCGGAGTGAGATCTCTCTGCCTCCTTTTCTCCGAGATCTCTCGGCCTCCTTCCCCGAAGCTGAGATCCCTCTGCCTCCTTTTCTCCGAGATCTCTCGGCCTCCTTCCCCGAAGCTGAGATCTCTCTGCCTCCTTTTCTCCGAGATCTCTCGGCCTCCTTCCCCGAAGCTGAGATCCCTCTGCCTCCTCTCGGAGCTGAGATCTCTCTCTGCCTCCTTCTCTCCGAGATCTCTCCGCCTCCTTCTCTCCGAGATCTCTCTGCCTCCTCTCGGAGCTGAGACCTCTCTCTGTCTCCTTCTCTCCGAGATCTCTCCGCCTCCTCTCTGAGCTGAGATCTCTCGGCCTCCTTCCCCGGAGCTGGGATCGCGCCTTCCAGAAGCCGGCTCTGTGCTTGCAGTCCCCAGGTAGGTCTGAATCAGGAAGCCACGCGCTGCTCAGCTTCAGCTGCTGCCTTTTCCCATGAGACCTTCTGCCGAGTGTCCTCCAGGCCACCAGGGACCCTCTTCCCTCCCCAGCTGGCTCCCGGGCAGGCTCCCCGTCCCCTCCCGAAGGTCCCACTTACCTCACGGGGACCCAGGAGTACTGCCTTCAGCTTTCTTCCGGGCCAGCCCACGTGTCCTGTCTCCCTGCCCCGGGCTCCGGTTCAGAGATTCGGTTGGTCCGCTGGCAGCCCTGGCTCCCTATAAAGACCCAGGAGTCCCGTTTCCTTTACCCGGGACGCAGACCCCAAAGCTCCCGCCCGGCCTCCCTTGACTGGCCCCGGGTTCTCGTGCTGGCTCCCGCCAGAGTCAGGCACTGGCACCCAGGCTCCACCTTCCCTCCAGGGACCCAGAGAAGCAGCCTCCAAGCCCGACTAGCAAAAGAAGGTGCCGGGAGCCCTCCCCAGCCCCTAGGGAGAGCCCAGCACATGGTGCGCCGGCTTTCCCAGAAACTTTGTTACCGGATGCTGCCTCCCAGATATGCTGCCTCCCAGACCCCTCCTTCCCGCGGCCTCCTTCCCTGCCCCCACTTTTTTCAGAGCCCTCGGGCCCCTGCGGACAAGCCGAACCCCGGACAGGATTGTGTCTCCCAGCCCCAGGCCGACCCCCGTCTTTCCTGGCAGCCCCATCCCAGGGCCCCCCATCCTCCCCATCCTCAAGCCCTCCCCCCCCCAAGACCAAGCAGTCAATGTAGTTCGGCTCTTGTATGGGCTGAGTGGGAAGAAGGGATGCTGAAGGCAGAGGATCGCCGGGAGGGGGCGCTCCTCGGGGGCCATTGAGGCTCCCATCCCGTCTGGGATCCCCAAGCCCCCTCTGCCTCCTGGGTCCGGGTGTGTGTGTGTGGGGGGGAGGAGATAGGTAAGAATCAGGAAGAGGGAGGAAGTCTCCTGTTCAGAGACCCCTGCTGCCTCCCTTCTGCAGCTGGTGGGAGTCTTCCCCTGGGGGGGGCGGGGCTCTGTAATGCTGGGGTGGGTCTCACACTCTGTAAATCCCCCCAGGCCGACCTCCTGCTCCTGAAGGAGAGAAGCCGCTCCGAGTCCTGCTCCCGGCTCAGCCTGCGGAGGACCAGATCTGGTCCCAGCAGCCATGGCCCCTGGGAGGCGCAGACTCCCACCCCAGGTGAGTGTGCTCAGCATCAGCCCCAGGCCATCTCCCTGGGCCCGGAGGATTGTGGGGCCGACCCTAAGGCATTTTATACAAGTGGGGGTGAAAGCGGGTACGGGAATGACCCCCCTTCCCAGCCTGTGCTGGGAACGGGACTTTGGCACTTTCGCATCTCCAGCATCAACTGCCCCCAAATCCCTGCCCTCCCGGCTTTGTTTTTCTTATTTCCCTGCTGACCACTGAGGCACAAGAGCAGAATGCCTGGGACTCTCTGAATCCCCCCATTTCTTGGCTCTCTTCTGGGAGGTCCTTGTTCCAGCCTTCCCTGGGGACAAAGGTGGGAAAAGCCCTCTGTGCCCTCGAGGAGCTTCTGGTGTAATGCTGAGGTCGACAGCCTGTCCACAAGCTCCCTGCAGTGTGGACGGGAGGCCCTGGGGAGGCAGCCGCAGTCTGGGGGCCGGGAGAGGCCGGTTTGTAGCTGAGACGTGAAGGAAGCCGGGAGGAGGGGGGAGGACACTCCAGGCTGGAGAGAAGTCATTGGAGAGGTAGAGTTGGGGGCTGGAGGATCTTGGTCAAGGCTCAGCCAGAGACCAGTGTCCCGGGAACGAGAGGAGGAGAAGGGGAGTACGGTGTGAGAAGGCTGGCCGGGGGCTTGGGGCTGCCCGGGTGGCACGGGCCTTAGAAATCACTTCTCCTTTAGTCCTATTGCCTGAATGGTCCTGGTCCTTGCTGGCAACAGTCTGAATAAGGAGACCCAGGATGCCTGGGAGCCGCCCCAACCCTGTGGGACTCTGCAGGACCATGGACAGCGCCCCTCAGTGCCCCATGACATACTTAGATGTACGCGTGCACAGTTATGTACATACATGTGCACTGGTGGGTGAGCTCTTTACCGGTTCTGGTTCTCCCAGCACCCTGGGAGCTGATCATGAAGGGAACCGAGCCGTGGTGAAGAGACTGATCAGTATAGGAAGTATACTGTTTGTTTCTATTTGAGGGGGAAAGAGTCATCGATTGATAGACTGGGGACTGGGGCAACTCTAGCTATGCTGCATCAAAGCCAAAATGTCACATGCCTTTGTCACATGATTATTTTCCTTTGTTAATGGCATATATTCATTTGTTTTTATATTTAATTATATAGAAATAAGAATAACTAATATGGGAAAGGAGGTTCTTTCATTTACCATAAAGATAAAATTTTATTAACCAAGATTGGGATTTGAGCTAATCCATAAGAAAGACATTGTCAATTTCTGTTCCAATATTAATATATGCACTGCTGAAGCAAGTGTTGCCAGTTTCCTTGTTGGGGGGAGGAGGGAAGGATCTAACTGTGCCCCTAGAACTCTGGAATCCAGGAGAACAAAAATCAAGAGAATGGGCTGCAGAGATCGATGAACAACATACAGGAGAGCTTGACCAGACCTATTGATACTGGGACAGATTATCCATTTCTCTAACCTCTTAAACTTCTTAAAAATGTAGCTCCAGCTGAGGTGCTAAGAATCTGACTATCTCCTCCATCATTTTCTTCCAATTCCAATATAGCAATACGATTCACTTTTTTAGACTTTTTATTTTTGAGCAGTTCTCTTATCTCATGAGGATAAAGTTCTTTCAACTTTGTGTTTTTGATCATTAAAACAGCAGATTTACGCTCTATGTGGAATCCTTATTTTATCTTTAACTTCTCTTATTTCTATTTCTAAACAACTAAGGAATGGATTTTTTTTTCACCTTTGAGATTCCCAAGAGTTTGTGTGCCTTTCCTTTTCATTAGCGTCTCTTGACTCTTTGTGATGTTAGGTCATTTGGTTCACATCCAACTCTCCAAGACCCCATTTGGGTTTTCTTGGCAAAGATACTGGAGTAATCTGCCGTTTCCTTCCCCTGTTCATTTTACAGATGAGGAAGCTGAGGCAAACAGAGTTGAGTGACTTGCCCAGACTCACATATTTACTAAGCATCTGAGGCAAGATTTGTTTTTTTGTTCATTTGCTTTTTCTTTTTCAGACCTTTTTTCCCTTTAGGTCTGACTTTGACAGATACGGAATACATTTAAAAGAATCACATATATTTAACCTAGATCATATTGCTTGCTATCTTGGGGAGGGGGAGAGGTAAAGGAGGGAGGCAGAAAAATTTGGAACACAAGGTCTTAAAAAATGAATGATAATATTTTATCAATGATAATTGCTAATTTTTACAAGTATTTGGAAAAATAAAATACTATTGAGGAAAAAAAAAGATTATAGTATATTGATACACAAAAGAATTCTTTTCATGTTTTCGTCTAGATAAGACTTTATTTCAGTCACTCAGGAAATAAGCTAAATCTTTTCTTTTTCTTTACTCTCTTTTCAGTGATCATAGGAAACTTCCTCCTACTCCCCCAACCCAGAATACACAGCATCTCGCCAACTCTTCATGGAATTTTCTTCATAACATATTATTTATGTCTATTCTGATGAAGAACATGACCTTCTCTTTCTCCTCCAGAGATCCTTGTATCTATCTCTGATAGATCACATGGGGAAAAGCAATTCATAGTAACATATATGTCCATTTTATTCCAAGTTCAAATTAAAAAAAAAAAAGCTTTTCTCAATAAAGAGAACTTTGGACTTTTTGACTGTGGTTCTAAGGGTTGGCTCTGACACGTTGGGAAAATATCTTTTCTGTTCAGTTGCCTCCTGTAAGTTGGTGAATATCGGATGAGCTGAATTTTGAACTCTTTCAGTTCTAAGTCTCATTACTTTTGATTGTTTAGGAGATGGTGACCTTCCAGGATGTGGCTGTGGACTTCACCCCGGAGGAGTGGGACCTCTTGGATCCTTCTCAAAAGGAGCTATACAAGGAGGTTATGTTGGAGAATACCTGGAACCTGCTCTCGCTGGGTAAGGACACTTTCCCTAGGATTAGGAATCTACCATCAAAGGTACTGCCTTCTTTCCCTCTCCCACAGTTTTAAGTAGTCAATTATTAAAAAACCTAAAAATAGGCATCTTTGCAGTCCAAGAGATAGGATTCTCCTGCTCCCTGATTTTCCTGTAAAAGGTCTTTGCATCATGAGATAAGTTGAGAGTTTCCTTTGCTGCCCTGAAGCTGTCGCTTACTGGTTCTAGGGAGCCTGAAGTGTTGAAGATTCGCAGACTGGCAGTCACTTTAGAGGTTGTTCTAGTCCAACCTTTCCCCATGCGAATGTTGTCTGCCCGATCTCTGAAACCTGCTGGGCAGTGAGGGGAAGCCCCCAACTCCCAAACCAACCTCTTCCCCTTGGGTTGGATCATAGCTCTTATCCTGACTCTCAGAATCCTGGTATAACAAGTGTGTCCTTGTTCTTCCTCATTCTTCCCCAAAATTCCAGCACAAATGATGCGAAAGGAAAAGGAAGGGAATGTATGCATTTATGTAGCCCTATTATATGCCAGCATTGTGCTTAAAATGTTATTTAATGTGATCCTCACAGCAAATCTTTGAGTTAATCTGGACTTTTTAAAACTTTTTTCACTCAGGACCCTTTTTTGCCCGATAAATTTTTACATGACCCTGGGTATATAGGTTTATAAAATAGGTATATAAATCAAACATTTACTGATGATAAATCACAGTTTTATGATCTCCACACCCAGTTAAAAACCCGAATATACTAGAATTTAAGAAGATGAGAATTAGATGATATTATTATTCACATTTTACAGTTGAGGAAGCGCAGGCAAACAGAGGTTAAGTGATTTGCCTGGCTCTTGGCCAATAAGACACTCAGCGCTTCCTGAATCCAGCCCCAGCTCTCTCCCCTCCCTGCAGCTGCCTCTGGTTTCTAGATAACGGAATCTCTGGGTTCAGCCACTTCTAGGAAGGAAGCTTCCAATGATCTCCTTCCCATCCCCCACCAAAAGCTCCCAACAGTAAACATCATGGAAAAGGTTCTTGGGGAGTCCTGAGAACCCCCTGTGACCCTCCTTGCCTGCCCTAAAGAGAACTAAAGAGAGCGCAAGTGTCCCTCCTCCTCATCCCTTCCTTGTTCCCATGCCCAGGACTTCCTCTTCCCAGAGAAGATTTGCTCTCCCATTTTGAGCGAGGGGAAGGTCCGTGGATGCTTGAGCGAGCAGACCCCAGAGGCCCCTGCCCAGGTGAGTGAGGGGAAGCAGATGTGTGAGGGCTGCTCCTCAAGAGGCAGCCTGTGTCACAGGGAGGGGGTGCAGGACTGGGGGCAAGACCACCATTCCCAGCTCTTTCTCAGACACTTTTTAGCAGTGGGAAAGGCCCTGAACCTCAGTTTCCCAGTCTGTGAAAGTCAGGGGCTGGATGGCTGAAGGAGGGGGAGATCCCAGGTATAAATGGCCATCTGGAAGCGTTTGGCCATGAAAGGGAAGAGAGATACAGGACAATATCTATGGGGAATGGATGGATGAAGTTAGGGTTTTTTGAAGACCGAGGAGAAATGGTTTCCTTTGTGGCAGTAGTAGAAATGAAGAGATTAAAAATTAATGAGAAAATGGAGATGATAGAGTAGAGCATATGCTGGAGGAAGAGATGGATGTTGTAGGATTGTTTAGACATCTGCCTTGTGAAAGTTCATGAGAGACTGCAGTAAAGGGGGACAAGAAGGCTTGGAGATGAGGGGGGCTAAGAGAGCTCTTGGTGACTGTCTGTCTCATTGAAATATAAGGCCAAGTTCTCAGCTGAGAGGGCGGTGGGAGAAATTTGTGTGGGAGTGTTGGGGGGGGGGATAAAAAGTTTTGAAAAAGCTCCTTTGGTGAGTGGGTCAGTGAAGGAGAGGTCAAAGGCCTGCCCTGCCATACCCAAGCCCACCCAAGCTTCTGTTACTTACATTTATAGTGGACCTCGGTATCCTGAAACCAGGATTTTCTCTCTTCATTCAGCACTGAGTGGGAGTGATAGCCAGGGTCTTCCCTAGAGATAATACCAAACTGGGATGGGCATAAGTCATCAACCTAAGCCCCTTTCCTGATCTTTGGGGCCCAGATTCTTGGGGAACCATTGACCAGATCCATGTTGGTGACTGCCAGCCTCGATTGAGGTAGACACCCGTAGCAGGAGACCTTCCAGCTGCCTTTGGGACCCCCACTGTGGGTGATCAGCTTCCATCCACATGCGAACCAGACCAAGGGGACCCCCGTAGGGGAGAGAAGGAGGCAGAAAACAGGACTGAGGTCAGAAGCCTGCATTTGACCGCTGGGGAGGGACTAGATTCCAGGGACCGAGGTAGAAGTCCGGCCTGAATCGGCCCTGGGCTCAGGTAGTCCAATAGACATTCCTGAAGGGCCTCCTATATTCTAGGCTTTGGGCTAAGCTCTGAGAGAATGAAGAAGGACAAGACGGTCCTTGTTGTCCGGGAGCTCACAATAAAAACAGGGAGAGCCCCAGTCTCAGCTGATCCAGGCAAAGGAAGGGGTTGTGGGAAGGGAAGATGCTAAACCCAATAGGAAGATGAATGAATACAAGGAGAGATGGTTCCAAAAGGAGAGCAGAGGGCTTGAGGAGAAGATAGTCAAGATGATAATAAGGGCTAACAATTATCTAGTGCCCCGTATGTGCTAGAACTCTGCAAATGGGATTTAGCATGAGAAGCTCAGAAAGTAGGTGCTCTTCTCCTCATCGTGCAAGTAGGGAAACCAAGGCAAGCAGACATGGTTTGCCCAAGGTCACATTGCTAAGAAGTTTCTGGAACTTGGGTCTTCTTGACATCAGGCCCAGCTCTCTCTATTGGGCCGCCTTGATGTGGGTTTGTAACCAGAATGCAGTGAAAATGTTTCTTCACACATGGATGAGGTAGAAAATGGGAGGAGAATCTTACAGGGTATTTTGCTGGGAGTTGGAACTTTTTTCATTTTTAGCTCCCCATCCAGCCAACAAAATTAACAACATGAAGTGCTGGGTACTGTGGGAAAGATAATTTTTTCTATTGGGTAATGACAAGCAGTGTATTAAATGGTAAATGTACTTGAAGGTCAATTGCACGTATTTTTTTTTCCCTTTTTTTTGCCGAGGCAGTTAGGGTTAAGTGACTTGCCAGTGTTAAATGTTGTGTCTGAGGCACATTTGAACTCAGGTCCTGTTGATTTCAGGGCTGGTGCTCTATCCACTGCGTCACCCAGCTCCCTCCATTTTATTTTCTTTTAAACAATGTTTATATGTAAAACAAACAAACAAACAAAAAAACAAAGGAAAACTTTTCTAAGGAAAAATCTCTTCAGATTTAGCTTTTTTCTTCACAGGCCTACTAGCCATTCTCTTACAAAAACTCTTCTGAATGATTGGCCCAGGTTTCCAAGCAATTCCTTTGGAAATCTGCTCAACTGAAGAGTATTAACTGTGTGCAGGAAGCAGAAAGCAACCCTCCGAGTGTCATGAGAAGCAACATAAGGACCAGTTTTGTAGAATGGTTGGGACGGTCCATGGTGGCTCGTAATGTGCTCATGGTTTGCAAAGAGCCTGCCATCTGTGCAAATGTTTGCAACATCTTGATCTGGTGATTGCCCTGCCGGTGCTTAGGAGGTACCTTGGGAGTGAGGAAACTATTCTGGGGCAGTGACAACCAGCCAATGGCCGTAATTTGCCATCCTCTTGGAATCCATTTGCATTTGGATTTCAAATGGTTATGGCTCTTGGGAAACAATTTGATATTGGATTGAGAAACTGAAAAAAACACTCGTTGCACTTAGTCTGAAGTGAGCAGAGTTGGATGTAATCACTGCATGACCCAGAAAAGCATTGTATGAATATATAATCATGATAGTTTGGAATCAGGTCAGAAAGAAAACTGTTATACTCATTATTCCCGAGGCAAATGTTGATTTTTATTGTTGATATTTATTCCATTTTTGTTTTAAAATATTTATAACAAAATCAGGCAATTATTTTCTATTAAAGCTTCCGTTGAATCACTTTTTGCTCAAACCCCGTAGACCGTTATTGTCAAATCCTAAAGGGTTCATCAACCACAAAATGGCAATGGCTGCAATAGGACTAATAGCAAAGCATGCCGTCCTCTTCCTGGAAAAAAAGGAGTCCCAGGAAAAGTAAATTATTCCTATAGATCTGAGAAGTAATGGAATGATATGGATAGTAGGGATTTGAATATAACATAAGAAAAACTGGGTATAGTAGTGAAAATAACTATATAACAACAGAACTATTGTTCAGCCTGGCATATGAAATTTCCAAAGGATGACTGTGATAATGCACCAGAATTGGTGAATGAAGAGAAACAGGAAGAGCCATGACCCCATAAAAAGTATAGTCAAATTTGAAGAAAGGATTGAAAGTGCAATGGAGGTTCCTGTGGAAGGAGGGGGAAAGTGGAGAGCCTGACTTGCCTCTTAGGAATGTGGGGTTCTTGCTTCTGGCAATTCTTTAGAGGTGCCGGGTCCTAGCTAAGTTTTATTCATCTTGAATCTTGGAGGCTCCATTAGATCTTTTTGCATTTCCACCATCCAAATAACTCCTTGCTTAGCTCCTTGCTGAGACGGTGTACGGCGGATAGAGTGAGCTGGAGCTAGCTTATCTGCAACTTGAGCACAGATTTCTCTAGGGCCACCCTTGTCTTTTCTGAAATGGCATCTTCATCAGGTCTTTGCAGGTCTGGTTCATCTGCATTCATAATTTCATTGAGAGCTAGATCAGTATACTTCTATAATCGACCTTGTCCTTTGATTTGTCCCTGTTGAGCAATTGCATCATGTTTAATTTCTCCCTCTGCATCCATCTGAATGGCCAATGCATTGGTCATTTTCTTTCTTCCCCTTTCTAGTGGGTACTGGATCATATGTATTTCATCTCCATCTCCACAATACTCTAATGAATGAGATATCCAACTTTTCTGATACCCATAAAGGGGAAGTTCTCTCTGACCAGTAGGAGAAGATAGGGATCTCAGGAACCCCTCCCCTGAGATTTCTTGCTCCCTGGTGTGTCCTGCAGGTCAGGAGGCTTCCCCCATTGGGCTTGGAGCATTTGGGTCCCTGGCTGGGCTACACATCCCAACGTTAGGCTGCTCGTCCAAGTGTGAAGATGATGGGATAACCATGATTGGGAGAATGCAAGCATGCCAAACCTTCCGCGGGCACTTAGGAGATGTGTACCTTTTCTGAGTCTCGAGCAAAGATCTAAGACTTTTACTTACACTGAAAGCATAGCACCTAGAGTTAATACAGAGAACCATGAAGTTTATCCCTGGCAATCTGCTAAAATAGGCTGACAAAGCCATAGTATAGTCCAGGGGTCCTCAAACTTTTTAAATAGGAGGTCAGTTCACTGTCCTTCAGACTGTTGGAGGGCCGGACTATAGTAAAAACACTTTGTTTTGTGGGCCTTTAAATAAAGAAACTTCATAGCCCTGGGTGAGGGGGATAAATGTCCTTAGCTGCTGCATCTGGCCCGCGGGCTGTAGTTTGAGGACCCCTGGTATAGACAGTCAATAAGAAGGGAAAGAACCCCAGGAGACTGGGCTGGGCCTTATTGCATCCAGGATCACTGTCTAGTCGTGATGCTTGGCAATGATAGCTTTCTATTCCAGTGTGAGATATTGGTGTGTTCCCTGCAGGGAACTTAATGATCCTTCCCAAAGAAATTATTTTTCTGAGTACACACTGGTAATCACCATTTTTAATAAGCATAATTAAATTAATGACAGAACATGCCAAGAATGAAAGGTTTAGAAAAACCAACCAAATCTGCAATTCAAAAAAGTCTGAACTCATATAAATTAAATTTCTTCACAATACATTTAACTCATTCTTATACAGCAGTACTGCTAAAATGATATAACAGATATGCTAAGCACACTACTTATATTTGGTACTTGTTAAAACTGCTGCTTATATCATGGTCTATCTCCACACTTATAAAAATAAACAAGTGAATAAAAGAATAGTTTCTCGTACCATGAACGGAGCATGCCCAGTCAGTTTTGGTCTCAGCTGTAGGCATGTCAGTCAGTTCACTCCATCTTCAGGAGTTCATGGCTTTAGTTGGGAATGTAATGAGAATGCTGGTCCTGCCTGTGTGGCAGGTTTGTTGTGAGTATCCATTTTTCCCTCAATGTTATTGTATATGAAACTCTTTGTAAATTAAATTATCTTTGTGAGCTCTTTGCATATTAAATTATTTGCAAAATTAAATTATCCTGGGAATGTGAACTAATAGCATTTTCCAGTGATTGAGACTATTCATTTAATTTTGAAGACTTCTTTATCTCTAGGGAAATGGATTATAATCAATGACATTCTCTCAATGGTGAGAAGAGGATATTTAAGTATGTGTATATGATCATTACATATATATATATGTAGATATATTTGTTTCTTTGTTTCAGATGGAAAGACCATGCTGAACATTTCTTTGGAAGGAGCACAACAGCAAAGATTCATGAAAAATGGTCACCATGACTTCAATTTGAGGGAAACCTGTAACTTTGGTATCAAAACAGAGAAAAATCAAAAGAATCACCGTGACTTTGATAAAAATGAAAAATTCAGACAATATTCAGTTCTAATTCGCTATAAGAAAATGATATCAGGGAATGATTCTTCTCAAGATGGTAAATATAGGGAATGCTCTACTGAACCAGTAGAGATTGTTAAGTCTCTTGAGAAGCTTCCTGAAGGGCACACTTACCAGTATGAGATGGCCTTCAGCTTGAATTCAGACCTTATTGGACCTCAGAACAGTCATACTGGAGAGATGCTTTGTATCTATAATGACGGTGAAAAGGCCTTCAATCCTAACTCAAAGCTCATTGGACACCAGAAAGTCCACGATGCAGAGGAACATTACAGGTGCATTCAATGTGGCAGAGCCTTTAAGCGCCAGTCATCCCTTGTTTCCCACCAGAGAATTCATACTAGAGAGAAATCTTATGAGTGTCGTGAATGTGGTAAAACTTTTAGTGAAAAGGCCTCCCTTACTGTACATCGGAGAAGCCACCGAGGAAAGAAACTTTACGAGTGTAGTCAGTGCAGGAAAACTTTCCGGCAGAGATGCAGTCTGGTTGAACATCAGAGAATCCACACTGGGGAGAAGCCTTATGAGTGTAGCGAATGTGGAAAGACCTTCAGACACAGCTCCAGTCTTGCTGAGCATCAGAGGATCCACACTGGGGAGAAGCCGTTTGAATGCGGTCAGTGTGGAAAGAGCTTCCGACAGAGCTCCAATCTCGCCGAGCATAAGAGGATCCACACTGGGGAGAAGCCCTATAAGTGCAAGCAGTGTGGGAAGTGTTTCAGACACAGCTCGAGCATCGCTAATCATCGGAAAATCCACACCGGGCAGAAACCTTATGAGTGTAATCAGTGCGGGAAGACTTTCAGGTGCAACTCGAAGCTTGCCCTACACCAGAGGATCCACACTGGAGAGAAGCTGTATGAGTGCAGTGACTGTGGAAAGACTTTCACAAACACCTCCCATCTTGCTCTGCACCAGAGAGTCCACACTGGAGAGAAGCCTTACGAATGTAAACAATGTGGAAAGGCCTTCACGCAGAGCTCCAGCCTCGCTAAGCACGAGAGGATCCACACCGGAGAGAAGCCCTATAAATGTAATCAGTGTGGAAAGACTTTCAGACAGAGCTCCAATCTTGCTGAGCATAAGAGAATCCACACTGGAGAGAAACCTTATGAATGTGATCACTGTGGAAAGACTTTCAGCTTCAACTCCAAACTCGTTCTCCATCACAGGATCCACACCGGAGAGAAGCCTTATGAATGTAACGAATGTGGAAAGACCTTTAGACTCAGCTCCCATCTTGTTCTCCATCACAGGATCCACACTGGAGAAAAACCTTATGAATGTAACCAGTGTGGGAAGACCTTCCGGCAGCAGTCATCCCTTATTTCCCATCGAAGAATTCATACGAGATAGAAATCTTTTCCCTCTACTGAATGAGGAAAGGCGTTCAAATGGAGCATAGAGATTGTTGGCCACCAAAAGATTCAGGGAACAATCTCTGTGTGGGCTCAATGTGGGAAGACCTCCAGCCCAAGATCATCGGGATTTGCCGTGAGCACTCATAAATGTACCACCTGAGGACATGCCTTTTGATGGAAGAGGGATGTCCCTAGACACCACAATATTCATACTGAAAAGAAGACTTACAAAAGCAATGATTGTCGGAAAATCTTGACATGGAGCTCAGACTTGACTGTACATTGGAGAAATTGGGGATGGAGATAAAACTTCTGGGCCTAATTAACAAGGGAAGAACTTTTGCTTGAACATAGACTTAATTAGACACCTCAAATTTCAAAATGTGCATAAAGCTCTATAAATAGAATGAATTTTCCCATGAAATATTGTTTTTAGTACGCTTTAATTATATTCCATAGCATCCAGCTACCATAATTTCATCTGCCATTTCCCATCATTTAATACTTGTTTCCTGTTCTTTGTTAACACAAAAAATCTGGTATGAATATTTTGGTAATTGTTGGGCATTTCTTTTCGTAGTGATATCTTTATTCTGGTAGATGGCCCAGTGAATAGAGTGCTGCTCTGGAAGCTACAAGATCTGAATCCAAATTCAGTCTAACACTTACTAGCTGTGTGACCCCACGCAAATCACTTACTCTATTACTGCCTCAGTTTCCCTCATCTATTGTAAAATGTGTATACTGATAACACCTACCTCTTAGGATTTATGTAAGGATCAAATGAAATAATACCTGTAAAGTACTTTGCAAACATTAAATCAGTATTTAAATGCTAGTTATTCTCATAATTCCTTGGGTCATAATTCTCATAGTGGACTTAAGGGCTAAAAGATTGGACAGTTATTCACGTTCTTATCATTGAAATTGATATTCAGAACACTGCAGAGGAAGGCAGCATGTTGTAATGATAGGGCACTGAGTTTAGTCTGGAAGATTTTAGTTCAAATCCTGCCTCTGATGTTCCCTAGCTGTGTTAACTGTCCAATGAATTATCTCTGTCCCAATTTACTCGTCTCTAAAATGAGGTAGTTCTCAATGACTTCTCTGGTCCTTTCCAAGTACAAATCAGTGTTCCCTTGAAAACTGTCCACAGCCTCTTACAAGATCCTGCAGAATATCCAGAAGGAGACCTAGCTGGACCAGATCTCCATTGCATTCATCCCCTGAGCCAGGTCTCAGTCCTAGATTACTGACTCAGGGTAGGGAGGAGTGCTAGCACGCTAGCCTATCGCCAGTGGGGACCCTGCCAGGGTAGCACAGGCCAGGAGCGTAGTCAAAACAGCTTTCCTTAGGTCGTAACTGACAATTTACAGACCCCCCACGCTGCACAAAAATTCTGAAGCTTGGAACAGTGCCCCCTCCACCTTGAGAACAGCCCAATTTTAAAAGTTAAAAAAGAGATGGGGAAAATGAGGAAATAACTGGGAATAAATCCTGACCAGAGAAAATTATGGTGATAGGGAAGTCAGAAGACAACAGTCAAAACTATTATATCCAAGCCTCAAATTGATATGTGAATTGGTCTCAGCGCAAAAGGTATAATTGAAAGAGCTCCAAAGGAATTTTTAAAATCAAATAAGAGGAAAAATGGGGGAAAGAAATGATAGTAATGCAAAAAAAAAAAATGGGAAAAAGAATCAGCAATTTGGTAAAGGAGACACCAAAAAATATTGAAGAAAATAAAAAAACTTTTTAAAAAAAGGAATAGGTAAACATTAAGAGGCACAAAAATTCACTGAAGAAAAGAATTCCTTATAAAGTAGAACTGACCAAATAGAAAAGGAGGTATGAAAACTCACTGAAAAAAATACTTTCTTAAAAATTAGAATTGTGTAAGTCAAAGCTAATGACTGCATGAGACATCAAGAAACAACATAATGATCAAAAGAATGAAAAGATAGAAGAAAATGTGAAATATTTCAGTGGAAAAACAATTGATTTGAAAACTGGGATGGAGGAGAGAGAATATAAGAACTATTAGAATACTTGAAAGCCATGATTTAAAAAAAAGAAAAGCCTAGCCAACATTTTTCTTTTCTTTTTTTAAAATTCATTTTTTAAACTTAAATACAAAATAATAAAAATAAATTCCAAGTGCATAGCAGAACATGAGAGGATCCAATATAAAAGAATGTTTCCATTTCACAAAAAAATTAATAAATCCTACACATTGTTTTCAAAGGAACCTAGCTTTTCTTTGCCTCTTTCTAGGTCTTCTTTTGTTCCTCTGTTGGGTACTCTTTATTTTTTCTATTTTTTTTCTTTCCAATATCTGCCCTAGAGAAGGTTACAGTGAAACACAAATGTCAAACTAGCTGCTCCCTGATTTGGGAAAAAAGTGATTATTCTAGAACTTTAGAACAAGAGTCAAGAGAATGAATTAAGAGGCAGACTAATGGATGATATGCAGGAAAGGCTGACCAGATTTAAAAATATCTTGACATTTGGGAAAGAGCATATATTTTCCAACTTTTTACAAGTGAACTTAAGTTTGGCCAACACACTTGTTATCTGATAGTCTTCCATTTCCATCAAATGATGGATGCAATATTTGATTATGTAAATTTTTTTTTTGCTTTGTAATTATTTTGATTTCTCCTTTAAAATGCCTGATTTCAGCTATACTTTAGTCCCTGTTTCATTTTTAGCTTATTTTATTTCTCTTATTTAACTCCAGAACAATTAAGGAATTTATTGATTTTTGCCAAATTTTTCAGATTCCCAAGAATTTACATATCTTACCCTTTCATGAGAGTCTCTTGAGTCACAATTGCACAGTATTGCTTCATAGTCTGGGCTCTCACTAGAGGAAGTGATCCCTAACTGTTCATTCCCAGTAGAAACCCATTCCCAACTTTTTCCTTCTCAGTTCTCCCACATTCATCCCACACTACCATATCCTGGGGCTTTGAACTCTAAACCAACAATCTCCTATTTCTCACCTGTCTCCACTACAATGATACTTCTCCCCCATACCCCAGAAGCGCATCATTGGGATAACCTCATCGTCTTGTAACAGCTCAGGAGCATCTCCACTCTGTCTCAACATCTCTCTGCTTAGAGGCATGAACTCCAAACTTCCATTAAAGAACGCTCACCTGGCTGGACCCCCTTGGACTCTGGATTCTCTTCAGTGCACTGCTCCGGGGTCTGGTGTCTTTTCTCTCTCCCCTTCCCTCCTTCAGCTTCTTTTTGGGTTGTCTTCTCCCTGTTAGAATTATAAACTCCCTGAGGGCAGGAGCTAGCTTTTTTTTTTTTTTTTGGTATTCGAATCTCCAATTCTTAGAACAGGGCCCGGCCATGGGTAGATACTTAAAAAATGTTTAGGGATGATCGATGACCCAAACACTATCATCGGAATGTCTTGCCACTTGTCTTCATTTAAAAATTCAGGTCATTCAACCTGAGGTAGCTCTGCCCATTATTTCTTTTTGGACATCTCAAAATGGAAGTCCCCTAAAAATTAATCCAACATGATCAAGACGAAACTCCTCTCCTCCTGACACCTTCCCTCCAGCTTTCCTATTCCCATTGGGCAGGGGTGTCCTCCCAGTTCCTCATGAGGAGTGATCCTAGATTTCTCTCTCTCACCCAAAAGGGTCTGCGGACCTCATCTCTGCAGCGTCTCCTGAAAATGGCCCCTTCTCTCCTGATCTTGCCTCCCCACTAGCAGAGAACTCATCCTCACCCCTTCCTGGATTATTGCAACAGCCTAGAGTGGGTTGGTGTCCTCCATTTGGCCAGTAAAGTGAATTCCGGGTGAGGAACTGTGCTATGAGTTTATTCTCAGTTCAAACCTGGCCTTAGATGCTTACTAGCTGTTTGACCCCTGGCAAGGAACTTCACCACATTTGCCTCAATTTCCTCATATGTAAAAATGGGCTGGAGAAGGGAATAGCCAAAAAAACTCCAATTCATTTACCAAGAAAATCCCAAATGGAGTCATGAAGATCTGACTGAAACGACTGACCAATAACCAAAAAATGAGTCCAAGTGACTTCTCTGGTCCCCTCTGACTCTAAATCCGTGTTCTCATTAAAATTGTGTTCAGGTGTCTCTTTCCCAAGGCACGCCATTATTCCAGGAGACTAGCAGTAAGAGCTGAAGTCCCCAGACTCTCTTATCCAACTTAAAAATAGAGAGCTCCATGCTTAAAATACAAAAGAAATGTTTATTAACCCCGTGTCCAACAAGGCAAACACACAGACCAAGCTCTCCCAGTCTAGAGCAGGACTGGCTCCAAAGGGCCACATGGCTGCGATAGGAAAGATCACCTCCAACAAATCAGAGAAAGCTTCGTTTTGTGATTACGGCGGCCCAGAGAAGGGATGGAGGAGCTCCTGTGTGGGGAATTTTTATCTGAAGAAACTAATGTATCTAAAATGGAAAAGGGAAGTAACCGATGTGGAGATGATTTGTAGCAAGTTTCTCCAGTAAAGGTCTCATATCCAAGGTTTATAAAGATTTATAAAAGCGAGCTATGGTCAAAAGCTAAGAATAGACAGTTTTCAAAGGAAGAAATCCAGGTTATCAATAATTACATAAGAAAAATGCTCCACATCCGCACCCAAATTATTAGTTGTTCAGATCAGTAAAGGTGGTAAGGAAAGGACAATCTCAAATATTGGAGGGAACGCATAAAATGTAAACTGAGACAATGTTGCCCCTTGTGTATGTCAAAGAAAGAGTCAATGTCTCATCCTGCTGACGGATTTTGGGGCGACACATTCCATCTTCTGTCCTCTGCAGACGTGTCAGAATTCCCAAGTTCTGCTCACTTTATTTTGCATGAGTTCATCCGCCTTCCAAGGTCTCTCTGCCACCCCCTCATCATTATCATCTGTTACCACACATTATGTTTCATCACATTCATGGAAATGAGAAATATTTTGGGGAATCTATTTTCTTTAGTTACATAGAAGTTTCAAGAGTTGCATGTCTGTATTTTCCTTCTTGCCTAGGGAATATCGGTTCGGAGAGGGGGGAGGAATGTTCATTTAAAAATTAAAGTTGGCAAAACTAAGAGGTCTGCTCTTCACCCCTTCCCCCCCCTGCCCTCAGAAAAAAAGAGGACAAAAAGGAAACGATTGGCTATTTTAAATACTGATACAACAGAACAACAGGAAGGGGGAGGAAGTTTTATGACCTTTTAGATTCTCTAAAATCTCAAAAAAGAAAATCAAGCAACAAATAGCAATTATTTCCCCCGCAATCCTGTTTTCCTGATTATATATGGATGGAAAATATGAGAAATGTATATGTAATTAATAAATGGGTGGGTTCATTTTATTTCATGGTTATAAATTTTAAAATAAAAAATCAAATGCTGATAGTTTTTGGTCATTTTTGCCAGTTTTGAAACTATTCTCTGTTGGACATCATGACCTTCATTGTTCATTTCTGACCGAGCATAACCAAGCGAATAAAGGCCCTAGAATTAAAGGGGAGCAGGGTGGGCTTCCTGGAGAAGGTGGAACTTCGGCTGAGACTGGAAGGAAGCCAGGAAGTGAAAATGGAGAGGAGGCTGTCTCCCCATCCCGGCCAGGGGGCGCCCGTGCCAGGAGTCGGGGGATGGAGGATGTTGGGTACAGAAGGGCGGGGCCCCGGGTCGCAGACCCCAGTAAGGGGGCGGGGGAGGGGGAGGAGGGAGGGCACGGGGATCAGGCGGACTTTGCCAACGGGGCCCCCGCGGTGCGCTGAGGACCGTCTCGTTCGCTGGCTGGGAGGGGGAGGGGGAGGAGGTGGGAGAGAGACCGCGGCGGCTTCAGGGGCGCCGAGTCAGGGCCAGGTGGGGGAGGGGGAGGCGGTTAAAGGGGACAGCGATAGATGAGTGTACGTGGGGGGGTGCACAGGGGTCCTGGGTTTCAGCGTGGGGAGGGGCAGATTAGGGATGGTCGCCTTGGGGGCGCTGGGAACGACCGGGGGCGGGGAGGCTCCGGAGGCCAAGGGCCCGCGGTGAGCTCGGGGTTCCAGGGGCGCCAGGAGACTCTAGACGCCTGGTTCTGGTGGTAGCCTAGGTCCTGGGAGGGGGAGAGGTGGGCATTTGCGGAGCTCAAGGCTTGGGACTCACAGGCCACCGCGGCCCCTCCCAGACCCGGAGCCCACTGAACGGGGATAGGGGAAGAGGCGGCGCGAGGCCTTCTGGGAAATGTAGTCCCGAGGCCGCGAAGGCTTGGGAGAAAGGGGCGGGGCTATTGGAAAGGCTCCCCTCGTCCTCCTCTCCCCCGACCCCGTCTCCCCTCTTTTTTTTATGCCCCCTGTGTGTGAGTGTGGGTCTTTGTGAGTGTATATTTGCGTGGTGAGTGTGTGGGAGTGGTGCGCGGGGTTAAGTCTGCGGGAGGGCGTATTTATGTGGTGATTGTGTGGGTGGTGCCGTGTATGTGTGTGTGTGTGTGTGTGTGTGTGTGTGTGTGTGAGTGTGTGTGTGTTAATGTGTGGGTATCTGTGGGGTGTGTGTGAGTGTGTAAGCGTGTGTGTGAGTGTGTAAGCGTGTGGTGAGGGGGGCGCTGCTTCCGTGTATGTGTGTGTTAATGTGTGGGTATCTGTGGGTTGCGTGTGTGAGTGTGTAAGCATGTGGTGAGGGGGGGCGCTGCTTCCGTGTATGTGTGCGGTGAATGTGAGGGTATCTGTGGGTTGCGTGTGTGAGTGTGTAAGCGTGTGTGTGAGTGTGTAAGCGTGTGGTGAGGGGGGGGCGCTGCTTCCGTGTATGTGTGTGTTAATGTGAGGGTATCTATGGGGTGTGTGTGTGTGTTGTGTGTGTGTGTGTGTGTGAGTGTGTGTGTGCGGTGAATGTGAGGGTATCTGTGGGTTGCGTGTGTGAGTGTGTAAGCGTGTGTGTGAGTGTGTAAGCGTGTGGTGAGGGGGGGCGCTACTTCCGTGTATGTGTGTGGGGAATGTGAGGGTATCTGTGGGTTGCGTGTGAGTGTGTAAGTGTGTGTGTGTGGTGAGGGGGGGCGCTGCTTCCGTGTATGTGTGTGTTAATGTGAGGGTATCTATGGGGTGTGTGTGTGTGTGTGTGTGTGAGTGTGTGTGTGCGGTGAATGTGAGGGTATCTGTGGGTTGCGTGTGTGAGTGTGTAAGCGTGTGTGTGAGTGTGTAAGCGTGTGGTGAGGGGGGGCGCTGCTTCCGTGTATGTGTGCGGTGAATGTGAGGGTATCTGTGGGTTGCGTGTGAGTGTGTAAGCGTGTGTGAGTGTGTAAGCGTGTGGTAAGGGGGGGCGCTGCTTCCGTGTATGTGTGCGGTGAATGTGAGGGTATCTGTGGGTTGCGTGCTGTGTGTGCTGTGCGTGTGGGTGGGTTCGAGTAAGTCAGTTCATGTGTAGGTGAGTGTGAGTCTTTGGGGGGAGGGGCAGTTCCATTCCTCCCCCCCATAGAAAACCCCGACATTTTCCTGCAGATCCCTCCCCCATCACTCCCCCCCCCAGAAGGCCGAAGACTCGGCCTTCTCCCCCCAGCTCCCTCCGCCCCCTCGGAGCCGGGGGTCCTCCTGTGGCACTAACCCCCGGTTCGGCCCATGGCTTGCCAGCGGCCCCCCGGCGTCCCCGGTTCTCTGCCCGAGGTTCCCGGCGCCCGTCCCGGCGAATGCGCTCGTTCTCCTGTTGGCCCAGGCTGGCCGGGCGGGGCCGTAACAAGAGGAGCTGGTGTTGCCGTTTCCACAGACTCGTGACCGGGCCACTTCCCTCTTTCCTCGGTTTCTTTAGGGCCGTGTGCCCGGGATGGCCGTCGGTGACGCCGGTCAAAGCGGACGCACAGTTTAGGGTCTCGATTTCACAGCTTCAACAGCCGTGAATTAATGGGCATCTCCCCCGGAGCCTCCAACGCCTGTTATTTTCTTGTCATCTTTGCCAATTGTATGTAGTCAAAGTAGAACTTAGAGCTATTGGATTTGCTTTTTCTAATAATGCAAAATAATAAAACATGTTTTCCTTAAGGCTTTTTTTTTTTTAACTCAATTTTCTTTTTAAATTAGCCATTTTTTTTTCTCTCTCTGACCTGGCCTCCCATATGTAAAAATGAAAAACAAAATCAAAAACAAAGCTTTGTAACAAATATACAGTCGGCAAAATAAATCCCCCAGCCTACTTCAGTATATTCGTCCATGACCTCCCACAAGGGGTGGGAAGCAGCTCTCCTCATTGGCTACTTCATTATTTATGGGAGTTCTTAAGCAGTTCAAGTTGTTCGCATTTATAATGTTCCCTCTGCATATCGGGTTCTGTTGGTTTGCTCTATGGCAATTCGTGCAAATTTTAATACGTTTTCCCATCTCGTTCCTTTCAGAATTTCTTCTTGTAAAATCATATTCCATCATATTAATGTCCTAGTTTTCTCAGCCATTATGGCCATAGGTGTGTATCTCCCTTTTCCAGTTCTTTGCTCTAAGAAAAAGAACCATGAATATTTTGGAACACTTAGTTTCTTTTCCTGTTTCTCTTATCTGACTGACACTTAAGGTGAAGAGAGGCTTCCGGGTCAAGGTGTATGAACAATTTAGGAAGCTTTTGTTCACAGCTCCAAATTGTTTTACAGAAACGACAGGGTCAGTTCTCTGCTCCACTAACAGTGTCAACATAGCTAACAATCCTCAGACCTGCCAACCCTTGTCATTCTTTTTTTTTTTTGGGGGGGGGCATCTTTGCCAATCTGATGATTTTTCTTGTTATTAGTGTCTGGATTAATGATTATAGATGTGGAACATTTTTTTCAAACGGTTGTTGATACCTCGGATCTCAAGTTCAAAGGAAGAAATCCAAGTCATCAACACTCAAGAAAAAATGCTCTAAATCATTTCAAATGAAAGAAATGCAAATGAGAACAACTCTTAACTGTCACCTCATATTTAGAGAACTCCCAGGAAGCTAGAGACTTAAACTTTTGAGTCAATTTAGTTCCAACACATCCCAGATTTTTGCTTTAAGTGGTTAATATGCAATTCCTTAAGCTGTGTGTATCTGTATCCTGGAGACTTTCTGGGTTTTGAGTGAATACTTATGTATTTGTGTATATGGATATAACTATAGAGTGTTTTTTCTCCTCACCCCTATTGAATGATTTTAGCTCTGAGATGGAAGTAAACTAGAAAGAGATCGAGTTAAGATCTTGAATATATTTAGCAAGGATTTACTTAATAAGGACTAAAGAATAATGAAACAATAACTGTACCTTGCCCTCAGATAATTAGTAAAACTTGCTATTTGAGGGAAAATCTCTTGGCACTCTCTCTTTCTCTTTGTGTGTGTGTATACACACACACACACACACACACACATACACATATATAATTGGCATTGTTTTGAGTTCTGAATTTAGGTATAATTGTCTTAATTATCACATCAATAAACAACCATTCAAGGCAAATGCCATGAGCTACTCTAAGTGAGTATGCTTTGAAAATTGCTTCAGGTTGCCGCCTATACCTGGAAAGGCTGAGAAACAGCATTATGAAATTGATGGCAGAATCCTTTTGACTCAGTTTCCCTGTTGTGGGTTTTTTTTGGTGAATAGGAATGTTTTCCACCTCATTAATCCAGAGTCCAGCAATTATACCCTGTGAATAATGTGGAACTTTACTATATGATTGTTTATTCCAAAAAGTCACCTATGACTTATCTGGAGGTGAACAGAACTAAGGAGTCTTTGTTCTCTTCAGATCAGTCTATGCCCTTGAAAGGAAAGTCTTGATATGGTTACAACATATCCCTCCTTCTTCCTTTCATAGCAAATTTCTAAAACTAAGGCTGGTGAATTGTAAAGGTTGTTTTGTTTTGTTTTGTTTTGTTTTTTAGGAGTCTTAATGTTGCAATGCTTTATTATCTCAAGTATGCAAAAACAGTGTTTTTATTTTACTGTTCTGAATAGATGGCCACCACTTCTTTCACTTTTCTAATCTAAGCAACTAGAAAAAGAGCCAGGAGTTTTGCCCCGCCTTATTAAGAGTTGTATATTGTTGGGTAACGTCAGGTCTGAATAGTGTCACTTCTTTTCTAGGTGACCTGATGAGAAACATAAATATGGGCATATATCTCTCTATACTCCCCTCAATGAGGATGGAGGGCCTAGGACAAATGTAAAAGTTTTAAATTTTAGGTAAAAATTTTAGTTTCAAACTTTAATGAAGCAGTAAACTTCAACTGGACAAAAGCAACAAGGTTAGACTGTTTTCCTTGAGAATTGAAATACATAAAATCGGCTTCCGTTGAGAATAGTGACAAAAGGTCAAATAAATATCATGTTCCTGGATGGTGTATATTTACATTTTCGTTTGATCCTGAAGGTAATAAAGCATAAGGCTAAACATCCTGAACTTCCTAAACATCCAATGAATATACAGAGATGAATAAAGTTATTGTGAATTATTATTTCTTACCTCGGATATACAGGCTTTGTTTGTTTTAACAATAGTGTATAAAATATTAAAATTGAATTCAGATTTTTCCATATGAAATGGATTTAATAAATCGCGAATAAACTTAAATAACGGTTTACATTTTTCTGCTGGGAAATGTCTCTCTGCCAGGCAGAAGGGCTCATTTTATAAGCTTCTGTAATAGCTGCTGGGGCCCCAGCCTCAGTTCTCCCAGAGGATCCATGAGTCTCCCAGTGACAGAATGTGGGACGCAAATGTTTCCAGGCTGGAGGAGAAGGGGTTACTGGGGTGGGCAAGTGGGACATCTGCCTGGGGGGGAAGGGGATGGTCGGGAGAATCAGGAGGGATGGGGGGGGGAGAGGGAGGGAGGAAGGGGAGTGTAACAGGGAAGAGCCCGAGGACAAGGAGATTCAGCCCAAACCAAGGGGAGGGAGCGGGGGAGGAAGGGGGGAGGGAGGGAGAGAAGGAGGGAGTTGGAGGGAGGCGGGGTCTCCGAGGTGACTGGCAGGCGCACGTGGAATTTGAGGCCCGGGGTGGAGCTTACAGGCCTGGGAGGATCCAGAGCGGAAAGAAGCTACGCCATTGGCCAAGGCCAATGTGTGTGACGCAGGGCTGCGCTGGGGAGGAGAGGCCGCCGGGTCTGAGATCCCGGCTCTGGGAGCCATTGAGGGCGGGGCTCTCGGCTGGCCCGGGGGGGCGGGGCTCTCGGCTGGCCCGGGGGGGCGGGGCTCTGGGACTGGGAAGGCCCGCCCACAGTGGGCTGACGGCTCTCCGAGCGCTGGCCGCGGGGGTCGGGCTGCGGGCTCTGAGCCGCGATCACTGCGCCTTCTTCCCTCGGAGCTGGTCTCTGCCTCCCGGAAGGCTGCCCTGCTTGCAGGTCCCAGGTAGGTCGGAGCCAGGAAGGCGCGCAGCCCCTCCGCTGGCTGCCACGGCCTTTGGGCTCATCTCCCGGCGGACCCGTGGCTTCCCCCCGCCTTTCTCCCGAGCGGACTCTCGGGCAGGCTCCCCATCAGTCCCAAAGGTCTGGGTTCCATCCGCAGCTTTCCCACCGAGTCTCATTCCGGCCTCCCCTGTCGGGACCCCCGAGTAAGTCCTGCCTTCAGCCTTCCAGGCGGGGCTGGCCCACGTGTCTCCCTGCCCCCGGCTCCCTCTCGGGACCCAGGAGCCCTGCCTCCTAGCCGGGGACCTTCCTAGGACGCAGACGCCAAAGCTCCCGCCCGGCCTCCCTTGACTGGCCCCGGGTTCTCGTGCTGGCTCCCGCCCGGTCCCAGACGTTTGCACGCTGTCGCCACTCTCCCTCCAGGCCTGAGCTCCAAAAGAGGCCCCCAGGAGCCCTCCCCAGCTCGGCCAGCCCGCTTCCCGGATCCTACTGCCCCCTTCTGTCCCTCAGGTGTCCCCTCTTCTCCCCCGTTCTGTTACGTCCTGCCCCCCAGAGCCCTCCTTCCTCCCCCCGCCCCCCCTTCCCTCCCCCACCCCCGCCTCCTTCCCTGCCCCCACTTTTTCCAGAGCCCTTGGGCCCCTGCGGACAAGCCGGACAGGATTGTGTCTCCCAGCCCCAGGCGACCCCCGTCATTCCTGGAAGCCCCAAACACGAGCCCCTTCCCCCTATCCCGGAGCCCTTCCCCCATCCCCAACCTCCCCCCTTCGGACCGAGCTGTCAGTGTAGTCCGGCTTCTGGGGGGGGCTAAGCAGAAAAGGGGACCGTCGGGAGGGGGCGCTCCGACTCGGGGGCCATCGAGGCTCCCATCCCGTCTGGGATCCCCAAGCCCCCTCTGCCTCCGGGATCTGCGGGGGAAGGGGGAGGAGGGCGCGCAGGTAAGACTCAGGAAGAGGGAGGGAGGAAGTCTCCTGTTCAGAGACCCCTGCTGCCTCCCTCCTGCAGCTGGTGGGAGTCTCCCCCCCTCCCCTGGGAGGCCGGGGGCTCTGTAATGCTGGGGAGGGGTCTCTCTAAATCCCCCCAGGCCGGCCTCCTGCTCCTGAAGGAAAGAAGCGGCCCGAGTTCTGCTCCCGGCTCAGCCATCGGAGGACCAGGCCCGGCCCAGCAGCCATGGCCCCTGGGAGGCACAGACCCCCGCCCCAGGTGAGTGCGCTCAGCATCAGCCCAGGCCGTCTCCCTGGGCCCGGAGGATTGTGGGGCCGACCCCGGGTTTTATACAAGTGGGGGTGAAAACGGGGACGGGAGTGACCCCTGCTTCTCCTCCCTCAACTGCCGCGGCCTGAGCTGGGAACGTGACATCTCCAGCACCACCTGCCCCCTCACACACACACAGACCCGCCCCCAATTGCTGCCTTCCTGTACATATTCAGTTCTCCTCCATACAACAGTCACCACAGCAACCACTTTCCTCCTTCCTCCCCATTTCTGAGCCTCCAATCTCTGCCCTCCTCCTGCTCACCTTCCCCCCACCTCTTGTTTCTCCTGCCCGCAGACCCTTCCCCCCAGCTCAGAGCCCCCCAGTCGCCCAGCCCTTGCCTGTGGCAATGAGCAAAGATGGCCCTCCTGGTGCTCCTTTCCTGCTGCCTGGGGCCAAGCTCCCTAGACTCTTCGAATCCCCTCCAGTCACCCGGCCTGAGGTCCAAATAACAAGCCCTTTGGGTACCCTGGGGTCTACCCTACCGCGGGTACAGAGGAAGGAAAAATCCCGACCTTGCCCTCCATGGGCTCCCTGTCACAGGGGAAACAGCTGCATCCATTCAGGCTCTGGGGGGCCCTCTGAGACGGGGTCTTCACTGCTTAAGTGTCAGAGGCAACATTGGAACCCAGTTCTTTCTAAGTTCAGACAGCCCCCAAGGAGGACAGGAGAGATTCATGGTGGGTCTAGAAGGGGAAAAACACCTGACCCAATATGGGGCATCTTTCTGAGGCAGCTCAGCCATTGGCTCAGTGAGCAGTAAGGAAACTGGGGTACCAGTGACTTAAGTCATGATGAGCCTTAAATGCAAGGCCCTGGAGGGGGTGGGGACTGTGAAGTAGGAAAATAATTTTGGAGCCACAGGCTAGCCTATCAGTTGTCTGGCAACAATAGTGGTTGGGGGAGGGAGCCAGAACCTGGGTTTTCCTACATGGGAATGAATGTCCTAAAGTAGGGAACTGTGACCACAGAATCTTATGAAAGGAAACCCAAGTACTTTCTTGGGACTTTCAAAAAGTGGAAAAAAGGTCAACTATTTCCTTTTTTAGATGATAACAAATAAAGGATATTAACCGTGAAATGGGGGGGAGGGAGCAGTTAGGTGGTGCAGTAGATAGAGCACCAGCCCTGGAGTCACAAGGACCTGAGTTCAAATGTGGACTCAGATACTTGACATGCCTAGCTGTGTGACCCTAGGCAAGTCACTTGACCCCAATGGCCTCAGGAAAAAAAAAAGTGAAATGGGGATCCCCAAGAAAGCATAAACCTGTTTTGTTCAAATAAATCAAAATGACTGAAAAGTAAAAAAGAATTTTATCTGTGTGATAGAGAATATGCTAAAAAAATAGAAAGTCTAAGAAAATGAGCCACATAACTATAGGACAAATGGAAGAAGATAAGTTGGAAAGCTCTAAAATAGCCCATTGGTCACAGGTGGGCTCCACATGTAGTAGATTGGAGGAAGAGATGACTTATCTCGTGTATCACCTTTTTCAATCCAGGTGGGCTCTTCTGTATCCTCTGACTCTTGTCCTCCCAAATTCCAGAGTTCTAGAGGGTCTGTTTAGATTCCTTATTTTTCATGAAGAAACTGGCAATGTTTTTCTCATGAATTTATTCAAACTCCAACTTTGGTTAATAAAATATTGCCTTTATAATAAATGAGGGAAACCTCCTTTCCTCATTTCTTTTTAAGTAAATATCAAGATTAATGAATACATACATTAACAGATGAAAACAATTGTAGAGCAAAGGCATGAGTTGTTTTGGTCATCACATATCATATCCAGAGTTACCTCAAGTCCTTAATATAACGATTGATAATGAGGTAATTCAGATCAATTCCAATAGACATGATAGAGAGAGCCATTTGCTTCCAAAGAGGGAGACTGAGTGTGGATCAAAGCATAGTATTTTCACCTTTTTTGTTGTTGTTTATTTGCTTTTTGTTTTCTTAATCATTTTTTTTCCTTTTTATTCTGATTTGTGTGTGTGTATGTGCGTGCAGCATGATAATCATGGAAATATGTATAAAAGGATTGCCTATATTTAACATAGTGTATTACTTTCTGTCTTGGGGATGGGGATGGAGGAAAAGAAAGGGAGAAAAATTTGGAACACAAGATTTTACAAGAATGTTGAAAACTATCTGCATATATTTTGAAAATAAAAAGCTATTATTAAAAAAATGTTGATGATCTTTCCTCCTTGATTGGAAATAGTCTCATACTGCTCTGTTGTGTCCAGATTGTGATTAACATGCTTTAAGAACCCTTTTCATGTTTTCATCTAGATAAGATTTTATTTCAGTCATTCAGGAAATAAACTAGGTCTTTTCTTTTTGTTTACATTCTTTTCGGGGATCACAGGAAACTCCCCTAGATGAATTCTGAAGTCTCTTTCCAGTCTAAGTCCTATGATTTTTGGTCTTTTAGAAACTGGTGACCTTCCAGGATGTGGCCGTGGACTTCACCCTGGAGGAATGGGTGCTCTTGGATTCTTCCCAGAAGGAACTGTACCAGGAGGTCATGCTGGAGACTTCCCAGAACCTGCTCTCTCTGGGTAAGGGCTTCCCCTCCAAGCGACCACCTTTGTCCCCTCCCTCACGTTCAGGGCTTGAAGCATCAGTCAGTTCTCAGAAAGGCCAGGCCAAAGGGCTGGTTTTCTGTGTCCGAAAGACAGGCTCCTCCTGGCTTTCCTGAAAACAGCCTTTGCAGTATGGGCCTGTGAGCTGGAGTTTTCCTTTGTTGCCCTGAAGCTGTCCCTTCCTGGTTCTGGGGAGCCTGCGTATAAAGATCTGACCATCGATGACGAATCTCAGCCTGGGGGTCATCTCAAAGGTTGTTCTAGTCCCTGAACGTGAATACTGCTGGCAAATCTCTGAAAACTGCACTGCCAGTGGATGGAACCCCCTACAGTCCCAAATAGCCTCTGACCTTTGGAAGGTTCTTTTTGTTAACAGCGTAAATGTGTTCCTGCTCTTACTTTCAGAAGTCTGACAGACAAGTGTGTCCTTGTTTTTCCTTCCTAGAATTCCAGGGCAAATGGTGGAAACAGAAGGCAATTAGCATTATGTCCCCTCTGCTAAGAGCTTTCTGTAGGAAAGTTATCTATTAATCTACCACAAGCCTGTGAGTCAGATGATATTTTATCAGTTAAGGTAAAAAGCGATTAAGTGACTAAGCTAATGTTTGAGAATAGATTTGAGTTCAGAGGTCCCTGAATCCAGCACAAAGGCTCTGCCCTTTGCACTACAGGTTTCCTCTTAATTTGCAGATGATGAACTTTATGGATTCAGCCCATCTTTCTAGGAAGGAAGTGCAGAAACAGAAATTTTTGATTCCAGATTGGCTTCCAAATGGTCTCCCTATTGCCCACCAAAATTCTTAATAATAAATCACAGGAAAAGTTCTTAAGAAATCCTAGAGTCTGTCCTGGGCCCTTCTTGCATGTCCCCTCTCCTTAAAGAGCTGATTAGGGATCTCCTTTCTCATCTCTTCCTCATTCCCCATGCCCAGGAGTTCCAGTTCCCAGAGAATACTCCATCTTCCATTTTGAGCAAGGGGAGCAAGCAGACCCCAGAAGCTCCTGCCCAGGTGAGTGAAGGAGGGGGTGACCTCACCTGTCATTCTTATCCTGGGGAAGTGCCAGAACTCAGTTTCCCCATCTGTGAATTGAAGGGATATTCTAGGCAAGAAGAGCAAGTCCCGAAGACCAGGGGTAAGTGTGTGCTGGGCAAGGAAGAGAAAGAAGGCCTGCAGCTTGTGAGGAGGGGGGCAAGAGAGGAAGGAGCTGGAAAGGGGGAGAGGGGCCCTCCAGAGGATTTTATAGGTGTGAGAGAGCCTGGAGCTTGTGTCTGGGGGCAGTGACAGGGTCCGAGGGAAGCCTTAAGGAGAGGAATTGGACAGCAGGTGTGGGAGACTGAACCTGGAAACTGGCCATGTGGGGGGGGGGAGGAGTTGTAAGGGGGAGAGGTGGGTCAGCAGGACTTTCCAGGAGATGGACTGTGGAGAAAGAGGATGGCGTCCCCTTTGGGAGGGGGCTGACAGTGGGGAAGGGGCCTGGACAGTCCTGGGGACATGGGAGGGTCGGGGAAGTGATAATGAGGTCAGTATTAGACACCACAGGAGAACCGAGAGACCTGCAGGACTCTGGAGTGGGAGGATGGTGTGAGGGAAGACGATGAGGGGATGGCGTCCCCTTTGGGAGGGGGCTGACAGTGGGGAGGGGGCCTGGGAAAAGGCTTTTGGTTCAGAAGTTGGGAGATCAGTGGTGATGTGGGAGGAAGGCATTTTGAATTGCACAATAAAGTTAGGAGTCAAATTTGCAGTTTTGTGGACAGTAAAAGTAAAGGAGCTGGAGAGCCCAGGTGTAGACGGCTGTCTCTGCGGATTTGGCCATGAAAGGGAAGAGATACAGGACACTGTCTACGGGGTGCACGAGGGAAGAATAGTCCCTTTGTGGCAGTTGGAAGGGAGTCAGGAGGGAAAGGAAGAGACTGAAAATTAGGGAGAAAACAGAAATGACAGAGTATGGAGGAGGGGTGCATGGAATGGTTCGCTGGGGCTTGTGGGGTTTTGAAGCTTTTTATTTTTAAATAATATGTGCATAGATGGTTTTCAGCACTCACCCCAAACCCTGCGTTCCACTTTTTTCCCCTCCTTTTCCCCCCACCCCAATGGCTTGTGTTGTTGGGCAGGAGGGCCCCCTCCTCCTGTGAGAAAGGGGGAGCAGAGGAAGAGAGCTGAGGGAGCTCTTAGTGAATGTCTGATGATTTCCCTGAAATGTGAGGTTGGTTCTTGGCTGGAGGGCCTAGGGGGAGGGGGAGCGGGCCACGAGCTTCTGCTACTCTGGGATCTGGGGAGGGGGAGCACGAGCTTCTGATGCTTAAGTTCCCGTGGATCCTGGTAGCCTGGCTCTGGGATTCTGTCCCCACTGAGCAGCCTGTGAGCAGGAGCGAGGGCCCACGGGAGCCATCCCCCTAAGTCACTTTACTGATCTTCATGGTCCAGTCTTTGTTCTGGGAATTTGTTTTCAGCTCTCCATAAAGTCAGTAAAAGGAACAACTTAATTTGCTTGATACTGTGCAAAAGATTGATTTTTCTCTTGCCTAAAGGCAAGTTGTGTATTGAATAATAAAAGTACTAGGTCAACTTCATATATTGCTTTGTTTTTTATTTAAGCAATACTTACAAATCATCTTTTCTTTTAAAAAAGTTAAATATTTTATTTTCTTCCCCCGATTAAATGTGAAAACAATTTGTAACATTTCTTTAAAAAAATTTTTGAGTTTCAAATGCTCTTCTACCACTCCCCTGCCCCCTCCCTCATATTGAGAACTCAAACAATTTCATAGAAATATACACGTGCAATCATGCAAAATGAAAAAAAAAGAAAAAAAAAGGAAAAAACCCAAAGAAAAAAAAAAAGAAAAAGTATACTCTCTGCAGTCAGACTCTCACTTGTTTCTCTAGAAATGGATAGGATTTTCCACAAGGACTCTTTAAGAATTTTGATCATTGTATTGCTGAGAATGACTGTCATTCATCATTGATTATAATACAATATTGCTGTTATTATATACAAAGTTCTCCTGCTTCTGCTCATTCTACTTTGCCTCAGTTCATGTAAGTCTTTCCAGGTTTTTCCGAAAACATTTCTTATAGCACAGCAGTATTCCATCATAGTCACATTTGACAGCTTGTTTAGCCATTTCCCAATTAATGGATAGCCTCTTGATTTTCCCTTCCACCACTAAAAGAGCTGCTAAAATACAATGCTGTGAAGGAGATTTGTTGAAAAATATCCATACCCAGAGAAAGAACTGATGGTTCCTTAATGCAGATTGAAGCATGCTTTTTTTTTTTTGGAAACTTTATTTTTCTTGAGGGTTTGGGGGTGGATTTTTAACTTTGTTTTCTTTCACTACATGACTATCGTGGAAATGTTTTGCATGACTAGACATGTGCATTCTCAAGGTGGGCAGTAAGAAGGGAAGAAGGGAAAGAATCTAGAACTCAGGGTTTTAAAAATGAATGTTAAAAATTAGTTTTACATGGAACTGGAGAAAAATAAAATAACAAATTAAAATAAAAGAGTTGCTAAAATATTTTATTCATGTAGGCACTTTTCATTTTTGTTTTTTAATAGTGGTATTTCTAGGTCAAAGGGTATGCATTGTTTTATAGCCCTTTGGGCATAATTCTTTAAAATGGTTAGATCAGTATTTCATTTTACCAATAGTGCACTGAGTGTCTCAATTTTCCCACATCCCCTCCAATATTTGTCATTTTCCTTTTTTGTCATCTTAGGTAATCTGATAGCTGTAGAGTCACACCTCAGTTGTTTTAATTTACATTTCTCTAATCAATAGTGATTCAGAGCATTTGTTCATATGACTATAAATAAGTGATTACTTTGTCTGAAAACTGCCTGTTCAAATCATTTGAGCATTTATTAACTGAGGAATGGCTCTTATTCTTATAAATTTGAATCAGTTCTTTGGAGAAATGGGATCTTGATCAGAGAACCTGTTGTAACAGTTTTTTTGAAATGTATGATTGCTAACTGTATTTTCTTCCATTTTTTTACTCTCTTTCTCCTTTCAGCTTATCCATCCTCTGAAGTGTTTTGCTTCTTTTATCTCCCCAATCTGCCCTCTTTTTTTTACTATACCCTGCCCCTCCCTTATCCCCTTTCTCTCCTAGTCTCCTGTATAAGAGATTTCTTTTCTTTTTTTTCCCTTTTTTAATTTTTAATGTTAAAATTTATTCATTTTTACCATTTATTTTTATAAGATTTTGATTTCCATTTTTTCTCCTACCTCTCTTCCTTTCCCTCTCCCCCAAAGAGCAATCAAGCTGATAGAGGTTATGCCTCTATGTACCATGTACCATGGTAAAATAGATTTCTATACCCGAGTACGTTATTTCCTCTCTGAACCAATTCTGATGAGTATAGAATTCACACTCTGCTCCCACCTCCCCCATCTTCTCAACTACTCTATTTTTTAAACATTGGATTTATTTAATATATTTTCCCCAGTTACATTTAAAAGTTTTTTACTTTTGTTTTTAAAACTTTTGAGTTCTTTCTCATTCTTTATTTTTATTTTAAGTGAACTGGCACACAAACCATACTGTCACAAAAACTTTTTTGAATGACTGACTCCTGTTGTCAACCAATTCTTTTGAAAAATCTGCTCAATTAGCTAAACAAGTTGTATTACATGATTATGATGAAATTGTACTGTGCTGTACCAAATGATGAGTTCAGTGATTTGAGAGAGACATGGAAAATCTTGCATGAAATAATGAAGAACAAAATGAGCAGAATCAAGTGAACATTGTATGCAGTAACAGCAATATTGTTTTAAGAATGGCTTTGAGTGAATAAATTATATTGACTATTATAAATACTCAAATTAACTACAAAAGGCATATGAAGAAAAGTGCTATCTGTTATATCCAGAGTAAAAAACTGGATAAGTAGAAGTATGTAAAGAATAATTTTGCATTTGTATATACCTACCTATTTGTGGCTAAATTTTATTTTTTTAATTTTTAACACACATTGCTTTATAAATCATTTTGGAAGAGAAAAATCAGAGCGAAAGGGAAAAACCATGGGAGAGATTTAAAAAACAGAAAAAAGGAGTAAACATAGCATGTATTGTTTTATATTCAGTCTCGTTAGCTCTTTTTCTGGATGCAGATGGTATTTTCTGTCCAAAGTTTCTTGGAATTGCTTGGGATTCCCAAACTATTGAGAAGAAAACAAGTCTTTCATAGTTGATCAACAAACATTCTTGTTGTTACTGTGTATAAAGATCTCCTGGTTCTGCTCATTTCATTCAGCATCAGTACCTATAAGTCTTTCCACATTGATCATTTCTTACAGAACAATAATATTCCATAGCATTCATATACCACAATTTATTCAGCCATTCCTCACTGATGGGCATCCACTCAGTTTCCAGTTCCTTGCCACTACAAAAAGGGCTGCCACAAACATTCATGCACATGTGGGTCCCTCTCCCTCCTTTAAGGTCTCTTTGGCCAGTAAATAGAGACACAGTTGGATCAAAGGGGATGCCCCAGTTTTACAGTCCTTTGAGCACAGTTCCAAATTCATCTCCAGAACTTTTGGATCTGTTCACAGTTCCACCAACAATGTATCAGTGTCCCAGTTTTCCCACATCCCTCCAATATTTATCATTATCTTTTCCTGTCCTCTTAGCCAATCTTAGAGGTGTGAAGTGTTGTCTCAGAGTTGTTTTTATTTGCATTTTTCCAAATTTAGAGTATTTTTTTCATATAACTGTAGATGAATTTAATTTCATCTTCTGAAAACTGATGAGGAGGACTATTTTTATAGAATGGTTGTGGCCCATGATGGTTTCAAGATGACTCAAGATGGTTTTCAAAGAGCCTGCTTGCTTTTGGGAAACAATTTGATGTTAGGTTGAGAACCTGTTGCACTTAGTCAGAATTGATCAGTTTGATGCAATCATTGCATGAATTTGAAAACCATTGTATTCCTAATTATGAGAGTTTGGAATCACTGCAGAAAGAAAATTATTAGACTTGAAACATATACATGTTTGTTGTTCTAGAGGAAAATATTTATATACTTATATTTATTTTATTTAAATTAATTTACATATTCATTTGAATACATTTATTAGATATTTATATTTGTTAACACAATATACAGTCATATATTAAATAGATTTATGTATTTACATTTATTTTAAAATATTTATAACTGGACCCCTTACCATTATTATGATCCAGCTATAGAAGATTTGTCAGCTACAAAATGGCAAGGATTGCAGTGGGACCACCATCCATTTCCTGACAGGATAACAAATTCAAAGTCCAATATGAGATAATAGTTTTGTGGATAAGAAAGAAATGTTTTTTTTTAAAGTAATATTTATTGCAAGGATTTTAGTTTTTCTTTCTTTTTTTTTTTTAGTTTTTCTTTTTAAATTAGGGAGCAGAAGCATCCAAAGATAGATTTTAAAACAATAAATAGGTAATAGCTGTCCTAAAAAAGTGATTGACCAGAGTAAGTACCCCAGGTGAATTAAAAAAAAAAAAAAAAAAGGTTGGCCGTCATAAAGTGTCTTAGACATGAGAACAGAAAAATGAAAATGAAGGGAAATTAAAATATACTTATAGGCATGATAGGTAATGGAATAATAAGAATATTTAGTGTACGTGCCACAAATGGCACATCCTGGATCTGGAAATAATAAAAGTTATTTGCAAAGCTGAAAATTACTAAACGGTAGAACTATCACGCAGCTTAGTCTAGGACTTACAAAAAAGGACTGTAATAATTCATCAAAACTGATTAATAAAGAGAAACAAGTGGAGCAGATAAAGCACTGGTCCTGGTCTTGGGAGTACCTGAGTTCAAATGTGACCTTAGACAAAGCTGTGTGACCCTGGGAAAGTCACTTAACTCTATTACCTCACAAGAAACAAACAAATAAATCTTAAGCAACAGATAAAGAAAAACAAGCAACAGATAAAGATTAACCGGAAGAAACTCCAATGAAAAGCAGTGATATCTGAAGGTAGAGGAGGGGAAGCGTGGGCTGGAGGGGAGGTGGTTCTTTTCTCAGAGAAGTCCCCAGAGATCCAGGGTCCTTGGTGGGTGGGGAGGCTGCTGTAGAGACTCTAAGTAGGAGGTTCTCTGTGGGACTCCTAGACAAGATTTCCTGTACCTCCCCCTGCTGTGCCTGCGGAGTAGGAGGGTCCCTGGCCTGGTTGCCCAAGTCAGCCCTAGGTTACTTGTCTAAGTGTGAAGAGCACTGGATGGGACTGGATTCAAATCCTGCCTCGGGCACTTAGGAGCTGTGTGCCTTATCTGGATCGAGGGCAAAGAGCTAAGGCTTTTTTTTAACTTCAAAACATCCTTATCAAAAAAATGAAAAAATAAATAAAAAATGAAATAAAATAAGACATTCTTACACCAAAAGCATGGCCTCTACAGGCAATGTGGAGAACCATAATGTCAACCTCTGGGTATCCCCCAAAGTACATCGACAGCCACTAAAGGACAATAATACAGAGGTGTATCCAATCATTAAGAAGGAAAATAGTTACCAAGTGACTGGACCCGATTGCTTCAGTGATCATTGCCTAGTCCTTGACCACAATAATCTATTCCAGTGTGAGATGTTGGTCCTTCCTACAATCAAGGAACTTAACCTATCCAGAGAAACTATTTTTCATACAGTAGTCAAGAATGGTAATCCTTGTTTTTAAGAAGCACAATGAATTTATCTACAGGATGTGAAAAGCATTATAGTTTTAAAAAATTCACCCAAATTTGGATTTTAAATATATCCAAACTCAGTGGAAGGAAGAGGATATATTTGTGTAGATGTGTATGTGTCCAAAAATAAATAAGGATGTTTCTTTTTTTGTTTCCCAGATGGAGAAACCAGGCTTGAAATGAGGGGAAGTTCTTCAGAGCTGATTGTTTCTGTGGGAAAATCTCAAAAGCAAAGATTTATGAATGATGGTCACTGTGACCTCACTTTGAAAGAAATCTGTGACTCTAATATCAAAGTCAAGAAAAAGCAAAAGGGTCACGGTGAATTTGATCTGGATGGAAGGAGTATCAGACAATGTTCAGTCTTAATTCAGGGTAAAAAGATGATCTCAGGGAGCAACTGTATGCAGGATCATAACTATCAGGAAGGCGTTACAGAGTTTCACGAGAAGCCTCTTAAAGTGCAAACTTACCAATGTAATGAATGTGAGATGATCTTCAGCTTGAGTTCAGATCTAACCAGACATCAGAAAAGTCACACCAGAGAAATGCTTTATACCTGCGATGAAGGTGAGAAGGCTTTCAGTCTCACTGAGCACCAGAAAATTGACAATAGAAAGGAACTTTATGGCTATAATGAATGTGGCAACTCCTTTAAGCAACAGTTATCACTTAATCACCATCAAAAATTTCATACTAGTGAAAAGCTACATAAATGTATACAATGTGGAATGACCTTCAGGAGAAATTCATCTCTTGTTTCCCATCAGAAAATTCATACTAGACAGACTCTTGAGTGTCTTGAATGTGATAAAGCTTTCAGTGAAAACTCCTCTTGTATTGTACACCAGAGGAGCCACACTGAACAGGAACCTTATTCTTGTAATCAATGTGGAAAGACTTTTAAGCAGAGGTCTGGTCTTGCTGAACATAAGAGAATCCACACCGGAGAGAAACCTTATCCTTGCAATCAATGTGAAAAGTCTTTTAGATGCAGTTCTGGTCTTGTTCAACACCAGAGAATCCACTCTGGAGAAAAACCTTATAAATGTAATCAATGTGGAAAGAGTTTCAGATGTAACTCTAAACTTTCTCTACATCAGAGAATCCACACTGGAGAGAAACCTTATGAATGTAACCACTGTGGAAAGACTTTCAGACAGAGTTCTAGTCTTGCTGAACATCAGAGAATCCACACTGGAGAAAAACCTTATGAATGTAATCAGTGTGAAAAGACTTTCACACAGAGTTCCAGTCTTTCTCTACATCAGAGGATCCACACTGGAGAGAAACCTTACAAATGTAATCAGTGTGGAAAATCTTTCACAAACACATCCAATCTTTCTGAACATCAGAGAATTCACACTGGAGAGAAACCTTATGAATGTAATCAGTGTGGAAAGACTTTCAGACAGAGTTCTAGTCTCGTTGAACATCAAAGAATCCATACTGGAGAAAAACCTTATAAATGTAATCAATGTGGGAAAAGTTTCAGACAGAATTCTAGTCTTGTTGAACATCAAAGAATCCACACTGGAGAAAAACCTTATACATGTAGTCAATGTGGAAAGACTTTCAGACACAGCTCTAGTCTTGCTAATCATCAGAGAATTCACACTGGAGAGAAACCTTACGAATGTAATCATTGTGGAAAAGCTTTCACACAGAGCTCCAATCTTGCTTTACACCAGAAAATCCACACTGGAGAGAACCTTTATAAATGTAATCAGTGTGGAAAGGCTTTCACAAACACATCCAAACTTGCTCTGCACAAGAGAGTTCACACCGGAGAGAAACCTTACGATTGTAATCAATGTGGAAAAACTTTCAGATGCAGATCTGGTCTTGCTCTACATCAGAGAATCCACACTGGAGAGAAACCATATGAATGTAATCAGTGTGGAAAGGCTTTCAGATGCAGTTCAGGGCTTGGAAAACATCAGAGAATCCACACTGGAGAGAAACCTTACGAATGTAAACAGTGTGGAAAGAGTTTCAGACAGAGCTCCAATCTTGCTGAACATAAGAGAATCCACACTGGAGAGAAACCTTATGAATGTGATCAGTGTGGAAAGGCTTTCCGATTCAACTCCAAACTTGTTCTTCATCGCAGGATCCACACTGGTGAGAAACCTCATGAATGTCATGAGTGTGGCAAGGCTTTTAGGGATCGTTCGTCTCTTATTGTCCATCAGACAATCCACACCGGAGAGAAACCTTATGAATGCAACCAATGTGGCAAAACCTTCCGGCAGCAATCATCCCTTATTTCCCATCGAAGAATTCATAATAGATAGAAATCTTATTACTGTAATGAATGAGGAAAAATATTTCAACAGAATATAGAGTTTATTAGATATCAGACAATTCATTCTGGAGTCAGACTCGGTATGAATTTAATATGGGAAGACCTTTAGTCAAAGGTCATCACTTTGCATTAGTACAGAGAAATCTTATGAGTGTGTTCCATGGGGAAAATATTAGAATATTCACACTGAAAAGAAGGGTAGTAAAAGCAAGGATTGTGGGAAAGCCTTGACAGTCAAGGATAAGTTTTGGATAAGACTCGAGGAATTATGCTGGAGATAAAACTTGAATTAAAAAGGGAAGACTTCTTGCTTCAGCATAAACTTAGTTGATAATCCATATTTCAAACTATGCCTAAAACCCTATTAATGTAAAAAAATTTTCTCTGAAATACTATTGGTTTTTGGTTCTCAATAATAATTCATGTCATTTGTATTCCATAACTTCACCAGCCATCCCCCAGGCAATTGATGCTCACTTATTTCCTGTTGTTGTTGTTGACACAAAACATTCTGAAATAAACATTTTGATAATTGTTAGACACTGATTTATGTAACGAATTCTTTAGGCTATTATAGTGGTTAGAGTGCTATTTCTGGAATTATAAGACCTCAGTTCAAATTCAGTCTCTGACACTTCCTAGCTGTGTGATCTGGGCAAATCACTTAACCTATTGCTGCCTCAGTTTCCCCCATCTGTTGTAGAATGTGTATGCTAATAATCCAGGTATGATTGATGTGAGAATCAAATTGGATAATATCTGTAAATTGCTTTGCAAATATTAAATCATTATTTAAGTGCTAGCTACTCTGTTTCTTGGATCATAAGTCTCAAAGTAGTTTTTGGTTAAACGGTTTAGACAATTAAGTCATTTTTCTTATGATTGAAATTGATATTCAAAACAGTGTAGGGTAAAACATTGTTCTGTAATAATAGGGCACTGGGTTTAGGATCAGGAAGATGGAATCAAATCCTGCCTCAGTCCTTTTGTATAACTCTGAACAAAGAACTTGCATAACAATAAAGAAATTTGCTTTAATTTTCTCATCTCTAAAATGAAGTTGGTCTCACTGAGTATAAGCAAAGCCTCAAAGTAAAATGCAAATTGGATACAAACCCAAAAAGAATTCTTGGAAGAAATCAAGGAAGAGATAAAGAAAAGAATTTTAACAATCAAATAAAAATGTTAGAGGAAAGTTGGGAAAAGAAATAAAAGCAATTGATGAAAATTATGACAAGAATAAACAGCTTAGTAAAAGCCATAAAACATATTGAAAAAATCCTTAAAAATTAGAATTGGCCAAATGATAGAAGAGGTTCAAAACTTCACTGAGGAAAATAACATCTTTAAAATTAGAATTGGTCAACTGAAGAAATCAAGATATAAAGCAAAGTAAAAAAAATGTTAAAGAAAAAATGTGAAATATTTCATAAGAAAAACAACTGGCCTAGAAAAGAGAGCAAGGAGAGGTCAAGAATTGTTGAACTACTTTAAAGCTTAAAAAAAAAAAAACCTGAGACATCATATCAGGAAAATATAAAGGAAAACTATTAAAATATAACTAGAGAGTCAAGTACAAATTCAAAAGCCCATTAGTCAATTCCTGAAAGAAATCCCCAAATGAAAACTCTAGGAATATTTTGCACAACATCCAGAACTCATAGGGCAAGGAGAATGTACTGCAAGTGGCCAAAAAAAAAGGGACCCATAATCAGAATCACCAAGATTTAGCAGACACTACTTTTAAGCACAGGAGAGTTTGGAATGCAATATTCCAGAGGGCAAAAGAAGTATGATTAAAATAAAGAATTATCAATTCAGCAAAACTCAGTATCATTCTATGGGCAAAAATGGATATTTAATTATCCTTCATAACTAGAGGAAATGAATATTTGCAAAAATAAAAATTGCCCGTTTATTAGAAGATGAAAGAGAGTATTTAAATACTCCAATTTTAGGGAAGTAAATTGAACAAGTCATAAGAGAGCTCCCTAAGAGGAAAATTCTCAGCACCAGATGGATTTACAAGCAAATTCTGAGGTGTGTGTGATTTTCAAAGCCAGTTCTGAGCGTCTAAGTTTTCAGTTTTTCCAAGATGGTATGGTCCAAGGAGAGGTGTGGTCCCCACTCTCCTGCTTCGGGCTCTGGTCTGAGTGATCCCATTCTTTTCTGTTTTGGAGCTGTGAGCACTGTGATCAGGGTTCTTGTTCCCCTGCTCCACATGCTCTAGCGCTCCCCTCTCTGGAATCTCCTGACTAGTAGTGTGATCCCTGTACAATCTGTTGGCTGAGTGCCCCCTACTGCCGGTTCAGTCACCCCCGCCCGAGACCTGCTGCTGGCTTGCTGGGGTATGGCCTGTGCTGCCCCCGGCTCTACTCTCAGTCCAGTGAGACCTTTCCTGGCAACCTTCTACATTACCTTGTGCTGGACGTTGTTTCACCCCATCCTATTTGATTCTCTTGGTCTAGAATTCATTTTGAGGGAGTTTGGGAGAGCTCAGTTGAGTCCTTGCCTTAATTCCATCATCTAAGACATTCTCTTACACTGTCATAATGTGAAGGGGTGCTCAAAAATCAGCCAGTTCCCAATAACTTTCAAGTGATATCAAGTTTGCCCTCCTTCATTGTGTATTTTAGTAACAGTATTGACTCTTTTCCAGTCTTCCTGGAAGGAGTAAATACAGGAGAAGAACATAATAGGTAATTAAAGAAAGGCTAGATTTACACACTAGAATAATGATGGTCCTTAGGCACAAAGCAATTGGTATAGCATACAGTAATCAGATTTTTAAAAACCCTGCTATATATGCCAAAAAAAAAATCAAGAAGATAATCTTCTGGGTTCTCCATTCTCAAACCCTATTGAGGGAAAATATCTTAATACAGCAAAGATCACCAGTACCATGTGTCACAATTAAAATGATAACGTTCAGGCTCCTAGGATGAAAGGTTCTGAAATAGTCTTAGATATAAAAAAAAATATAGCAGGGGCTAGATGATCTCACCAAAAGATAGGATCCACTAGAATCAGTTTCCAGCTGTTCCTTTCATAGCACTTGATGGTTTGCTGGTCTTGAGCATCAACAAGTATTGAAGAGCCTGTATATGATTTAGGAGAGCCAGGAGGAAGAAAACATCTTCACTTTGGGGGAGACACCATCATACCTCTGACCTGGAAACCTTAGATGGAGCTGAAGAAGATGGTGATTGTTGACTTGGAAGATCTCAATCCTGGCTGTAATTAGTAGGAGATCATTAATGTAACACTCCAGAGAAGAGCCTCTGAAGATGGTGGAGGTGAAGTCTTATTGTAAAACAGAGAGTAGGGTGGGATGTTCTATAGACCCTTGAGGCCAGTGGGTCCCCTTCTACCGTGGATTATTCCAGATGAAAGCACAGAAGTGTTGATTGTCTGGATAAGAAGATGGAGCAAAGATCACAGGTAACCTCCCGAGGACCTGAAGAGATGGTGATCACAGGTTTGGAACTTCTGAGTGTCTAAAAGAAACAAGTGCTAAGGACAGGTAAATCCTGAACAACTACCACAAAATAAATGGGTTTATCATGAGAATCTTAATAGGGAGGTTGGAGAGTTACAAGGGGACTCACATGGAATAATAACCCCTTGCTCCCTCAAAGAATCAATAACTGGGCTCCCTTGAAAAGGACATTGAGGAATGGATGGTGGGATCCTTTCTTAATCTTAATAGTCATGTAGCAACTCCACATCTGAGGACAAAGGTTCCCACAGAAAACAAGGATTTCTGAAGGGATTTTAGGACTACCCATTGGTCTCTCAGACATTCAGACATTTGCAGGGCCAGAGATCCATCTGGAAATGAAAATTCTGAGCTAACAGAGAAGATGGTGACCTAAGAGGTTAATGGCATACAGAGAAAGGGCTAGTTTGCCAGTGACAATTCTGGGGGCAACCTGGGCACATTAAGGGCTTTCCCAAAACCTTACATCTAAGGCTCCAACAGTGGAACAATCAGACTATAGAGTTTTTTTTTTTTCACTAAATCTGAATTAGAAGCTCCATCATCCAGTAAACAATCACAAAATGTATCACTTAAGGGTCACATAAGCTCATTAGTGTTAGGAGAATAATCACTATCCTCAGCTGAAACAATTGTCCCCAAATATGTACAAATATGTCCCTCCCATGTACCCTTATGCCAAAGACCCCCTCCTTGGGGTCTTCCAGAGCCACTTTTCCCTATAATTGTGTCTTAAATCGTACTGATTCATATTGAAAAACTTGGCTACATAACTTGCTTGACTACAATAAAAACAAAAGACATTAGGAAATGGATTTTGAGAGGGAAATGAAATTGCCTGACCAGGGTCCAAGATTTTAAGGGAATAGCTGCAGTTTGGCCAAGAGCCCAGGATTGAAAGGGAGTCGGAGTTGCTTGAAGAGAAAGCCAAGTCTGGGGAGGAGGAGGAGTTACCTGGGCAAGGACTTGAGGGAAGGTCAAGATTAGCTGGGCAGGAAACCTCCTTTGGCTTCCAGGATGCAGGGCTAGTCAGTCAAGTCTCTGAGAGGGAACTAATGATCTGGATAGTCAACTGAGCCTTTTATCTTTTGCTATCCTCTCATACACATAAAGAGGGATACTTTTAATTCCCTGCTTACCATGCCAATCGACAAATTTTCAGAAAATATCCTCATTTTTCAGGCAAAATTTGGCTCACAAAATATGTATTAATCATTCTAGGATCTCTTGGATTGAGTGAATCTAACGCAGTGTCCTACTGAGCACTTTTACACAGTCTATCATAAAAATGAGAAAGAAGTTCATTTTTCTCCCAGACAGGTTCTTGGAACATGAGCGTGACTCCAAAGCCCTTACAAAGATTCCCTAGTCATCTGTAGCCTGGCAAGGTCAGCTGAGACATTGGGGTCCCAGTGAGGGTCTTGCAACAGCCAATTAGGAACCTAAAGGGCCAACAGGAGATGTTACTAGTGGCAGTTCTTTTTTTCGGGAAAGAGAAGGGTTTCTAGCAAATCCATAACATCTCTCCAGGTTGAAGCATTATTCTAAAAATGGCCTGATGTTGGGATAGAACAGCCATAGGATTCTCATCAAATTTGGGAGTACGTCATTTGGAGAGGTCAGAGGGGCTAAAAAACTGACACTAATAATTTTTAAAATCCCAAAATTTAACTCTACATTCCCCCTAATCTCTAAGGCAAACTTAATCTAATCCCAAACTTTCCCAGTCCCTGGGGCAATCATAAATTTCCCCAGTCCCTGAAACAAACCTGAACTCTGAACCACCTTATTCCCTCAGGCAAACATAATTGAAAACTTCCACACTTCATGGAGCAAACCTAAAACTGGATTGGAATCTATATTTCCTCAATCTGGGGAAATATATTTTGGAAACGAGGCACCTCAATCTGGGGTGGTGCACAAATTTAACCAAAACTTCAACTTTCCCAATCCCTGGGGTAACTGCCAATTCTTTTTTTAAAAAAATATTTTATTTTATTTTATTTTATTTAATAATAACTTTATATTGACAGAATCCATGCCAGGGTAATTTTTTTTACAACATTATCCCTTGCACTCTTTTCTGTTCCGATTTTTTCCCCTCCCTCTCTCCACCCCCTCCCCTAGATGGCAAGCAGTCCTATATATGTTAGATATGTTGCAGTATATCCTAGATACAATATATGTTTGCAGAACCGAACAGTTCTCTTGTTGCATAGGGAGAATTGGATTCAGAAGGTATAAATAACCCGGGAAGAAAAACAAAAATGCAAATAGTTCACATTTGTTTCCCAGTGTTCTTTCTTTGGGTGTAGCTGCTTCTGTCCATCATTTATCAATTGAAACTGAGTTAGGTCTCTTTGTCAAAGAAATCCACTTCCATCAGAATACATCCTCATACAGTATCGTTGTCGAAGTGTATAATGATCTCCTGGTTCAGCTCATTTCACTCAGTATCAGTCCCTGTAAGTCTCTCCAAGCCTCCTGTATTCATCCTGCTGGTCATTTCTTTTTTTTTTTTTAATTTTTATTTAATAATTACTTTATATTGACAGAATCCATGCCAGGGTAATTTTTTTTTACAACATTATCCCTTGTACTCGTTTCTGTTCCAATTTTTTTTCCCTCTCTCCCTCCACCCCCTCCCCTAGATGGCAAGCAGTCCTTTATATGTTGGATATGTTGCAGTATATCCTAGATACAATATATGTTTGCAGAACCGAACAGTTCTCTTGTTGCATAGGGAGAATTGGATTCAGAAGATATAAATAACCCGGGAAGAAAAACAAAAACGCAGATAGTTCACATTCGTTTCCCAGTGTTCTTTCTTTGGGTGTAGCTGCTTCTGCCCATCATTTATCCATTGAAACTCAGTTAGGTCTCTTTGTCAAAGAAATCCACTTCTATCAGAATACATCCTCATACAATATCATTGTTAAAGTATATAAGGGTCTCCTGGTTCTGCTTATTTCACTTAGCATCAGTTCCTGTAAGTCTCGCCAGTCCTCTCTGTATTCATCCTGCTGGTCATTTCTTACAGAACAATAATATTCCCTGACATTCATATACCACAATTTACCCAGCCATTCTCCAATTGATGGGCATCCATTCATTTTCCAGTTTCTGGCCACTACAAACAGGGCTGCTACAAACATTTTGGCACATACAGGTCCCTTTCCCTTCTTTAGTATCTCTTTGGGGTATAAGACCAGTAGTAGCACTGCTGGATCAAAGGGTATGCACAGTTTGATAACTTTTGGGGCATAATTCCAGATTGCTCTCCAGAATGGTTGGATTCGTTCACAACTCCACCAATAATGCATCAGTGTCCCAGTTTTCCCACATCCCTTCCAACATTCATCATTATTTTTTTCTGTCATTTTAGCCAATCTGACAGGTGTGTAGTGGTATCTCAGAGTTGTCTTAATTTGCATTTCTCTGATCAATAGTGATTTGGAACACTCTTTCATGTGAGTGGTAATAGTTTCAATTTCTTAATCTTAATAGTCATGTAGCAACTCCACATCTGAGGACAAAGGTTCCCACAGAAAACAAGGATTTCTGAAGGGATTTTAGGACTACCCATTGGTCTCTCAGACATTCAGACATTTGCAGGGCCAGAGATCCATCTGGAAATGAAAATTCTGAGCTAACAGAGAAGATGGTGACCTAAGAGGTTAATGGCATACAGAGAAAGGGCTAGTTTGCCAGTGACAATTCTGGGGGCAACCTGGGCACAGTTAAGGGCTTTCCCAAAACCTTATATCTAAGGCTCCAACAGTGGAACAATCAGACTATAGAGTTTTTTTTTTCACTAAATCTGAATTAGAAGCTCCATTATCCAGTAAACAATCACAAAATGTATCACTTAAGGGTCACATAAGCTCATTAGTGTTAGGAGAATAATCACTATCCTCAGCTGAAACAATTGTCCCCAAATATGTACAAATATGTCCCTCCCATGTACCCTCATGCCAAAGACCCCCTCCTTGGGGTCTTCCAGAGCCACTTTTCCCTATAATTGTGTCTTAAATCGTACTGATTCATATTGAAAAACTTGGCTACATAACTTGCTTGACTACAATAAAAACAAAAGACATTAGGAAATGGATTTTGAGAGGGAAATGAAATTGCCTGACCAGGGTCCAAGATTTTAAGGGAATAGCTGCAGTTTGGCCAAGAGCCCAGGATTGAAAGGGAGTCGGAGTTGCTTGAAGAGAAAGCCAAGTCTGGGGAGGAGGAGGAGTTACCTGGGCAAGGACTTGAGGGAAGGTCAAGATTAGCTGGGCAGGAAACCTCCTTTGGCTTCCAGGATGCAGGGCTAGTCAGTCAAGTCTCTGAGAGGGAACTAATGATCTGGATAGTCAACTGAGCCTTTTATCTTTTGCTATCCTCTCATACACATAAAGAGGGATACTTTTAATTCCCTGCTTACCATGCCAATCGACAATTTTTCAGAAAATATCCTCATTTTTCAGGCAAAATTTGGCTCACAAAATATGTATTAATCATTCTAGGATCTCTTGGATTGAGTGACTCTAACGCAGTGTCCTACTGAGCACTTTTACACAGTCTATCATAAAAATGAGAAAGAAGTTCATTTTTCTCCCAGATAGGTTCTTGGAACATGAGCGTGACTCCAAAGCCCTTACAAAGATTCCCTAGTCATCTGTAGCCTGGCAAGGTCAGCTGAGACATTGGGGTCCCAGTGAGGGTCTTGCAACAGCCAATTAGGAACCTAAAGGGCCAACAGGAGATGTTACTAGTGGCAGTTCTTTTTTTCGGGAAAGAGAAGGGTTTCTAGCAAATCCATAACATCTCTCCAGGTTGAAGCATTATTCTAAAAATGGCCTGATGTTGGGATATAACAGCCATAGAATTCTCATCAAATTTGGGAGTACGTCATTTGGAGAGGTCAGAGGGGCTAAAAAACTGACACTAATAATTTTTAAAATCCCAAAATTTAACTCTACATTCCCCCTAATCTCTAAAGCAAACTTAATCTAATCCCAAACTTTCCCAGTCCCTGGGGCAATCATAAATTTCCCCAGTCCCTGAAACAAACCTGAACTCTGAACCACCTTATTCCCTCAGGCAAACATAACTGAAAACTTCCACACTTCATGGAGCAAACCTAAAACTGGTTTGGAATCTATATTTCCTCAATTTGGGGAAATATATTTTGGAAACGAGGCACCTCAATCTGGGGTGGTGCACAAATTTAACCAAAACTTCAACTTTCCCAATCCCTGGGGTAACTGCCAATTCTTTTTTTAAAAAATATTTTATTTTATTTAATAATAACTTTATATTGACAGAATCCATGCCAGGGTAATTTTTTTACAACATTATCCCTTGCACTCTTTTCTGTTCCGATTTTTTCCCCTCCCTCTCTCCACCCCCTCCCCTAGATGGCAAGCAGTCCTATATATGTTAGATATGTTGCAGTATATCCTAGATACAATATATGTTTGCAGAACCGAACAGTTCTCTTGTTGCATAGGGAGAATTGGATTCAGAAGATATAAATAACCCGGGAAGAAAAACAAAAATGCAAATAGTTCACATTTGTTTCCCAGTGTTCTTTCTTTGGGCGTAGCTGCTTCTGTCCATCATTTATCAATTGAAACTGAGTTAGGTCTCTTTGTCAAAGAAATCCACTTCTATCAGAATACATCCTCATACAGTATCGTTGTCGAAGTGTATAATGATCTCCTGGTTCAGCTCATTTCACTCAGTATCAGTCCCTGTAAGTCTCTCCAAGCCTCCTGTATTCATCCTGCTGGTCATTTCTTACAGAACAATAATATTCCCTGACATTCATATACCACAATTTACCCAGCCATTCTCCAATTGATGGGCATCCATTCATTTTCCAGTTTCTGGCCACTACAAACAGGGCTGCTACAAACATTTTGGCACATACAGGTCCCTTTCCCTTCTTTAGTATCTCTTTGGGGTATAAGACCAGTAGTAGCACTGCTGGATCAAAGGGTATGCACAGTTTGATAACTTTTTGGGCATAATTCCAGATTGCTCTCCAGAATGGTTGGATTCGTTCACAACTCCACCAATAATGCATCAGTGTCCCAGTTTTCCCACATCCCTTCCAACATTCATCATTATTTTTTCCTGTCATCTTAGCCAATCTGACAGGTGTGTAGTGGTATCTCAGAGTTGTCTTAATTTGCATTTCTCTGATCAATAGTGATTTGGAACACTCTTTCATATGAGCGGTAATAGTTTCAATTTCTTCATCTGAAAATTATCTGTTCATATCCTTTGACCATTTATCAATTGAAACTGAGTTAGGTCTCTTTGTCAAAGAAATCCACTTCTATCAGAATACATCCTCATACAGTATCGTTGTCGAAGTGTATAATGATCTCCTGGTTCAGCTCATTTCACTCAGTATCAGTCCCTGTAAGTCTCTCCAAGCCTCCTGTATTCATCCTGCTGGTCATTTCTTACAGAACAATAATATTCCCTGACATTCATATACCACAATTTACCCAGCCATTCTCCAATTGATGGGCATCCATTCATTTTCCAGTTTCTGGCCACTACAAACAGGGCTGCTACAAACATTTTGGCACATACAGGTCCCTTTCCCTTCTTTAGTATCTCTTTGGGGTATAAGACCAGTAGTAGCACTGCTGGATCAAAGGGTATGCACAGTTTGATAACTTTTGGGGCATAATTCCAGATTGCTCTCCAGAATGGTTGGATTCGTTCACAACTCCACCAATAATGCATCAGTGTCCCAGTTTTCCCACATCCCTTCCAACATTCATCATTATTTTTTTCTGTCATTTTAGCCAATCTGACAGGTGTGTAGTGGTATCTCAGAGTTGTCTTAATTTGCATTTCTCTGATCAATAGTGATTTGGAACACTCTTTCATGTGAGTGGTAATAGTTTCAATTTCTTCATCTGAAAATTATCTGTTCATATCCTTTGACCATTTATCAATTGGAGAATGGCTGGGTAAATTGTGGTATATGAATGTTATGGAATATTATTGTTCTGTAAGAAATGACCAGCAGGATGAATACAGAGAGGCTTGGAGAGACTTACATGAACTGATGCTAAGTGAAATGAGCAGAACCAGGAGATCATTATACACTTCGACAACGATATTGTATGAGGACATATTTTGATGGAAATGATTTCTTTGACAAAGAGACCTGAGTTTCAATTGATAAATGACGGACAAAAGCAGCTACACCCAAAGAAAGAACACTGGGAAACGAATGTGAACTATCTGCATTTTTGTTTTTCTTCCCGGATTATTTATACCTTCTGAATCCAATTCTCCCTACGCAACAAGAGAACTGTTCGGTTCTGCAAACATATATTGTATCTAGGATATACTGCAACATATCCAACATATAAAGGACTGCTTGCCATCTAGGGGAGAGGGTGGAGGGAGGGAGGGGAAAAAAATCGGAACAGAAATGAGTGTCAATATAATGTAATTATTAAATAAAAAATTAAAAAAAAAAAAAAAAAAAAAAAGAAAGAGTAGGTTTTGGTCGAGTTGGAAAAGGGACAGATAGGTTTCAAGGTCCTCTGAGACTCATAACATGAAAAGATGTTGACTAATTGAATCTATCCATGTGCATTAAATAACAGAAGACCCATATAATCCAGTTTTCCTTGGATGAATAACAGAAAAACAAGATGGAGGAGAATTCACGTGGCAGGACAAGACAGAATCACTGTTCATAAGATCTCTTGATCTCACATTAAACCAACTCCATTTTATAATCGGACATTGAGCAACAGTTTATCCTGAATACTAAGATAAATTCAAAATGAATATGTGATTTAGACAAATGGTGATACTCATAAAGAAATTACTGAGTCCCAGAAAAAGCTACTTTTCAGATCTATGGATAGCGGAAGATCCCATGATCAAATAAGAGATCAATGTTGACAGGAGATTAAAATGGGTAACTTCAAAGACATAAAATTTAAAAGTTGCATACAAATAAAACCAGTGCAACCAAAATTAGAAGGAAAGTGAGAAAAAAATTTATTTTTGTAAACTTTCTTAGATGAAGGTCTTATTTCTCAAGGATGTTAGAGAACTGAGTCCATTTTGATTATTCTCTAGATGACAAATAATCAAACATGTAAGTTTCAGAGGAAGAAATTCAAGCTACTAGTAGTCATATGAAAAAATGGTTTAAATCACTAATACTTAAAGAAATGCAAATGAAAACAATTCTGATGTACCACCTCACATGCATCAGATTATCTAAAATGACAGAAAAGGAAAATGATAGGTGCTGGTGAGGACATGGGAAAATAGGTATACTAATGCAAGTTGGAATTGTGAATTAGTCTAACTAATCTGGAGAATAATTTGAAACTATGTCAAAGACTTTTGAAACTTTGCATAATCTTTGACCCAGCAATATGGTTATTTGGTCTATTCCACAAGGAGATCAAAGGAAACAGTAAAGGATTCATCTATACAAAAATATATATAGCAGATCTTTTTGTAGTGGTAAAGAATTGGATACTCAAGGGGATACCCTTCAATTGGGAATGGTTAATGCAACATGATATAAAAATGTGATGGAATGCTTGTTCACTATACAAAATGATAAAAGAGATGCTTTTCAAAAAAAAAATACAACCCTGATAAGAGTTATATGAACTGATGTAAAGAGAGTGATGTATACAATAACAGAAATATTGCAATAATGATCAATTGTGAAAGATTTAAAAACGGTTGAACATTAAAATGACCCACCACAACTCTAAAGGATTCATGATGAAAAATGCTATCCACATCCCAAAAGAGACCTAGAGTCTCAGAGCAGGAATTAAAACACTGCTCCTTTCTTTTTCTTTTAAAAATTCTTTTTGGAAGCACTCAGGATCATATACTTACTAAGTCTCTGAGGCTGAATTTGAATTCAAGTCTTCTTAATTCCATAGCTGGTGCTCTATTCTAGTTGCCTCTTTTTTTTTTGCTTTTTTTTCAGAACATGTTTAATACAGAAATGTGTTTCATGACTTATATATATAATGATTTATATAATTATATATATATATATATCGTGATTATATATATATAATAGGTTCATATATTTCTTACCATTTAAAAAATTAAATATTGATAGCTTCCTTTTTGTCCTTTCCACTAAATTTGAAGACATAACAAATGTTGGGTCCCAAAATTCAGGAAGCAGAAACTATCTCGAACTAATGAAAAGTTCATTGACTGTCACGTGCAGTAGGCCGAATATATTCATGAAGGTGGACTGTGAGAGTCTACAAAATTCATCATTTATATAACCTAAACAGACAGCTCTGTTCTCTCTCTTTACCAGTGTTCCAGCTGACACAATATTGACAAGTCTTTTCTTTATCTTGTTTTCAAAAAACAATTAGATATTCCCTTTCTTGCCATCCTACAGTTTATCAGCAACTCTGACTATGTTGCAACTTGGGGTGGAGTGGGAGCGAGTTATTCTCCCTTTTTTCAGCATTCTTTTATATTCTTACGCAAAATTTAACCTTTCTCTTTGGTGTTAATGTCCCCAAATTTAACAATTTTCAAAGCGGCATCAGTCAGAGCAGAAATAATGCACAGTAACAGGTCCGTATCACAGACAGACCTAATCAAACAGACAATATTCACAGAGTGAATTGAGAGAGATAATGTACCTGTAGAAATGTCAGTCTGTATGTCTATGATCTATTCCGTCAGATGTCTTGGGAGCATCTCCTGTGCCTTTCTCAAATGTCTGTGCAGATCTTTTTTGGACATTTCCCAGGTGAGCATCTCAAAGAAGAGTTCCATCTCCAAACAAGATGTTTCCCATTCTTCTTCAACCATCATTCACGTTCCGAGTTGCTTGTTTAGATTCCCTAGGTAAGGCTGCTAAAGGCTAATAGTGATAAAACTTCATGTAATTTAGTAAAACTTGATAAAAAAAAAACACTCAAATTGGCTCTCCAGTAATTAGTTCATGTGAAAACCAGTTCAGACCTTTTGGAGCTAACCCAATGAACAACAGAGATAGAGGAAGAACCTCAGAGTGGGCTACCTAATAAGGGACCTTATTTTTTTGCATCCCTTTATACCAATTCAGAGATAGAGATTGCAGTAACAAGACCCATTATGTAATAAAAATACCGTTTTACCTGCCATAGTTAGAAAGATTTGCTATGAAAGGAAGGAGGGCTTGGTTGCACAACCCCAACAACAGTCTTGGTCCTCCAGGCCTCAGCCCAAGGGGACCAAATGGCTCCATATTCCATTCACTTGTAGTGAAACCTCCTTTTCATGCTGTTTCCTCCTGTTACAGTGTGAGCTCCTGGAGAATACAAATTTCTTTTTATATTTGTATCCCAAGAACTTGTGCAGTATTTGACATTGAATACGGGAAATACTGAATAAATGCTTTTTCATTTCTTTTTTTTTTTCATAAGCTAAATACTCTATACATTGTAAGGTTTTTATGAATTTTATTAGTTGTGATTCAAATGGCAATGGAAAATGATTCCTCGTTTGAGTAATACAATGCTAGCACAAGCAATTTTGGCAGAAGTCACTAATAGGATTTATTTTCTTATGTTTATTATAGAAAATGAGGCATCATTATACCCTTGCTCTTAACAATGCAATTTGCTAGGTGAGGAGAAAGACATAGAAGCATTAGTTGCTTTCAGGTGTAAGTTGTAGGAACAGCCAATCACTCAGAAAGGGTTCATATGAGAACCAGGGTATCAGAATCAGGCTCAAAATATATAGGCTGGCAGCCTTAAGTGGGGTCAGATACTTATACCTGAATTCAAGATTTAGAAGAACAGCCAATTTAAGTTCCAAGAGACTCTTCCTCAAATAGCAACATTTCACCAATTACAGCTTAGGCCTAGATTATTGTTATTTTTGTTCATATCTTCAAAATTAAATTTATTCACCATCGTGTTTCCTTTCTTGTCCTGCAGATAAAGCCAAAGGAGAAATATCGGGTCATTTCTGGAATACAGTGACATGAGAGTCCATCAGAGTTTGTGAAGGTAAGTGGGTTATTCCTGGACACAATTTCAGCGGTGAAAGTTTTGGTATTAGAGGGAATTGTGGTTTTAGAACTAGGGTTCTAGGTCCTCCTAAGGCACAATAAGAATCTTTTTCTCTAAATGCTAAAGAAGGCAAGCTAACAGAGAGTCACCAGGGATGTGATCTGAAATACAAGCTGATTAAAAACCACACAAGTTGGACATTAGTCTGTTGTGCAGATTGGGTATTCTTCATTTAATCTATTATCTCTTGTGTGCCACAATGGCCCCCACACCATCCAACAACCAAGAAGTATACTGGAGTTAAGTAACTTGCCAGGATCACACAGCGAGGAAGTATTAAGAAAATACTAAATACTTAACTTTCTAAGTTAAGATTTGAACTTCTGACTTCAGGCTCAGTCAGTACTCTATCCATTGCACCATTTAGTCGCCTCTACCCCTGCTATTTTCATACTAGTCCCATCTTGGCAGTTTATAGTGTTGACCACATGTTAGGCTTTGTCTAGAACCCCAAAATTTCTTTAAGGAATTGCAAAGGCCTGTTTTCAGTAGTACTTGAAAATGTTCATATTTCACACCAGTTAAAAAAAATACATATGTTCAATGGACGTTTTATACAAGCCAAGCAACACGCTAAGCACTTTGCAGCCATATGCTTCTCTCAACAATGTGGCTTTCAAACTAAAGTTCGAGACCATTACATTTTTAAGTTATAAATTATCGGTTCAATTACTTTTAATTGACTCATATTAAAAATCCATGGTGATGCTCCCACCCCCATCAATGCTTCTTTATTTCTTTGATCTACCTAAAAACTCAAATCAACTTAAAATTTTCTAAATTACTAATTCTTTAATATAATTATTGGAACCAGAGGAAAGAAATAATCTTTTATCAATCAGTGAGTTAATATGTATTTGTTCAATTTATACTTAAAATCTTATGCAAGTTATTTTGTATTTTTATGTCAATTGGCTGAAGGAAGACATGCAGTCATTGTCAAAGAGGCAGTGTTTTAAAATTCCTCAATTCTGTCTTTATTTCAGGGTTATTAAGAGCCTGTCTGAAATCTCCTTTTCAAAATTCCCAAACCCTTGACTTTCAAACCCTGAATTTACACTGTCAGTACAAATACACTCCAACTTTCGTCATCATTTTTAGGTTCTTAAAAGCTTATTAATTCCCTTTGGAATTTCTAGTTCTCATCTAAAATCAAACCATTATATTTTAACTTGAGTATGGGATTAGATTTTTAAGTCTTAAAATATTAATTGCCTGGTCAATTGTCAACTGGTCAATGAAAACCAAACCAAGCCAAAGACTTGCAACTCATCGATACTTTAAATTATTAGTAGGTCTAATATAACTTTAGGACTCTGCCTTTCACAGATGAGGCCATTTTAAAGGGGTCCTTACGATGCCAACTCAACAGAAAACCATTATTATTTTTATATTTCTAAAGAGTTTTTTTAACACATGTATGTCAATCTCATCACAAGTCCACAATCCTAAAAAATTAGAGAAAAGTTTGCTTTTCTAACAATATTTCTAATCATAGATTAATGTTAAGCATTATCTTTATGCACATTTCACATCAAATAACTGAGGTCACTTGGCTTAAAACCACATAACTAACAAACTTCCTGATCCATACATTTTCCTCATTTGTTTCACTGCCAAATAGTATAATAAAATCTAGCAGAGACATCTTTCACTTAAAATGAGACCAAGATAAATTCAAGTAACCAGATCTAGTGGCTTTTAAATCAAGCCGCAAGATTTTCAGTACTATAATATCCCTCAATCTTTCTACAAGGTCAAACTTTCTAAGATCTTCACAACATGCTTAAAACTTTCTCTTTGATTTTTTTTAAACATCTTTCTATATGGTCAAAAACCGAAACCTTTTTATGTCTCCTATATTTTTCCTCCCGTCTTTATTTCTCTTTCCAACTCTCCCAGACCGGTTACTCAGAGTATACAAGTTTCCTTTACATTTCAGTCAAATTCCAGACTTTTCATTCTACTGCATATTTCCTTCCTAACTTTAGCGTATAACTGTTTAACTTTGCCAAGGTGCAGAGTGATTTTTTAACCCGGGTGCTTTTTTAACATTAATTTGACCATCATAGTAAACTCTGTTACTTGATTTCATGAAGAATGATTAATTCTGAAGACTCCTTTGAATTGATCTCTATAGACAGCATAATATCATTTGTTAACAGGGTCGGGAGAACCCACAACCTCATCGATGAGTTTCATTAGTCTTCCTGAAAGTTTTTATATTTGAATTAATTTTAGCGAAAATAAAATTCAGACAGTGGCCCCTTTTCCGCCTCATTCCCCAGGTTCTCTTTCATGTCTCTTTTATGACATTTGCCCCATTCTCCCTTTCCCTTTCCTCTTCTCCCTCTTCTTTTTTAATTTTAATTTTATTTTTAAGCTAATCATCCCATCATATTTTCAACTCCCAGTCCTGCTCTCTCTGTATAGGCCTTCTGATTGCCTTAATAATGAGACAATTTTAGAGATCACAAGTACCCTTTTCCCATGTAGAAATGCGAATAGTTTAACTATTGAAATTCTTATGATTCTCTTTACTGTTTACTTTTTTATCTTCTTGTGAGTCTTGTATTTGACTCAAAGTTTTCTATTCAGCTCTGATCTTTCCCTCAGAAACACTTGAAACTCATTAAATATCTGTCCTATCCCCTAACGGATTATATTCCGTTTTGCTGGAGAGGTGATTCTTGGTTGTAACCCTGGCTCCTTTACCCGCCACAATATCTTATTCCAAGCCCTGTGATCAATGACAGTGGAAAAGTGCTAAGTTTTGGGGTCCCTCCCGCCTGGGGCTCCTCAACATTGGAATTGTTTCTTTTTTGGCTTCCTGCAGATTTTCTCTTCGGAGCTTTGGAATTTGGCTGTAATATTCCCGGGAATTTTCATTTGAGAAGCTTTTTAAGAAAGGGATGCTGGATTCTTTAATGTTACCCTCTGGTGCTAGATTATCAGGGCGATTTTCCTTGATCATTTGGAAAGATGATGGCAAGACTAAATTTTTTTTTTTTTATCTTGGCTATTTTAACAACGCCTCTGAGACCTGGCCGAGACCCAGGTGTCCCGACTTCCCAGACGATCCATCTGTAAGGATGTCCCTTGGGAATAGTAAGGAGAGAGGGAAAAGTCCTGGTGCTCAGATGTTTGAGGAGGGGGGAGAGGGTTAATTGGGGGGGGGGATCTGGGGGCCGAGAAAACGGTGACACTTGCCCGGCGGGGCCGAGGCGATCCGGGAAGGGCTTGGTTGGGAGACTCGGGAGGGGTGGGGGGTCTGGATGTTCTGGTTTGGAAGAACACAGAGATCTCGGGAGGAGAGACGGGACAGCCCCCGAGCTTCTTTCGGCTCCGGAGGAAGGTCGGCGGCCCGAGAGAGGAGGCGGCCGAAGGAAGACTGGCCGGTGACCAGCGGAGGGTCGGGGGCCAGGGGGAATTTGAGCTCCGGGGTGGGGTTCGGAGGCTGAGAAGCGATCCCAGTGGCCAGGCCGGCCCATGTGACGGAGGGCAGGGCTCGGGGAGGGGAGGCGGGCTGGGTCTGAGCTCCTGGCTCCGGGAGCCATTGGAGGAAAGGGAAGGTCCTGGGCTTTCCGAGCCCTGGGGAGGGCGGGGCTCTGGGGCGGGGAGGCCCCGCCCAGAGGAGGCGCCCGGGAGCTCAGCCCGAGCTTTCTTGGCCCTGGGGACCCCCTGCCTCCCCCGGAGCCGAGATCGGGGTCCCTCCTCCCCGCGAGCCCCGAGCCTTCCCTCTCCAGCCGCGCTCGCGCTGACTTCCGGAAGCCAACCCTGTGCTTGCGGGTCCCAGGTAGGTGTGAGCCGGGAAGCCATGAGGCACTTGCCTTCTGGGCAGAACTTGGCTTTGGGAGCCTTCCTCCCGTCCGAGCTCTCGCAGCGCGCTCCAGGCCGCCGGGGGCCCCGCCTCGCTCCCCAGCTGCCCCCCCGCTACTTTGTGCCCAGGGTCCCCATCCCATCCCGAACGTCCTGAGGCTCCATCCCCAGCTTTACCATTGGCTCCCACTTGCCCGACCTTCAGACCCCCCCAAAGGGATCCCGCGTACCTCCTTCTCGGGACCCAGGTGTCCTGGCCCCCGGCCCCAGTTCTGAGCAGGGATTTCGGTTGTCCCGCCGATAGCCCTGGCTCCCCGGAGGGACCCGTGAGTTCTCCCCAGCCCTGGGTGCACCCCAGCACGTAGTCAGCCTCTTCCTCAGACTCTGCTGCCCCCGGAACCCTTCTCTCCCCAGCTCTGTTACCGTCCTGCCTCCCAGACTCTCCCTCCCTTATCCTGCCCTCCTGCTTCTCTGCGATGCAGAAGAAAGAGGGAAGAAGTCTCCCGTTCAGAGACCCCTGCGGGCTCCCTCCTGCAACTGGTGGGAGTCTCCTCCCTTAGAGCGGGGCCCGGGGCTCTGTAATGCGGGGGTCTCACCCTAGTAAACCCCCCAGGCCGGCCTCCTGCTCCTGAAGGGGAAAAGGTACCCCCAGAGTCCTGCTGAGCCTGCGGAGGACAGCCTGGCCCGGGCAGCCATGGCCCCCGGGAGGCGCAGACCCCCGCCCCAGGGGAGTGCGCTGGGCCCCCAGCCGGGCCGGGCCGCCCTAGAACCTTTAATGTGGACCTAAGGGCGGTCTGAGGCGGGCGGTACCTTCCGTACCAGGTATGAAACTGAGCACGGTGGGGACCCCGCCCCCTCCCGCCCCCTCCTATGCAGAGCGGCCAGACGCCCCGCACCAACCGCTCCGCTCGGTGTTTGGCTCCCAAGTTCTTCCATTACGGCAGACTGCTACGGGCTCTCATTTTAAGAAAGGTATTGCTGGATTCTTTAATGTTACCCTCTGGTGCTAGATTATCAGGGCGATTTTCCTTGATCATTTGGAAAGATGATGGCAAGACTAAATTTTTTTTTTTTATCTTGGCTATTTTAACAACGCCTCTGAGACCTGGCCGAGACCCAGGTGTCCCGACTTCCCAGACGATCCATCTGTAAGGATGTCCCTTAGGAATAGTAAGGAGAGAGGGAAAAGTCCTGGTGCTCAGATGTTTGAGGAGGGGGGAGAGGGTTAATTGGGGGGGGGGATCTGGGGGCCGAGAAAACGGTGACACTTGCCCGGCGGGGCTGAGGCGATCCGGGAAGGGCTTGGTTGGGAGACTCGGGAGGGGTGGGGGGTCTGGATGTTCTGGTTTGGAAGAACACAGAGATCTCGGGAGGAGAGACGGGACAGCCCCCGAGCTTCTTTCGGCTCCGGAGGAAGGTCGGCGGCCCGAGAGAGGAGGCGGCCGAAGGAAGACTGGCCGGTGACCAGCGGAGGGTCGGGGGCCAGGGGGAATTTGAGCTCCGGGGTGGGGTTCGGAGGCTGAGAAGCGATCCCAGTGGCCAGGCCGGCCCATGTGACGGAGGGCAGGGCTCGGGGAGGGGAGGCGGGCTGGGTCTGAGCTCCTGGCTCCGGGAGCCATTGGAGGAAAGGGAAGGTCCTGGGCTTTCCGAGCCCTGGGGAGGGCGGGGCTCTGGGGCGGGGAGGCCCCGCCCAGAGGAGGCGCCCGGGAGCTCAGCCCGAGCTTTCTTGGCCCTGGGGACCCCCTGCCTCCCCCGGAGCCGAGATCGGGGTCCCTCCTCCCCGCGAGCCCCGAGCCTTCCCTCTCCAGCCGCGCTCGCGCTGACTTCCGGAAGCCAACCCTGTGCTTGCGGGTCCCAGGTAGGTGTGAGCCGGGAAGCCATGAGGCACTTGCCTTCTGGGCAGAACTTGGCTTTGGGAGCCTTCCTCCCGTCCGAGCTCTCGCAGCGCGCTCCAGGCCGCCGGGGGCCCCGCCTCGCTCCCCAGCTGCCCCCCCGCTACTTTGTGCCCAGGGTCCCCATCCCATCCCGAACGTCCTGAGGCTCCATCCCCAGCTTTACCATTGGCTCCCACTTGCCCGACCTTCAGACCCCCCCAAAGGGATCCCGCGTACCTCCTTCTCGGGACCCAGGTGTCCTGGCCCCCGGCCCCAGTTCTGAGCAGGGATTTCGGTTGTCCCGCCGATAGCCCTGGCTCCCCGGAGGGACCCGTGAGTTCTCCCCAGCCCTGGGTGCACCCCAGCACGTAGTCAGCCTCTTCCTCAGACTCTGCTGCCCCCGGAACCCTTCTCTCCCCAGCTCTGTTACCGTCCTGCCTCCCAGACTCTCCCTCCCTTATCCTGCCCTCCTGCTTCTCTGCGATGCAGAAGAAAGAGGGAAGAAGTCTCCCGTTCAGAGACCCCTGCGGGCTCCCTCCTGCAACTGGTGGGAGTCTCCTCCCTTAGAGCGGGGCCCGGGGCTCTGTAATGCGGGGGTCTCACCCTAGTAAATCCCGCAGGCCGGCCTCCTGCTCCTGAAGGGGAAAAGGTACCCCCAGAGTCCTGCTGAGCCTGCGGAGGACAGCCTGGCCCGGGCAGCCATGGCCCCCGGGAGGCGCAGACCCCCGCCCCAGGGGAGTGCGCTGGGCCCCCAGCCGGGCCGGGCCGCCCTAGAGCCTTTAATGTGGACCTAAGGGCGGTCTGAGGCGGGCGGTACCTTCCGTACCAGGTATGAAACTGAGCACGGTGGGGACCCCGCCCCCTCCCGCCCCCTCCTATGCAGAGCGGCCAGACGCCCCGCACCAACCGCTCCCTTCGGTGTTTGGCTCCCAAGTTCTTCCATTACGGCAGACTGCTACGGGCTCTCACTAGTCCCCGCCTCACAGGGGTCTCACACCCCCCCTCCCTCCCCCTCCCCTCAGCTTCCTGCGGCCAAGCTCCCGGACTCTTCCCTCTGAGTCTTGCCTGGACAGGCCGGAGCTCCCGAGGCTCGCCCAGCTCTGTCCTTGGCAGCCGCTCTCTTGGCACTGCCCATTTCCTGCCGCCTCAGGGCACGGAGCTGCTCGCAGGCTCTCCGAGTCCCTCCCAGTTACCGTTTCTTAGATCTCGTCCGCAGATATTCAAAAGCGGCTCCTGGTGCGGGGCCCTGTGCAAACCTTCCCTGGGGCCGAGGCAGGAGAAAGCGTTCTCTGCCCTCAGGGAGCTTCGGGTCCAACGCGGAGGGAGGGGGGGGGGGGACGGTCAGCAGCGGGGGCCGCACAAGCTCCTGTGGCATAAACGGGAGGCCCCTCAGTGCAGAGGCTCCCGCAGCCCGGATAAGAGTGCCCTGCCGCAAGGGAGAGCCACCCCCTGGAGAGGGGCCCAAGGGGCGTCGGCCCCACAGATAATGTGTGTCACCAGCAGTTATTTTTATGTGCGTACCTGTGTGTTTATGGGCAGGCACAGGCGTGTTTGGGTAAGCCCAGGGAGAGCGCTTGTGCAGGAGAAGGTGAGAATAATAACAGATTCTCATTGCGCGGAACAGGGGCCGAGCGCTACACTAAGCACTTTACAGTTATTACCTAATTTGATTCTCGCCACATCCTTGGGAGGTAGAGGTGATGATTAAGTAAACTCAGTCATAATTTAAAAGAAACTGAAAAGTAAACTGAGGCAACTTTTTTTTATATGTACCTGCAGTTGTTTATTTCCTTAAATATTCCCCAATTACATGTCAACAATTTCAACATTCATATACAAATTTCTGTGCTCCAAACTTTCTCCCTCCTGCCCCTCACTCCTTGAGAGGGAGGGCAATTGATTTGAAATTAATTGTGCATATGAAGTGATGCAAAACATATTTCCCACATGGACTATGGGGGGGGGGGGACAGACCAAAAAAAGAGAAAGTTTTTTTTTTTTTTTTAAGTATTCCTCAGTCTGCATTCAGGTTCATAGGCTCTCTCTTTGGAACTGGAAATAGTCCTTTGGACTTTCTTGATCAGAATAGTTTCAAATATTGCTGTTATTGTGTATATTCTTCTTCTTCTGGTTCTGCTCCTTCCTCTCTGCACGAGTCCATGTAAGTCTCCCCAGACTTTCTCTGACACCGTCCTGCTCGTCTCCTGTAGCATCCCTCACAATCACACCCAACGGAGGGTCACTGCCCTGACTTCTGACTCCTTGCCGCCACATACACACACATCCAGGTCCTTTCCCTCTGTCCTGATCTCCTTGGCAGACAGACCCGGTCCGGATATTGCTGGGTCAGAGGGCACGCCCGGTCCTGTAGCTTTTGGGCACCGTTCCAAAGTGTTCTCCGGGATGTTTGAACAAGTTCCGCCCCAGTGTTCCCATTTTGCCACATCTGCCCACCCCCTCCCAGTTGGTCCTTTTTCTTTTCTGTGGTAGGTGTGAGGCGGTATCTCTTTAATACGCATTTTTCTAAGCCTCAGCGATGGAGAGCACACTTTTCATGTGATTGTTGGTAACTGATTGCTTTTTTTGAAAACCTGTGACCATTTTTAACGGGGAAGGGATCTTTCTTTTATCACTTTGGCTCAGTTCCCCATATAGTTGAGAAATGAGGCCTTCATCAGAGAGACTTGCCACAAAATTTTCTTCCCAGTTTCCTGGGAGAAGTCTTCTCGGACTAGAAGTCTCACTCTGACCTTTTGTTTGGCCTGCCCTGCCTGAATTCGACCCAAGGCATTATTTTAAGTGCTTTGGAAGAGAATTTTGAGAGAGCTCCTTTGGGCCAAGCTCTGGCAGGAATGGGCCGGTGGTTGTCATTTACCGTGAGACAGAGCCGGGCCTTGTGGTGATTCGGAATGGGCCCCGCTCGCTGTTCTTTCCTACTCAGTTAACCGGGAATATTTCATGAAATTTGGAATATTTTTAAAAAATGAAGAATCCTTCAGGACTCAGCTCCAGTGATGATACTTTTTCCAGGAAGCTTTTGTGATCCCCAAGCATCTGGCGCCTTTCCCATGAAACTGGACATCTGTCCACTCTTACAGGCAGTGGTGGCCCAGTGGTCAGAGAGCCAGGTCTGCACTTGCTGCCTCAGATACTCACAAGGAATGAGGGGGGAACTTCATCCATTTGCCTCAGTTTCCTGATCTGTAAAAATGGGGATGATAATAGAACCCTCTTTCAAAGTTGTTGCAAGCCTAAATCATCAATCAGTGACACTTGCTAAGGGTGCTGAGCCCTGGTTGTACAAGAAAAGTTCCAGGATTCTCTGCCTCCAAGGAACTTACGATTTAATGAGCGAGATCATATGTGAGCAAATACATACAAAGCCAGCTATGGACAGTGTGCTTCGGAAATTACGGTGGACGGAATGGAGAGGAGGTGGGGAAGGTCCTGAAGGAGGTGGAATTTTAGTTGGGACTTCCTGGAAGCCAGTAGACAGAGATGAGGAAAGGATTGGAACAATGGAGGGCAGCCCAAGAAACTTACCTGACTGAAGAAATGGAGTGCCTTCTTCTTGAAGTATCAAAGAGGTCAATGTAGAGGTAGCAGGAAATATGGTGTAAGAAGACTGAAATACTAGATAATGTCTAGGTCATGATGGACTTTGCAAGAAAATTTGTTCTTTTTTTTTTAAATCCTTAAAATTATTTTAAACTTAAAAAAATACGAAAAAAACAAACATTGTCATGTACACAGAAGAATATGAGTAGATTCAAAATAAAGCAACAAATATGTAATAAATAATATGATCTATATAGTATATATAATAAATACTGCACATTGTTTTCAAAGCTGTCTTTTTCTTTGCTTTTTTATAGGCTTTCTTTGGTTCTCTGCTGTCCATTACGGCAGACTGTTACGGGCTCTCACTAGTCCCCGCCTCACAGGGGTCTCACACCCCCCCTCCCTCCCCCTCCCCTCAGCTTCCTGCGGCCAAGCTCCCGGACTCTTCCCTCTGAGTCTTGCCTGGACAGGCCGGAGCTCCCGAGGCTCGCCCAGCTCTGTCCTTGGCAGCCGCTCTCTTGGCACTGCCCATTTCCTGCCGCCTCAGGGCACGGAGCTGCTCGCCGGCTCTCCGAGTCCCTCCCAGTTACCGTTTCTTAGATCTCGTCCGCAGATATTCAAAAGCGGCTCCTGGTGCCGGGCCCTGTGCAAACCTTCCCTGGGGCCGAGGCAGGAGAAAGCGTTCTCTGCCCTCAGGGAGCTTCGGGTCCAACGCGGAGGGAGGGGGGGGGGGGCGGTCAGCAGCGGGGGCCGCAAAGCTCCTGTGGCATAAACGGGAGGCCCCTCAGTGCAGAGGCTCCCGCAGCCCGGATAAGAGTGCCCTGCCGCAAGGGAGAGCCACCCCCTGGAGAGGGGCCCAAGGGGCGTCGGCCCCACAGATAATGTGTGTCACCAGCAGTTATTTTTATGTGCGTACCTGTGTGTTTATGGGCAGGCACAGGCGTGTTTGGGTAAGACCCGGGAGAGCGCTTGTGCAGGAGAAGGTGAGAATAATAACAGATTCTCATTGCGGACCAGGGGCCGAGCGCTACACTAAGCACTTTACAGTTATTACCTAATTTGATTCTCGCCACATCCTTGGGAGGTAGAGGTGATGATTAAGTAAACTCAGTCATAATTGAAAAGAAACTGAAAAGTAAACTGAGGCAACTTTTTTTTTATATCTACCTGCAGTTGTTTCTTTCCTTAAATATTCCCCAATTACATGTCAACAATTTCAACATTCATATACAAAATTTCTGTGCTCCAAACTTTCTCCCTCCTGCCCCTCACTCCTTGAGAGGGAGGGCAATTGATTTGAAATTAATTGTGCATATGAAGTGATGCAAAACATATTTCCCACATGGACTATGGGGGGGGGGGACAGACCAAAAAAAGAGAAAGTTTTTTTTTAAAGTATTCCTCAGTCTGCATTCAGGTTCATAGGCTGTCTCTTTGGAACTGGAAATAGTCCTTTGGACTTTCTTGATCAGAGTAGTTTCAAATATTGCTGTTATTGTGTATATTCTTCTTCTTCTGGTTCTGCTCCTTCCTCTCTGCACGAGGCCATGTAAGTCTCCCCAGACTTTCTCTGACACCGTCCTGCTCGTCTCCTGTAGCATCCCTCACAATCACACCCAACGGAGGGTCACTGCCCTGACTTCTGACTCCTTGCCGCCACATACACACACATCCAGGTCCTTTCCCTCTGTCCTGATCTCCTTGGCAGACAGACCCGGTCCGGATATTGCTGGGTCAGAGGGCACGCCCGGTCCTGTAGCTTTTGGGCACCGTTCCAAAGTGTTCTCCGGGATGTTTGAACAAGTTCCGCCCCAGTGTTCCCATTTTGCCACATCTGCCCACCCCCTCCCAGTTGGTCCTTTTTCTTTTCTGTGGTAGGTGTGAGGCGGTATCTCTTTAATACGCATTTTTCTAAGCCTCAGCGATGGAGAGCACACTTTTCATGTGATTGTTGGTAACTGATTGCTTTTTTTGAAAACCTGTGACCATTTTTAACGGGGAAGGGATCTTACTTTTATCACTTTGGCTCAGTTCCCCATATAGTTGAGAAATGAGGCCTTCATCAGAGAGACTTGCCACAAAATTTTCTTCCCAGTTTCCTGGGAGAAGTCTTCTCCGACTAGAAGTCTCACTCTGACCTTTTGTTTGGCCTGCCCTGCCTGAATTCGACCCAAGGCATTATTTTAAGTGCTTTGGAAGAGAATTTTGAGAGAGCTCCTTTGGGCCAAGCTCTGGCAGGAATGGGCCGGTGGTTGTCATTTACCGTGAGACAGAGCCGGGCATTGTGGTGATTCAGAATGGGCCCCGCTCGCTGTTCTTTCCTACTCAGTTAACCGGGAATATTTCATGAAATTTGGAATATTTTTAAAAAATGAAGAATCCTTCAGGACTCAGCTCCAGTGATGATACTTTTTCCAGGAAGCTTTTGTGATCCCCAAGCATCTGGCGCCTTTCCCATGAAACTGGACATCTGTCCACTCTTACAGGCAGTGGTGGCCCAGTGGTCAGAGAGCCAGGTCTGCACTTGCTGCCTCAGATACTCACCGGGAATGAGGGGGGAACTTCATCCATTTGCCTCAGTTTCCTGATCTGTAAAAATGGGGATGATAATAGAACCCTCTTTCAAAGTTGTTGCAAGCCTAAATCATCAATCAGTGACACTTGCTAAGGGTGCTGAGCCCTGGTTGTACAAGAAAAGTTCCAGGATTCTCTGCCTCCAAGGAACTTACGATTTAATGAGCGAGATCACATGTGAGCAAATACATACAAAGCCAGCTATGGACAGTGTGCTTCGGAAATTACGGTGGACGGAAGCGGAATGGAGAGGAGGTGGGGGAGGTCCTGAAGAAGGTGGAATTTTAGTTGGGACTTCCTGGAAGCCAGTAGACAGAGATGAGGAAAGAATTGGAACAATGGAGGGCAGCCCAAGAAACTTACCTGACTGAAGAAATGGAGTGCCTTCTTCTTGAAGTATCAAAGAGGTCAACGTAGAGGTAGCAGGAAATATGGTGTAAGAAGACTGAAATACTAGATAATGTCTAGGTCATGATGGACTTTGCAAGAAAATTTGTTCTTTTTTTTTTAAATCCTTAAAATTATTTTAAACTTAAAAAAATACGAAAAAACAAACATTGTCATGTACACAGAAGAATATGAGTAGATTCAAAATAAAGCAACAAATATGTAATAAATAACATGATCTATATAGTATATATAATAAATACTGCACATTGTTTTCAAAGCTGTCTTTTTCTTTGCTTTTTTATAGGCTTTCTTTGGTTCCTGCTGTGCCTTTTTTATTTTATTTTTCCTCCTCCCTTCTCTCCTCCCCCCTCCCAGAAAGCTACAATTAAGTGTATTGTGTGAACGTGTGTTTATACACATGGATTTTTATAAACATACACATATATGGAAAACCCTACTATGCTTATTTCCACTTGTGATCTGTTTCTCTGAAGGTAGATAGCATCTTTCTTCATAAGTCTTTTCCATATTTCCATATTTTTCTAAATCCACCAGCTCATCATCTCCTACACTGGAACATTATTCCAACTCAGTTACATTCTATCTGAGAGATTGTCCATGAAACTTTTTCCCAGATTTCTGCATTCCTTTTGTTCTTAAGCTTTTATTTATACAAGAAATTTTAAGTTTGAAATATTCAAAATTATCCATTTTACATTTCAACAATTCTCTCACCTTATAATACAATTTAAGATCTTACACTATTAAGCTAGTTCCTTCTCTTCCTGTGTTTTTCCAGAAGAACTCTGTTATTTTTTTCTCACTAAGATAATTGTTTAGTAATTTAATTGGGATGGCATTACATAAATAGATAAGGTAAAATTGTTATTTTAAAGGCTATATTGATTAACTACTCAAGAATAATGAAAATTATTTCAGTTTAAATAGATTGAACTTTATTTGTACAAAAGATGTTTTATGCTTACATTCGTTGTTCTTGTGTTTGTTTCAGCAGGTATGCTTAGATTTTTTTGGTACTGTCAAGTTAATGTAAATGGTAATTTTAAATGGTCATTAATATGACACAGTATACATTCCCAATTTTCTTTTGATTAAATTTATTTTAGGTTTAACTTTGATTCATGATTGCTACCACTCCTTTTTTTTTTTTTAACATAATAAATTTTACTCCTGATCTTTATGTTTGTGTGGATCTTTCATTTTTATAGCATGTCCCGAAAGCAACATATTGTTTTATTCAAATTTTAATCTGTTATCAGTTTCTCGTTTATAGGGAAATTCATCCCACTCATATTCTAAGCTATAATCACTTGGTTTATATCTTCCTCATTATCCTTCTCACCCTTTTCCTATCCTTCCTTACTCCTCCCCTCTGTTTTATGTCTACCTGTTATCTTGATCTCTTGTTCTTTAATCTACTCCCCTCCAAGAATCCTTTCCTTTTTTTCTCCTCCAACCTATTTATCCTCTTGGGCTCTTGTTTTTTTCTGAATTTAGAACACTTTTATACCCTTCTAAACATATGTAATATTCTCTATTTCATTCCCAATGATCTACATACCTCTCTATATCCTCTGTTATTCTTGTTCCCACATCCTCTTATTTCTTTATAAATTTGTAAGACTTTTATGTCCTTCTAAATGTATATATTATTCTTTAACTTGTTTCTGATATGAATAAGGTTCCAGAACTGCCAACTCTTCTCCCCTATCTAATTTGTCTGGATTAGTTCTTCCTTTTATCCTCATTTGTAATGAGGTGATTATTCTTTTCACCTTTTCCTCCACCATTTTGCTTTTTAGAACCACATCATATTCAGTTCTACTCCAATCTTTCTTTTGAACTACCAATTAGTAATGAGAATTTTAGATTTACATTTCCACTTATAAAAAGTAAACAGTTTATCTTTACTGAATCCCTTGTAATTGGTTTTTGATGTTTACCTTGTATTTCTCCTGAATCCTGTAAGTCAAAGTTTCTATTAATTCCTGGTCTTCTTGTGACAAAATCCTGAAAGTTTGTCAATTCAGTGAATATCCTTTTTTTCTTCCTCATTCAGGATTATATTTAATTTTGCTGGTTATGTGATTTTTGGCTGCAACCCCACTTCTTTTGTTCTTAGCTATATCGTGTTTCAAGACCTGTGGTCTTTTAGTGTAGCCTTGTGTAGTTCTAATTGTGGCTCCATTGCATTTGAATTTTCTTGTTTATAATATTTTCCCCTTAACCTGGGGTTTTAGCATTTTCCTATGATATTTCTGTGGATTACCCCCCTTAGATTTCTTTCAGGTGGTGATCAGTGGACTATTTCTAATTTTATTTTCCTTCTTGTTCTAAAATTTCAGAATAATTTAAAAAATTATTTCTTGTATTATTATATCAAGATTCTTTTTTTTTTTTTTTTTTTTTTTTTGACTGAGGCAATTGGGGTTAAGTCTTGTCCAGGGTCACACAGCTAGGAAGTGTTAAGTGTCTGAGGTCAAATTTGAACTCAGGTCCTTCTGACTTCAAGGCTGACTTCAAGGCTTCTATTCACTACACCACGTAGTTGCTCCAAGATTCTTTTTTGATTGTGTCTTTCAGGCACTTTGTGTTTTCTCTTCTTGATCTGTTTTCTAGATCAGTTATTTTCCTTATGAGTCATTTCACATTCTCTTCTATTTCTTTTTATATATATTTTTAAATTTCATGGTCTCTTATAACATTTTTTGCTTTGCATTGCCCAATTCTAGTTTTCAAAAAGTTGTTTTTTCTTAAGATTTTGGGTCTCTCTTTCCAGTTGGTTAATTTTCCCCCCCATAATCTTCTTGGGTTTTTTGGATTGTTTTTCTTATTCTTCTTATTATTATTAATTGCTCAGTCTTTCTCATTTGATTTTCTAAATTCTTTTTTGATTTCTTCTAAAAATTCTTTTTGGGCAGGCAACCACTTGACATTCTTTCGGTAGGAGAGAGTTTTTTCTTTTTTCTTTCTTTCTTTCTTTTTTTTGCTTCATTATCCTTCTTTGAAGACAAACTCTGGTCTTCTCTATTCCCATAGAAACTTTCTGTGGCGGGGTCCTGTCTCTTTTGCCTGCTCTTTTTTTTTTTTTTTTTTTTAAAGCATATTGCCCAGAATGTGGGGGATGGTACCTCTGGTCCTTCTCACTGTCATTTTTCGAGCTCTGTCTCAGACCTTTTCATTCCTTCCCATCCAGCCCCAGATTGGGCCCCCCTACCCACTCTGCTGCTGCTGCTCTTCTTCCCCGAGGACTCTCCGGGAGCTGTAACCTGTGCTTCTCCCCTCCGGCCTGGAGCTAACTAACATAAACCTCACCTGCCCTGTAAGGGCCGGGAGCTGGGAGCATCTGGCGCCAGAGCTTCTGCTCCCACCGGCTGTGTGCTGGTTCCTTCCCAGCCAGGATGGCCTCTCAGCAGTCCAGCTGCTCAGATGCACAGCTCCCCCCATCCCCAATTTCCAGGGGGTGAGAATTCTCGTGGCTGAGTCTGAGGCTGCCCCCGGGCTCTCCAGTTGCTGGTTTAGTGGACAGCTCTGTCCTGGGATCCTCCTTCAGCAGTCCTCCCAGGACCCCTGTTCTGCTCCAATTCTTATTTCTTTTTGCCAGTCTCCATGAACCCTGGGGCACCACTTTGTCTTGTTTGTGGAGGAAATCTGGAAAGCTTGGGATCTTCCAGAATCCATTGTAGCTCAGCCAGGTCAGAGATTACAGGGACTCTCTCCTTAAATGGAGGTTGGGAGTTCATAGTGGTGAAGGATGGACGTGGGAGGATGGAGAAGGAAAGACGTTGGCAATAGAAGGAAAAGAAGTTTCTGTTGGGAGTTAGGTAGCCAATTATCAATCAAGCCAAGGACTGCCTTCCTCCAATGAGAGGACGCTCCCATGCCCACGTGGGAAACATTCTATAAAGTGAAGAACAGTGACTGAAGAGACTTGTGAGAAAGAAACATCAGTACATTCTTGGGACTTTCAGAAAGTGAAAAAAAGATCAATTCTTCAATTGTCCATAAGATAAATGACAGAAATAAAGGAAATTAGAGATGAAATATGGCTTCTAAACAGAACATAGCAAAATGATGACAAAGTCAAGGGATTTTATCCCCATGAGAGAGATTTTCTCCAAAATAATAGAAGCTCTAAAAAACGGAGTCATTTCGCTGTAATGGAAATGGAAGAAAATGGCATGGAAGTTAACCAAATTCCTAGCGCTTTGGCCAAACACATCTTCAATATTTATACATGACCTTTCTCAAGTATTGATATATTTCCAGATCTGGTCAAGCTGCACTGAATGTGGTTCATCGGTCTACTACAAATCATTCTTGTTCTCCCAAGTTCCAGAGTTCCAAGGTTGCTTTAATTCTCACAAGAAAACCGGCAGTATCTTTTTTATAATTTAGATTAAGCCTCATATTTAGTCAAGAAAACATTACCTTTATTAATAAATAAAAACTTCCTTTCTCCTTGTTAGGTATTTTTATATAATTATGTATCAGAATCACTGAACGTATGGCATTAACAAATGAAAGCAAAGTCAATGCATCCGAGGTTCTGGCCATGAGCATATCATTTCCAGAGTCCCTTCTGGGCTCTCAGTATAACAATTGATTACTGTTATAATCAGTATAATCTTATTGATTATATATAACAATCAATATAACAATCGGTGCCTCTTTCCCTCTTGATTAGAAATAGTCTCCTGCTGCTCAAATTAGTCCGGGTTGTGATTAAGAAATTTTTTTATTATTATTACTTAAAACATTTTATTTTCAAAACATATATACTGATAATTTTTCAACATTGACCCTTGCATAGCCTCGTGTTTCAGATTTTCTCCTCTTTCTCCTCACTCTCTCCCGTAGATGGCAAGCAATCCAGTGTATGTTAAGCATCTTAAAATATATGTTAAATCCAATATGTGCAAACATATTTATGGTTATTATGCTGTATAAAAAAATCGGATCAAAAAGGAAAGAAAATGAGAAAGAAAACAAAATGCAAGAGTGAGACTGTTATGTTGGGATCCACATTCAGTTCCCACAGTCCTCTCTGGGTGTAAATGGCTCTCTTCATCACAAGAGCAGTAGAATTGTCATGATTAAAATTTCTTTTTTTTTAAATTTAAAAATTTAAAATAAAAAATCAGAATTGTTTTCATGTTTTCATATAGATAAGGAAACAAAGTGGATCTTTTCCAGTTTTCCCCTTTTCCTGATCACAGGAAACTTCCCTCCATGCGCCCACCCCAGAATACACAATATTTTCTGGCATATCGCCCAACGTTTCATGAAATTTTCTTTAAAATAGACCACTCAGCTCAGCTCTGATAATGAAGGTTTTTCGCTTCACCTTCTCCCTTTCTCCTCCAGAGAGCTTCGTGTATCCCGGATCCCATAGGGACAAACAACTCCCGATAACCCTTTTCTCCGTCATATTCCAACTGCACATTTAGACAGTTTTCCCCGGTGTTGCATCGGGCTCTTTGTGACTGGGGTTCCCAACGTTGGCGCTGATGTCCAGCAGAGAAGCCCCTCTGGGGAAATCCCTTCTCGGGCTTCCTTCCGTACACTGACGAGCCCCGGAGTCGGTGAGTCCCGAAATCCGCCTTCGATTCTAATGCTGCGGCTTCTGCCGGTTTAGGAGATGGTGACGTTCCAGGACGTGGCCGTGGACTTCACCGCGGAGGAGTGGGGGCTCCTGGACCCCCCCCAGAAGGCGCTGTACAGGGAGGTCATGCTGGAGACGGCCCGGAACCTGCTGTCCCTGGGTAAGGAGCCGGGGGCCTGGGCCCGCCTCGGGGCCGCCTTCCTGCTTCCTGAGGGGTTTCTCAGCAAGGCCGAAGCGGGACCTTCTGGCTCCCGCGGACAGAGGCCTGTGTCCGCTCTGCCCGGAAAGGCCTTTGCCCTGGGGACGGGGGCTGCCGGGCCCCTCTCCCTGTCCAGGAGCAGAGTGAACGTGAATCTCCGAGGTCTCGATGTGAATTTTGTCCCGGATTTCTGGGAATCACTCTAGGAGCTTGTCCGTGAAGGTGGGCGGTGGGGGAACCTCGGGCCAGGGTCGTTCCTTCTCTTGGCTCGGGCTGGTCCTTTGGAAGGTTCTTGTGAAAAATCACAAGTTTGCACTTCCTGCTCCTCCTCTTGGTCTCAGAAGATCCGGGTCTTCCTTCCCACAATCCCAGAGCGAATGGGGACAAGGAAGGAAAGTGCCCAAAACAAACCTTCTCCCAAGGAGCCCGGAGTCAGTGACGTTATTGCCCCCACTCAGGCAAACCGAGGTTAAGTGACTGGCCTGGCTCTTGGCCCCTAAGACCCCGAGCGCTTCCTGAATCCAGCCCCAGCTCTCTCCCCTCCCCCCAGCTGCCAATGATCTCCTGCCCATCCCCCACCAAAGCTCCCAACAATAAACATCGTAGAGGTTCTTGGGGAGTCCCGGGGACCCCTGTGCCCTCCTTGCCTGCCCCCCTGCCCTAAAGAGAACCGAGGCACAAGTGTCCCTCCTCCTCATCCCTGCCTTGTTCCCCGCCCAGGACTTCCTCTTCCCAGAGAAGATTTGCTCTCCCGTTTTGAGCGAGGGGACGGTCCATGGATGCTTGAGCGAGCAGACCCCAGAGACCCCTGCCCAGGTGAGTGAGGGGAAGCAGGTGTGTGAGGGCTGTTTCCCAAGAGGCAGCCCCGAGTCCCAGGGAGGGGGGCAGGACCGGGGTGGGACCACCATTCCCAGCTCTTTCTCAGTCACTTTTTACCAGTGGGAAAGGCCCGAACCTCAGATTCCCGGTCTGTGAAAGGCAGGGGCTGGGTGCCCTCCCTTTCTCTCCCTCCCAGTGATAAAACCGGGATGTTATTAGAGCCACTCTTTGGAGCTCTGGCTCAGGGAACCCTCCTGAAGATGTCCCAAAAGGCCGCAGGCTCTCCCCCCAGCCTCTTTCTGAGCCCTTCCTCCCGTCATCCAGCATTAATTAAGGGCTTACTGTGTGCTGGGCCTGCTGTGTACCGGGCCTCCTGTGTGCCAGGCCTACTGTGTGCCGAGCCTACTGTGTGCCAGACCTACTGTGTGCCGGGCCTCCATGTGCCAGGCCTACTGTGTGCTGGGCCTCCTGTGTGCCGGGCCTCCTGTGTGCCGGACCTACTGTGTGCCGGGCCTACTGTGTGCCGGGCCTCCTGTGTGCCGAGCCTACTGTGTGCCAGACCTACTGTGTGCTAGACCTACTGTGTGCCGGGCCTCCATGTGCCAGGCCTCCTGTGTGCCAGGCCTACTGTGTGCTGGGCCTCCTGTGTGCCGGGCCTCCTGTGTGCCGGACCTACTGTGTGCTGGGCCTCCTGTGTGCCGGGCCTACTGTGTGCCAGACCTACTGTGTGCCAGACCTACTGTGTGCCGGGCCTACTGTGCGGCGGGCATTCAGAGAAAGGCAGGGGCGTCCCCGCTCTCCAGGAGCTCAGTGACCAGTGAGGAAAACACTGGGGACGGAGCATGGAGAGCTGCTGGTCCCAGGACGGCTTAGGGGGAGCCAAGGGAGGGACGGCGCCCAGAACGAGGAGGAGGGGACGGGCTCCTTGTGGGGGATGGGCTGGGGCTGGGGCCCGAGGGGACCGGGGGAGCCTTCTAGGCAAGAGGGGCAGCCGGGGGACCCACGGAGACTGGAGCTAGTTCATCCTGGGCAGGGAAGAGAAAGGGGGCCTTTGCCACAGAGGGTAGTGTGTGAGGAGGGGGGCAAGAGAGGAAGGAGCCGGGAAAGGGGCCCCCAAGGGGTTTTATGGTGCTCCTGGTGCTGGGGAGCCATGGGAGCTTGTGGGGGGTCCGAGGTCAGCCTTAAGGAGAGGACTTGGACAGCTGAGCTGGGGGTAGACCCAGCGGCGGGTGTGGGGTCACTGCGCCTGAACCTGGGGACTGGCCACGCTGGGGGAGAGGAGCTGGGGGGGGTCAGGGGAGAGATAAGGAGGTTAGTTTTGGACATGAGAGGAGGAGCACTGAGAGACCTAGAGGACAGTGGAGGGGAGGATGGGTGAGGGAGGACGGGGAGGGGACGGCGTCCCTGTAGGATATTGGGGAGGGGGCCTGGACGGTTCTGGGGATGTGGAAGCTAGTGGGGCTGGGAGAGCAACATCTCCTGGGGAGTCAGTGAGGTTGCTTTGAAGACTGGGGAGGAGCTGCTCCATCTGCGGCAGTTGGGAGGGCAGCGGGAGCAGCAGGAACGGAGAGACTGAAAATGAGTGAGAAAATGGAGCCGGGGAGGGCCGGGCGCGGGAGGGGCGCTGGGATGGAGGGGCCGCGGGGCTGGTTGTGGGGGCGAGCAGGGCCTCCCACGAGAAAGGGGGGCGAGAAGAAAGAGGAGGAGGGTGAGGGAGCTCCGTAAATGATCGTTTCTGGAACATGTGAGGTGGTTCCTGGTGGGGAGGAGGGACGCCGAGGAAACGCCGGGACAGAGGCTCAGGGAGGGAGGCTGCCCGCCGCAGGGGGGCCTCCCCAGCTCTGTTACGTGCATTTACATGGACCCCAATATCCTGGTTCCCTCCCTCTCCGCGGCCGTGAGCAGGAGCCGGGGCCAGCACAAGCCATGCACCTAAGCCCCTTTACTGGTCTTCGTGGCCCAGTCTTTGCTCCGGGGAACCACGGGCCGGATCCGTGCCAGGACTGCAGCCTCTGTTATGGGACAGACACCCCTGCTGCCTGGGGACCCCTCGCTGTGGGCTCTGGTCGGGTTAGAACTGGGCGAAGGGACCCCTGTAGCCGAGAGAAGGGGCCGTGTCTGCCCGCGGAGGGGGGCCAGACTCCAGGGGCTGCGTTGGGCCCCCTCCCCGATTCCGTGGCCATTACATGGTGGGCCCTGGCAGAGCTGCCCAGGAAGGCAGGAGTGAGCCCTGGCGGTGAAGGGACCACAGTCCAGCGGGAGAAGGAGCCGCCCCTCCTGAGCCCTAGCTGGGCCAGACAGGAGGCATTTTGGGGGCAGCTCCACGGAGGAAGGAGTAAGTGCCAGGAGAGAGGAGGAAGGCGGCCCGGGGAGGAGAGAGACCAGCAGGAGCCCCCAGAACGTAGTGACCAGGGCTGACAAATGGGAAGGAGTGCGAGGAGTCACTACGTTCTGGGGGGTTCCTGTTGGTCTCTCCTCCTCCCCGGGCCGCCCTCCCCAGAAAACTCCCCAGAATGTAGTGACCGGGGCTAACAAACGGGAAGGAGTAAGTGCCAGGAGAGAGGAGGAGGGCGGCCCGGGGAGGAGGGGAGACCAGCAGGAACCCCCAGAATGTAGTGACCGGGGCTGACAAATGGGGTTCCTGCTGGTCTCCCCTCCTCCCCGGGCCACCCTCCCCAGAAAACTCCCCAGAACATGGTGACCGGGGCTGACAAACGGGAAGGAGTAAGTGCCAGGAGAGAGGAGGCTCTCCACCTATCGGGCCTCCAGCCGTGTTTATAACCAGGATGCGGTAAAATTGTTCTGGGAGAATTCTCGGTTTTCTTCCTGAGAGTCAGGCTGTTTGGGGTGTCTGTTCTCTGTCGTGTTCGGGCTCGCTTCCTGGAGGTCTCTGGAGCAGCCTCCTCTCAGCAGATTAATCACCGCGAGAACAGCCGGAGATAAAGCCCATCTCTTTATCCCCTTCACAGTCTGGTTTCCTTGTCTGGGGCCCAGCCCGGCTTGGTCTCAGGGGGGGGGAAGCGGGGGGACAGGCCAGTGACCGCGGTGGGGGGAGACGGAGGGAATCTCTCTCCGTGGCTCTCCGAGCTTGAGCTCCCGCCTCCCTCCTCCGAGTCTGCCCCCGGCTGAGTGTGTCCCAGTGTAGATGCTCTGTTATCATTAGATCATGTCTAGTATAAGGAGTATAGGCCAGTCATTCTCTCACTAGGGAACCATTATTTGTTGTGAGGTTAGATCAGTCAGACGGAACTAGAGAACTGTTACCCACCAAGAGCTGAACCAGACAACCCTTGTCTCACCAATTCCACTGAGTCAGCCCCTTGTAAGAATCCTTGTTTCAGGTACAGAGCTCTGGCCCACAACAGGAATCCATAAAGTCAACCAAAGAACAGCCTGAATTGCTGGGTACCATGCAATGGGCTTCTTTTCTCTTGCTTAGTGTGTTCAGCGATAACTGTGCTTGAAGGCCAACTGCACATATTGCTTTGGTTTTTCTTTTAAAACAATATTTATGTCATAAAACCACCCTTTCTAAGGAAAGAATTTCTCCAAACACCACCTTTTCCCTGCCATTGGTACACTGGCTATCTTCTCTTAAAAACTTCCGCGTGGCCGACCTTGGTTGCCAACCGATTCCTTTGGAAATCTGCTCACCTGAAGAACAAGTGCAGGAAGGAGACTTAAGAGGGTCACGAGAGGCAAAGGGAGAGCAATTGTGACGGTCCATGGTGACTTCCAGACGGCTTGTCACGTGCTCGTGGTTTTCAGAGTCTGCCATCCGGGCAGATTTGTAACGTCTCGATTTGGTGATTATCCTGCTGGTGAGAGGGACGTTCAGGGTATGAGGGAACTGCTCTGGGGCAGTGACAGAAAGCAAACGACCACAAGTGCTTCCCTTTGCCCCTCCTCTGGGAATTAATTCTGATTTGAATTTCAGATCTTTTGGGTTGTTGGGAAACAATCTGCTGTTGGATTGAGAAACTGAAGGAACTGGTGCACTTAGTTGGAAGTGGTCAGTTTGATGTGAACATTACATAAACTTTACATAAAAGCATTATAGATTTGCTCATGGCAGTTTAGAATCACGACAGGAAGAAAACTACTGTGGTCGAAACACATATGTTTGTTGTTTGAGAGGAAAATGTATATACTTTTGTTTTTGTTTAAATATTTTCACAACAAACGTGAGCAATTATTTTCTTCTCAAGGATCCATTAAAAGAATTTTTCGCTAAAACCCTTAGACTATAGACTTTTATTGTGAAGTCCCAGAGGATTTATCAGCCACAAAATGGCAAGGCTGCAATAGGACTAATAGTGAAGCATATTATCTACTTCCTGACAAAAGGATGACAGACGTAAGGTACCATGTAAGACAAAATATTTTCACACACACACATTTTCACACATGAAATAAATAGATTTTTTTAAAAAATTGTGATTATTACATGGTTTTCTTTTTTTTAATTAGGGAGCAGAAGCATGTAAAAATAAATTAAAAACAAACAAGTAGATGAGTATATTAACAAAGTGATGGACTAGGACAAAATATAATATTCCTCAGGTAAAAACACAAAACAAGGTGGGTAATCATGATGTGGTCTTAGACATGAGAACAGAAAAAATAAAAGGGATCTCCAAGGGAATTAACCTACACTTATAGATGTGATAGGTAAAGAAATAATATTAATATTCTCTCTATTTCTGTGTATGTATAGATGTCACAAATGCAACATCTGTGGATCTGAATACAAGATAAGAAAAGTTGAATACAATATTGAATATTGTTACACAACAACATTATTATTTTTTAACTTAGCATATGAAATTTCTAAAGCATAACTGGAAGAATGCATCAAAACTGGTCAATTAAAAAGAAAAAAAGGGAAAGGACCACAACCAAATAAAAAGTATCCACAATTGAAAATTATTGAAAGTGTAATGGAGGTCCTGCAAATGGCTGTGGAGAGGGGAGGAGCTGGGCTGGGGAGTGGGTCACTTGGCTCCCAGTACTATAGGTTCTTGCCTCTAAGAGGTCTCCAGAGTCTAGGTGCCTTAGTACTTGGGGATGTTGCTGAGGAGAGAGGTAGCTAACCAGCTCTCTGTGGGAGAGGATCAGGGTCTATAGTCTATACATACTCTTCCAAATATAAATAAGTGAATATGTGATAATAAAGTAGTTTTACTTTTTAAAAAGATTCAGTGGAGAAAGGCTGTCCAGGACTAGTCCAGTACTACAGTGCCCAGTCACAGAGTCTAAGCTCCATTCTCAGCTACAGAGATGTTGGTCAGGTCACTTAACTATTCTGAGCTCCTGGCCCAGATTGAGAATGTAATGAGAATATTGAGCCTGCCCATATTATAAATTTGTTGTGAGGATTTAGTGTTATTGTTTGTAAATCTCTGTATAAATTAAATCATTTTGGGGGTTATTTTCAAATGATTGATTCTATTCATTTTAACTCGAAGACTCTCTAAGGAAATAGATGAAAAATCAGTAAACTTTCTGTCAATGGAGGAAAGAGAATTTTTTAATATGTTCATATTTTATTTTATATATATATAAACATACATACATATATGTATTTCTTTGTTTCCTTCAGATGAAGATACTAGGCTCGAAATGAGGAAGGCTACTGCTAAGCCAATGGAAGAATCACAATGGCAAAGATTCATGAATGATGGTCACTATGACCTCAATTTGAGAGAAATCTGTGATTCTGGTATAAAGACAAAGAAAAAACAAAGGAGTCCCTGTGAATTTGATAAAGATGGAGAGACTAACAAACAATATTCAGTACTAATTCACTGTAAGAAAATGACCTCAGGAAATGAGAGTAAATCTAGAGAATGCTTCAGTGGGCAAATAGGTGTGATAAAGTCTCATGAGAAGCCTTCTGAAGTGCAAAGTTTTCCATGTGAGATGGCGTTCAGCTTGAATTCACATCTAAGTAGACCTCAGAAGAGTCATTCTGGAGAAATGCTTTATATGTCTAATGAAGGTGAGGAGGCCTTCAGCAAAAATTCAAAGCTCACTGAAGACCAGGAAATTCATAATGGAAAGAAATATGCTTGTAATGAATGTGGTAAAACCTTTGAAGGACAGTCATCATTTATTTGCCATCAGAAAGTTCACACTAGTAAAAAGTTATATAATTGTACACAATGCGGAAAGGCTTTTGAGACAGAACCATCTCTTATTTCTCATAAGACAATTCATAATAGTGATAAATCTCTTGACAATCATGAAAGTGGTAAGGCTTTCAACGAAAAGTCATCCTTTACTGTACATCAGAAAAGCCAGACTAAAGAGAAATATTACGAATGTGATCAGTGTGGAAAGACTTTCAAACAGAGGTCTGGTCTTGCTGAACATCAGAGAATCCACACTGGAGAGAAACCTTATGAATGTGATCAATGTGGAAAGACTTTTAGACACCGTTCTAGTCTTGTTAATCATCAGAGGATCCACACTGGAGAGAGACCTTATGAATGTGAACAGTGTGGAAGGGCTTTCACACAAAGCTCCAATCTTGCTCAACATAAGAGACTCCACACTGGAGAAACACCTTATAAATGTGATCAATGTGGAAAGACTTTCAGATTCCACTCCAGTTTTGCACTACATCAGAGAATCCACACTGGAGAAAAACCTTATGAATGTTTTCGATGTGGAAAGACTTTCAGACAGAGTGTCAGTCTTGTTGTACATCAGAGAGTTCACAGGAAATAAACTTTATGAATATAATCAAAGTGGAAAGACTTTTAAACACAGTTCTAGTCTTAATAAACATCAGAGAATCCACAATGGGGAAAAAAAACAACGACTTTGTGGATATAATTAGTGTGGAAAGACATTCATCAATCCATCCAATCTTGTGCTACATCAGAGAATCCACACAACCTTATGAATGTAATCACTGCAGAAAGTTTCAGAGACAACTCTCATCTTGCTGAATCTAAGAAAATCCATGCTAGTGAAAAACCTTATGAATATAATCAGTGTAGTAAAATCTTCCAGCAGTAGTCATTCCTGATTTTCCATAGGAATATTCATACTAGTTGTAAATCTTATCATTAGTGAATGAGAAAAGCCATTCAAATGGAAGATAGAACTTGTTAGACTTCAGAAAATTCATTCTGGGGATGAGCTCAATATGAACTCAATATGAGAAAACATTCAATCAGAGATCATCTCTATATCAGAAGATTTGTATTTAAGAGAAACCTTATGATTGTGCTAAATGGGACAAGTCTTTTGATGGAAGATGGAGGTTTCTCGACATCAGAATATCCACGGTGGAAAGAAGGTCCAGGAAAGTCAAGATCATGGGAAAGCCTTGGAGGTTATTCTTGACTGAACATTGGAAAAATCAAGTTGAAAATAAAACTTATGAATCTAATTAACAAGAGAAAACCTTTTGCTGGAGCACAGATGTAATTAGAAATTTCAGATTTTATATAAGGCACAAATCCTGTTAATATAATGAATTTTTCTCTGAAATATTATAGTTTTTCAGCACTCCTCAATAATATTTCCTAAAATACATATACCTTAATTTCATTAGTCATTTCCACTGTTGATTAATACTCTCTTGTTTGCAATTCTTTGTTGACACAAAATTTTGGTATAAACATTTTGGTAACTGTTGAACATTTATTTCTGTAATGATTTCTTTTGGCTGGTGGGTTTCAAAGTGCTGTTCCTGGTGCCACAAGACCTGAGTTCAAATCCAGTTTCTGACATTTACTAGATTGTGACCCTGGGCAAAGCATTTAACCTATTACTGCCTCAGTTTTTCTCATTATACCAAGGGGTAGAGTCAAAATGGCAGCGTAAAGGTAGGGACTCACCTAACATCTTCCAAACTCTCCTCCAAAAAACTTTAAAATAATAGCTTAAAAAATTCTGGAGTGGTAGCTCCAACAAAAAGACACGGTGAAATAATTTTCTGGCCCAAGACTACCTAGAAGGTTGGCAGGAAAGGTCTGTCTCGCTGGGGTAAGAGTGGAGTGCCTTCCAGTGCAAGCTGTGCCCCACCAAGCCAACAACAGGTCTTGGAGTGGACTGAATCAGCAGCAACAGCAGGGGTTTCAGGAGTTCTCAGCCACGGGTGCTAAGTATGTTGGATACGTGATGTGATGTGTGCCCTTTGTGGCCGTTGGGTGCAGGACTCTGCTGCATTGTCCAGGGTTGCTGTCCGAGGGTGAGAGGGAGCAATAGCACAACTGGACATTGTTACAAGGTAGAAAAGAATGATTGTGGTCACTCAAAAATCAGAGCACAGAGCATAGTAAACATGGCTCTCTTTAGATCATACCATCTTGGAAGAACTGGAGATTTGTAAACCCTCAGGGAAGAATGGAAAAAGAACCTGACCATAGAAAGTACTGTTGTGACAGCAGATCACAACGTGAACCCAGAAGAAGAATGGCAAAGTCAAAACTGCTATATCCAAAGCCACAAAGGAAAATGTGATTTGGTCTTAGGCCCAAATAGAACTACTGGGAAAGGTTAAAAAATAATAATAATAATCAAATAAGAGAAATAAAAAAAATTATGAAAAGAAATGAAAGTGACAGAAGAAAATTATGGAAAGAGTCAACAGTTTGACTGATATTGATGAAAATAGCACCTTCAAAAACTTTTGAATACAAACAGGCAGTTTTCAGACAAGATAACCAAACCTATATATAGTCATGTGAAAAAATACTCTAAATCACTATTGATTAAAGAAATACATATTAAAATAAATTTGAGGTACAAATTCATATCTATCAGATTTGCTAATATTACAGAAAGGGAAAATGATAAATGTTGGAGGGGATATGGGAAAATTGGGACACTAATGCTTTGTTGATAGAGTTCTGAACTAATCCAACCATTCTGGGAGTAATTTGTTACTGTGTCCAAAGGGCTATTAATTCTGTATCCAAAAGAGATTAAAAAGCTGGGGGGGGGGGGTAGGGGAAGGGTTAGGATGGGGAAGGAAGGACTTATTTGTACAAAAATATTTATATCAGCTTTTTTTGTGGTGGCAAAAAAATTGAAAACTAAGAGGATGCATATCAATTGGGGAACTGACTGAAGAAGTTGTGGTTTATGTGGTTTATGATTTAATGGAACATTATTGTGCTATAAAAATGATGAGCAAGGTAGTTTTAGAAAAACTTGGGCATACATGAATTGATGCTGAGTGAAGTAAGCAGAACCAGGAGAACAATGTCCATAGGAACGGGAATATTGTACAATGAAATGATTTAGCTATTCTCAGCAATACAGTAATCTAAGACAATCCCAAAGTACTCATGAGTCCAAAGCCAAGAAACAGATTAGAAAAATAAGTTAATGAACAAAAGGGAATCTGATTATAAGGAACAAATATGGGGACAGAAAACAGACTGAAACACAGAAGATGACTTGAAAATGCCTTCAAACAGTCAAAGTGAGTTGTTTTTGTAGCCCAGGGCAGCTTAGGAAGACATGGTATAGTGGAAACCACATTGGCTGTGGGCTTTGGAATTAGCAGCAAAGGCAGCAGCATTGAGGTGGGAAAGGATTCAAGGGGATCCCTGAGTTAGTTCTGGCCACAGAATCTGGAGATAATTGGTAGCTATGTCATCCACTTTCCAGTTCCTGGTCAGAGTTTCAAGTTGGAGAGGTTTAGTCAAGGAAGTGGGGAAGTCCTGTATAAGGACTAGAGCATTGACCAAGAGGACAATGATCAGATCTTTCCCTGAATCAAACCACTTTGGAAGCACTAAAAACTTACAAACTCATAGTCCTAGCAGTAAAAGCATCAGGACATAAAAGACAAAAATTCAGGCCAGATAGTCATCCCAGAAATGAGCAGAGACCAACTCTTACATAAAGTCCAAAGTAAAAAGAAAAAAGAAATAGGTTGAAAAGAAATAAGCAAAGTAAAAAAAGAACAATTATAAGTAACAACTATGGTGACAAGAAACTCATAACTACAACACAGAAGATGACTTGAAAACGCATGCAAAACCTCAAAGAAAAATGCAGATTGGACACCAACCCAACAAGAATTCCTGGAAGAGCTCAAGAGAGGGAAGGGAAACAAAGTAAAAGAAGATTTTTAAAATCAAGAATGACAGAGGGAAAATTGAGAAATTAAATAAACATAATGGAAGAAAAACATGGCAGGAGAATAGACAGCATATTAAAAAAAGCACAAAAAAAAATCAAGGAAAGATAGTTTAGGAATTATTGGACTACCTGAAAGCCATAATTTAAAAATAAAAGAGCTTAGACATCATATAACCAGAAATTATAAAGGAACACTGCCCAGGTATTTTATAACTAGAGGGCTAAATAAAAGTTCAGAGAATCCATTGATCAACTTATGAAATATTCTAAAGTGAAAACTCCCAGGCACAGATAATATAAAACAAAAACAAAAACACACCCATAATTCAGGTCAAGGAGAAAACAAGCAGCAAAAAGGAAAGAATTCAAATACCATTGAGCCATAATCAGGATCACACAAGATTTAGCACATTTAAAGCCATAGAGTTTGGAATGTGATATTACAGAAGTTAAAGGAGATTGAATTAAAACTAAGAATAACCAATCCAGCAAAATGTAGCATAATCCTACAGAGGAAAAAAAAAGGGTATTTAATGAAATAGGGACTTTTAAGTATTCCTGAAGAGTCTAGAGCTAAAAATGAAATTTGACATTCAAACACAAAATTTAAGAGAAACATGAAATGGTTAAAATGAATATAGTTAAATTGTTCACATTTCTATATGGGAAGATGATACATGCATCCCCTAAGAAATGTGTAATCATGAAGTTAGAGAAGAAAGTGTGAGTTTAAGGCTATTGGGTTAGGACGACTCAAAAGAAGAATAGAAATGTGAAAAAGAGGGATACACTGACAGGGAGGATAAGGGAGAGGAAGGATGAGGAAAATTATTTCACATAAAAGAAGTGTAAAAGGAAGAGTTTTTACAATGGAAGGAAAAATTAACTGGTTAATGATGGGAATGTGTGAGAGTGTGTGTGTGTGTGTGTGTGTGTGTGTGTGTATAGAGTTGTGCAAGTAGGTGAAGGGGCTAAATGAAAGTGTGGTGATAAGAAGTGTAGATTCAGGGAAGTTAGGGTTAATGACCAGCAGCAAAACAGACTTGAGAAGGACTTTTGAGAGTTAAAAAGAGAAGGATAAATAGAAGAGAATAAGATGAAGGGAAATGCACAATTAACCATTACAATTTTGACACCGATGAATTCACCCATGAAATGAAAGAAGATAGCAGAAAGAATTATAGAACTAGAAAGTAACAAAATTCATCTTGAGGGGAAAAGGTTAAAAAAAAAAAAGGAACCAGTGAAATAATGTGAAGAAAGGTGGCCTTTTAAAAATACATGGTAATATTTATTTTTAAAATGAGGGGTGATTGTTTTATTTAGTCATATTAGAGTACTATAAATTTGAAAAGTGATAGTGTAGATGTGTTCTCTAAACAGGTTTCAAACTATATTGTAGAGCTATCATCATCAAAACAATGTGGTACTAGATAATTTATTGATCAATGGAATAAATCAGATTTACTATAAATAGAAGCAAACGAGTATAGTAATATAGTGTTTGATAAATCTTAAAGTCCCAGATGTTGTGGAAAGAAGCCCCTGTTTGATAAAGACCATTTTGAATCTCGGAAAGTAGTCTGGTTGAAATGGACATTTACCAATATCTTATACCATATACTAAGATAAGCTCAAAGTGGGTATATGATTTAGAGAAATAGTGATAATCATAAGCAAATTTAGTGGAACCTGGAAGACACTATATGCCAGATTTATGGGTGGAGAAAAAAAGCCCATGACCAAATAAAAGATAAATGTTGACAGGAGATAAAATGGGTAATTTTGACTTCATAAAGTTTAAAAGTCTCTGTATAAACCAAAACAAAGCAGTCAAAATTAGAAGAAAATTAATTAACTGAGAAAAAATTAATTTAGTAAACTTCTGAGATGAAGTCTCATTTCTGAACTATGTAGAGAATTGAGCCAAATTTATATATTTCCCAAATTATAAATGGTCAAAGGAAATAAGCAGGCATCTTTCAGAGAGAAAAAATTCAAGCTATCAGTAGTCATATGGAAAAATAGTCTAAGTCTCTAATAATTAAAAAAATACAAATGAAAACAGCTCTAAGATACCACCTCATATCCATGACATTGCCTAAGATGACAGAAAAGGAAAAATGACAAATGTTAGTCAGGATTTGGGAAAGTAGTTATGCTTTGTTGGTTGAGTTATGAACTATTTCATCTAATCTGGAAGACAATTTGGAAGTGTGCCCAAAGGGATATAAAACAATACATACTTTTTGATCCAGCAATACTGCTACTTGGTCTATATCCCAGAAAGAGAAAGAAAGGAAGGAAGAAATATGTATATTTGTTATGAGAGTCTTTTTTACTTTCCTCTTCACTTGTGAAAGGGGAGGTCAAAGGGAGAAATAAATGTTTGTTTTAAAATAATAAGGTTTTTAAAAGCTTAAGGAAATACACTCAAAATTGCAAATAATTAGACAAAAGTAAATTTAAGTATCTCTGAGTTTCTATCTCTCACTCATGCCAGTTGACAATGATGACAAAGAAAAAAATAACCAGGATTGGAGGGGTTTTGGGAAAATAGATAAGCTATTCAGTTCCCTGTGGGTAAAGGTGTGAAGCTGCTATAATTAAATTGTGTCTTCTCTTTGACTCAGTGATAGCACTAAAAGGCATATTCCTTTAAATCAAAGAAAGGAAAAGGACTAAAATATTTTTGTTTGTTTTTCAAATTTGAATGGAAGACAATGTCAGTATAAAGGAGACTAGGATTGTATTCTCACTCCAAGTCCCACCAAAAAAAAAAAAAAAAAAAAAAAAAAAAAAAAAAAAAAAGGAAAAGGAGGTAATTAATAGATTATTTTTAATTAAAAAAAAAACAACCTCTTAGTTATTGCTGGTAAGGTTCTTGCCAGAGTCCTCCTTTATAGGCTGTTCCATCACCTAAAAGACCTATCTGAGAGCTGATGTGGCTTCAGAAAGAGCTGAAGAATGGGTCGATATGGTATTTATTGGCAAACAATTCCAGGAGAAATGTCAGGAGTACAACTGAGGTCTGGCCTGTATACAATGTTTGTCCATCCGACCAAAGCCTTTGATAGGGTCAGTGGCTTGTGGAAGGTCACGACAGAATTTGGTTTCCCAGAGAAGTTCATTAATATGTCATGGTGATATGCTTGCACAGCACCTGAATAATGCTCTCACGCTTTCTCAGCTACCAGTGGAGTGAAGCAGGACTGTGTGCTTGCTCTCATGCCTTTTAGCACGATGTTTTCAGAGTTGTTGTCAGATATCTTCAACAAGAATAAAAATGGCATCAAGGTCAGCTGCCACACAGATGGTAAATCCTTTAACTTGCAAAGATTACAAGCCAAGATGAAAGTGGAGGGAAAGTTGGTGCATGATTTTTTTGTTCACGGGTGATTGTGGAGCTTCTGAGGCTGAGATATAGCACAGTATGGACTGATTTTCTTCCTTCTGGGCTACGTTTGATGTCACACTTAAAACTAAGAAAACAAGCCATACCACCCATCCATGGAACCATCAGTTAAAGCAAAAGGAGAAATTATGCATGCTGTAGATATGTTCATTTACCTTGGCAGTAATTTCCAGGGATGTCCATGTAAATGATTGGTTGTTGTCCTTTGTACTTGAAAAACACAAAATAACATTACTAGGTTAGAGTGGAGTTAGTGGGTCCAATTGTCACTGATCAAACTTATATGAGCTTGGAATGCTTAGCCACAGGTCGGACACAAATAGTCCCTATGAACACTTAGGTTGGTGTCTCTGATTTTGTGCATCTCATGTTTCTTTTGGACTAATTCAATTCTACTTTGCTCCAGTCCCTTCTTTGAGGAGGGCACACCATACTGGGCAGTCCTGGGCAGTATTTCCCATGTCTTATAATCAATTCTAAAGTTCTTCAGAGAGACCTTGAAAGTGTCCTTGTGTCACTTTTTCTGGCCACCTTCTGAGCACTTGCCCTGTGTGGGTTCTCCATAAAATAATCTTTTTGGCAAGTGTACATTTGAACAATGTGGCCAGCCCAATGGAGTTGTGCTCTCTGCAGAAGAGTTGGGATGCTTGACAGTTTAGTTCAAGAAAGGTCTTGTGCATCTTATGACCTCATTACTACCTTACGTTTACTTAAACACAATAAAACTTCATAGACGCACCCTCACGGTAAACATTGGCATTTAATAGACTATGTGATTGTAAGGAGAAAAGACAGACAGGATGTGAGACAGTGAGAGAGAGACAATGTGTAGTGCAGAGTGCTGGACCATCCATAGACTTATTCCCCTCCAAGCTAAAATCATATTCAACAAACGTGGCGGCCCCAAGGCAAAAAGACTATTAGAAGAATTAGTGGGATAGATTGGAGTGCTTTTCTGAGAGGGAACAGTTGCCAACCTGAAGGGCAACACACAGTTGGCAACAGCAGAGCAGAAAAAGGAGTGGGCAGCTTTCAGAAATTTACTGTAGCTCTGCATTTGTTTATCTGGGTCAGAACACTTGCAAACATCAAGACTATTTTGATGAAAATGATGAGGAAATTCAGAAGCTGCTAAGCTCTCTCCACAGGATGTACCAGCCATCCGTCTCCAGAAACGTAGCATTTTATTTCATCAAGAGTGACATATGATCAAAACTTTGAGAGACACAGGATTCTTGGCTCCGTAACAATCCAAAGCCCTTTTGTGGTGCTCTGAAGGCATGGAGCTAGTGAGGTTGATACATACATTGTCAGAGCCAGCTCAGTGTTTGGTAGGCTCTCAAAGAAAGTGTAGGAGTGAAGAGCTATTCGATTGCCTGTCAAACTGAAATGCTTCAAAGCCATTGTACTGACCTCATTGTTGTGTGCCTGTGAAATCTAAACAATTTACCGGAGCCACGCTGGAAAATTAAACTTCTTGTATTTGGATTATTTTAGAAATCTGAAGATCATTTGGCAAGATAAAGTACCAGACACTAAGATCCCTTCTTGAATTCAGACTCTACTGAAGAGTCTGGTCACAATCTTTGAATGCCAAAGATATGTTTGACCAAAAACCAATTTCATGGAGAACACGAGGCAAGCCCTCACTTGGAGGTCAGAAGAAGTGATCCAAGGACAGTCTCAAGGTCTCTCTGAAGAACTTTAGAACCTGTCATGAGACGCTGGAAACACTGGCACTGGACTCTCCAACATGGTATGAAAAGAAGGCACCACGTTCTATGAGCAAAGCTGAATCACAGCAGCTCAAAAGAAATGTGAGATGCAGAAATGCAGAGGCTTCTCCACTCCAGATGTTCATGCAGACGATTTCTATCCAGCCTGGGCTCGAGTCTCCCACCTCCTCGGTGTGGTCAGCCACAGCATTCCACATTAGTCCTTAATCCTTGACTAGTCACTGAACCTTTACCCTGAGGCAGTGATGTGACTTTGGTCACGAAGGACAACAACCAACCATTTAGGACACATACACTCTTAGCTTTTTGTTGGAGGTGTTCCACCTCTAGCCAAGACACAAAGCTGCCTTAATTAAAGCGCGCCTTAACCCAGCCGTGCCTTGTTCCCCACACCAAGCAGTGTGGAGCCATACACACCAAGTGACGTCCAGTCCCCAGGTCTGTGCCTGAGCTCTGCGGCAAAGCAAGCTTCAGTTCTGGTCTTCTCAAGATAAAAAGAAAACGGCATGGGGGCAGAGAGGAATTTGTTGTAAGTTTGGGCAGCCCTGTCCGATTGTAAGGGTGTTATAAATGGGGGTGAGAATCAGCATGCTGAATGAACGTGGTGAAGATCAGTCTTCTCAGCAGGTTATTTCGGCACTAGGATTCTTGGTGTCTTAGATTAAAATGTAATTGGAATATATTTAGTAAAATAAATAAAAAATAGAAAACAGATAATGTTAATGTGAGTTTCTAAGTCAATATGTGGCCCAGGGGCCCATTGTATGTGGCCCATAGAAATCCTTCTATATGATTTATTGTCCACATTTCTATCTGAATTTGATATCACTCTTAAACCACAAAGACAATGGAAATTGCTTTATCTCTCATATATTTGTCCTATTTTGGAGAAGTTTGAAAGGTTGTAGGGTTTGGAGAAATGTTTAGTCCTCTATCTTGTTGGTCATATGACCTAGAAATTTACTAGATAGCTGCTTGAATTTACAAGCATTTGAAGAAAACTCAAAAGAGGAAGGGAGAAGGAAATTGACAAAGTAAAAATGGTTTAAATGGAACAGAATTAGGTGTTCTTAACCTGGCACCAAAAGTAAGTTTCTGGGGCTCTGTGAACTTAGATGAGAAATAATCAGCAGTGGCAAGGAAGTGGCAAATCTCAACAAGGTAGAAGAAAGCTTAACTGATTGGGAATGCTAATACAGAGAAGCGGGGAGAAAAACCTAGAAGTGCAAAAAAAAGTTAAAAGAAAGTATAATTTCCATATGGGCTAAGCATATTAATCTAGAAAATGGGACAAAAGGAAACAATTTAAAGATTATAGGTCCCCTAGATAAATATGACAACTCAAAAAATCTGAACCTCATAATATAAGAAAACATCCTGGAACTACTATCAATAAAAGGGAATCTACAGGTCACTTCTAAAAAAGAAAAAAAATTATTGATTATACCAATAATAAAAGTCATATGACTATATTAATAGATGCAAGAAAAGCTTTTGATAAAGCACAACATTAATTTCCATTAAAAAAAACACTTGAGGAGCAGCGAGGTGGTACAGTGGATAGAGTACCAGCCCTGAGGTCAGGAAGACCTGAGTTCCAATCTACCCTCACACACTTACCACTTCCTAGCTGTGTGAACCTGGGCAAGTCACTTAACCCCAATTGCCTCAGCAAAAAAAAAACAAAACAAAACAAAAAAAAAAAAACCACTTGAAAGTATTAGTACAAATGGATTTCCCCCTTAAACGGATAAAAAAGCATTTATCTAAAATCATAAGCAAGCATTACTGTAATGGGGATAAAACTGAAGCTTTCCAATTTCTCCCATTTTTTGTGTGTGTGCCAAATAGTGAATTCTTATCCCAAAATTTAAGTCTTTATACTTGTCATATTCAAGGTAACTATATTTACTTATTACTATAAATTTTACTCTGTTCCATTGATTTATCTTTCTATTTCTTAGTATCAGATAGTTGTTTTTTTTTAAATTATTACTATCTTATAATAGAATTTGAGATCTGGAATTGCTAGACCTCCTTCCTTTACATTTTAAAAAATTAAATCCTTTTATATTCTTGATTTCATGTTCTTCCAAATGAATTTTGTTACTATTATTTTTCTAATTCAGTAAAATAATTTTTGGTACATTAATTGGGATGGCATTGAATAAATAAATTAAGTAAAATTGTAATTTTATTATAACAAAATAAGTAATAAATAATAATGAACATTTCTTCAATTATTTAAGTCTGAATTTATTTGTATAAAAAGTTTTGTTTGTAATTTTGTTCATAGTGTTCCTGGTATTGTTTTGGGCAGTATACTTTCAGGTATTTTGTATTATCAACTTATTTTAAACGGGGTATATCTTAGCATCTCTTCTTGCAGGATTTTGCTTGTAATATATAGGAATACTGATGGTTTATGTGGATTTACTTTATGTCCTACTACTTTGCTAAAATTGTCATTTCATAGTTTTTTAGTTGAGTCTTTCGAATCCGCTAGGTATATCATCATATATTTTACAAAAAGAGATAGTTTTATTACCTCATTCCCTATTCTGATTCTTTCTATTTCTTTTTCTTTTCTTATTGCTATTGATAGGATTTTCAATACAATACTGAATAAAACTGATGATAGTAGGCATCCTTGTTTCATACCTGATCCTACTGGTAAGGCTTCAGGCTTATTCCTATTACAAATAATGCTTGATCATGGTTTTAGATAAATGCTTCTCATCAATTTAAGGGATGATTTCCATTTATACTAATACTTTCAAGTGTTTTTAATAGAAATGAATGTTGTACTTTATCAAAGGCTTTTTCTGCATCTATAGATATAATCATATGACTTTTAAATTTTAGTTATTGACGTAATCAATTGCATTAATACTTTTCCTTGTATTAAACCATTGCTAAATTTCTGATCTAAATCCCTCTTGGTCATAATGTATAATTTTTTTAATATATTGTCATAATCTTTTAGCAAGCATTTTATTTAGGATTTTTGAATTCATTTAATGAAAGATCTATAATTTTCTTTCTCTGTTTTCACTGTTCCTTGTTTAGGTATTTGGTATATTTGTTTCACAAAAGGAGTTTAGTAAGATTTCTTCTTTTCCTATTATTTCAAATAATGTATTTATTATTGTAATTAGTTGATCTTTAAATGTTTGATAACATTCACTTGTAAATCTGTCTAATCCTGGTACTTTTTTCTTAGGGAGCCTGTTCAACTTCTTTTTCTAAAATAAGTCTGTTTCCTTTAATGTATTGTTAGTGGAATTTTGAACGGATTCAACCATTCTGCAAAGCATTTTGGGTATACCCAAAGGATTTTAAAATCATGCATACTCTTTGACTAGCAATACGACTACTAGGTCTGAATCCCAAAAGAGATTAAAAAAAAAAAAAAAAAAAAAAAAGGAAAAGGTCCTATATGTATAGCAGTTCTCTTCTGAAGGCAAAGAATTGAAAATTGAGGAGTTGCTCTTCAATTGGGGAATGGCTGAATAAAATGTGATATGTGATTGTAATGGAATACTATTGTGCTATAAGAAATGGCAAGCAGGATGATCTCAGAAAAACCTGAAAAGAAAAACTTCCTTGAGCTGGCACAAAGTGAAATGTACTATGTAGAAAGAAATAGCATTCATTATTGTAGGATGATCAGCTGTGATTGACTTAGCCCTTCTTGGCAATACAATGATCCAAGACAACTTTGAAGGACTTATGATGAAAAATGCTATCCATACCTAGAGAAAGAATGATGGTTTCTGAATGAAGATTAAAGGACACTTTTAAAACTTTAATTTTTCCTGAGTGTTTTTCCCCCACAATATTCTCTTTCACAACATGACTATTATGGAAATGTTTTGCATGACTACACATGTATTACCCATATTGAATTGCTGGAATTCCCAATGAAGAGAGGTGGGGAGAGAGGAAGGGACAGAATCTGGAACTCAAAGTTTTTAAAATGAATACTAAAAATTGTTTTTACATGTAGCTGGGAAAAATAAAATTTAAAGAAACCAAAAAATTAAAATAAATCTATTTAGATATTCCATTTCTTCTTTTGCTAATCAAGGAAATTTGTATTTTTGTTATGTATTTTTTCATTTCATTTAAATTGACAAATTAATCAGCATATAATTGAGCAAAATAATTCCTTATAATTGCTTTAATTTCATCTTAGTGGTTTTTTTCACTTTTTCATTTTTGATACTAGTGATTTGGTTTTCTTCTTTTTCTAATCAAATTAACCAGTGGTTTGTCTATTTTATTGTTTTTTCTCCCATAAAACTAACTTTATTTTATTTAAGTGAATGAATTTTTTTTACATTCAATTTTATTAATCTCACTTTTAATTTTTAGGATTTTCAATTTAATGTTGAATTCAGGATTTTCAGTTCTTTTCCTAGTTTTTTTCTTTAATTGCATACCTAATTCATTGGTCTGTTCTTTCTCTCTTTTATTGGTATAAGCATTTAATGATAAAAATTTTTGTCTAATCACTGCTTTTGAAATGTCTCATTGTCATTCTTTTTAATGAAATTACTGATTGTTTCTATGATTTGTTCTTTTACCCACTCATTCTTTAAGATTAGGTTATTTAATCTTCAATTAATTTTTAATCTGTGTCTATGATTCCTTATTCAATATAATTTTTATTGCATTGTGATATGAAAAAAAGTTACTTTTAATATTTCTTTTTTTAATTGTAAGATTCTCACATACTAATATATGGTCATTCTTTGTTTAAATTCTTAAATTTACAAATGCAAAATTCATTTTGATTTCTTTGACGTATTTTAGGCAGTCAAAACTGGTAATGATCCCATAACCTTTTATGAGTAACAAATACATCCAAATACAACTCAGCACAAATGAAAAGTTTAAGATTCCTCTTAGATCCCCATTGTAAAGTATCATAGATTTCAGTAAGCAGGATGACTGCTTCCTCATAAACCTCTCTTTGGCTGGAAAAGCATTCATCCAGCTATTTCGGCAGTGACCAAGAGGATTGGCCAGAGCCCAATTATGGAAGAGGAATGTCACCAATATTGGTACCCTACTATTCTCACAGTAGTAAGTTATTAGCTACAGTTTTCTTTATAGTTTAACTGTTTTTCTTTCCCAATTTATGATCTAATAGTATGTATCAAAGCAAGTTCCATTTTGGCTTTTGATTTGTATGATAATTATTTATGGAGTTAAAGTTTTGATTTAGAGAATTTTTATTTTACATATTATCAATGAGAATTGCACAACTGGAAATTATCTGATGGACACTGTACTTTTCTGAAGGGTTCAGGGTGTAACTTTTTCTCTATTTTATTTCAAATCACTCAAAAATAAAATTCATTTATTTTGTTTTTCTTAATCTATCATAAATCATTATATATATATATATATATATATTATATATATATATAATATATATATATATATACTCTTTTCAATTTGATCTTCTGTAATCTAAGCATCCTTGATCAGTTGTGCACGAACACAGTTTTTTCCTATGTTCTATGCTCAATTCTATCCTCAATAATTTTTACCCCAACTTATTATAGTTTTATTATAGTTCTATAGTTCTACTAATTTTGAACTTATTTTCACTTCCATTGACCTCAACACAAGTTTCATTGTTTTAATTTACCTAAACAACTGATTTAAACTGTTTTAGTGTCATTAAATTTTGCTTACTTTCACTTGTTTCCTGATGTCAAAACAAGCTTTTCTTTTTCTGGGAGCACTTTGGAGTTCACCTTCAATCTGGGAGTCCCAATCAGGATTTGCTTGGTGCCCTCTTGTTCATTTCACAGATTGACAACCCCAAACATCACATTTAGAGATTGGCTAAATAAAACTCCTTCAGGCTCAGCAAATGTGTTTCTTTTAAAATTCTGAGTTGTGAAATTATCTAAGTTCACAAAAGTTTTATTCTAAATGTCTTCCATCTCAGCAACCTCCCAATATTGACAATGTTGGAAACAAGGAGTAAAGAATGATTTGCTTTCTCTTAGACTTTGAAAGTTCTTTTTTGAGGGGTCTGTTTCCTTGGTTGATCACACCCAAAGAAAAGGCATAGGTTGAGACCTCAGTCAACCTGACAAGGAAATTAATATTAGATGGGAAAGTCCATTGTGTTCCATTCAAGCTTGGGTAGAGACAGATCCACTTGTCTAGATATCCCAAAGCTGGGGATTGTTATGGGCCAGAACTCTGAACTTAAAACAAAGGATTCTTACAAGGTGTTAAGTCAGTGGAATTGACTTAATCGTTCTGTATGTACTTAGTACTTACTACAATTCTACAAGATTCACACCTATGATAAGAGAGCATATAAGCAAACTCAGCCAGAGGCAGAGAATTCATTCCATCATCCACCTTTGTGGTGGCTGGAGGCTGAAGCACAAACTTTTGGATTCGGAGAGATTCAGAGGGCAGAGAAGGAGGGAGGAGCTCAAGCTTTCAGAACCAAGGAGAGAGATAGGCCGCTAAGAAAGCTAACTGGGCCCCAGGAAAGGAGACAAGACTTTGAAGGAGACAATAAAGCATTTGGACTTTAACACCTGGCTACACTTGTGGTGATCACTCTGCACTAAAAGGAAGGCTGCTCCCAGAGACCTCCGAGGAAACTGAAACAGAGAACATTACATTTTAGAGAGAACATTACAGGGGATGAGCAGAGTATAAAGAAATTTCCTCTGTCCTAGGATGGCATGAAGTCACTCTCAGCCCTTCTTTGAACAGCTACTGCTCTTCTGATGAGTGTAACATGTTTGTCTCTGGTCTGAGAGAGAGAGAGAGTGCCAAATGACCATCCTTTTATTAATAACCTTATTAATAATAATAATAAGCCTTATTAGTAAAATGATTAAATTACTCAATACCATGCCTCTCAAGGTAAAACACTGGTAAGCTATGTGTTAGCTTTGTGCTAACACACTTTTACTAGTGGGCCCTTTAAGGAACAGCAGAAATGTCCCATAGTTTTATTCTTAGTTTCTCTGCTGTAGAAGGAAACGAGAAGTTATAACTGTCAAAGTGTTACAAAATATTCTCCAGTCCTTATCTTCTCTGTGAATTTTTTTTCTTTCTTCCTTCCTCCTTTCTTCCTTTCTTCCTTCCTTCTTCCTTCCTCCTTCCTTCCTTCTTCCTTCCTCCTTCCTTCCTTCCTTCCTTCCTTCCTTCCTTCCTTCCTTCCTTCCTTCCTTCCTCCTTCCCTCCTCCCTCCCTCCCTCCTTCCTTCCTCCCTCCCTCCCTCCCTCCCTCCCTCCTTCCTTCTTCCTTTCTTTTTCTGTTCTTTTCCTTTCCTTTCTTTTCTTTTTTAGCTAAAACTCTAATGTACACAGTTTTAAAATCTTCCTAGTTTTGTGCAAAAGCTATGGTCCAACTGAAATAGAGTAAAACCAAGAAGTTTCAAATATTGTGAAGATGGAAGAATCAACTCTTCTGCCCTAACCTGGTTTTCGGGGATATGTAAGAGTGTCTCAGTTATTAAAAGTTCCATGCTTAGGCCAGAATAGTCGCCAGAATTCTTTGTATTCCTAAACTGAGACTTGTCTGTCTTACCTTCTCTGTTCTTTAGGGAGTGCTTGCGGAGTGGGGGGGCCACTACTGGGCCCAAAGACTAGGGAGGATGGACACCCGCTTGGGGGTGGGGGTGGGTGAGGGATTTGGGAGACTCAGGTGGGAGGGAGGGTCTGGATGGCCCAGTTTGGAAGGTGATGAATGTGGCAGGGGGAGAACTGGAAGGGCGGGAGATTCAGGTCAGGAGGAGAAGGGAGGGACCTGTGGGAGGAGACTCTCCGAGAGAAGCAGCCCGAGGGGGGGACCAGGTGCTCTCTGAGACCAGGTGCGGAGTTGGGAGGTCGGGAAGGAGCCGAGCTCCAGAAGCCTTGGCCAGGCCAGTCCGTGTGACGGAGGGCAGGGCTCGGGGAGGGGAGGCGGGCTGGGTCTGAGCTCCTGACTCCGGGAGCCATTGGAGGAAAGGGAAGGTCCTGGGCTTTCCGAGCCCTGGGGAGGGCGGGGCTCTGGGGCGGGGAGGCCCCACCTAGAGTGGGCTCCAGGGAGCTCAGCCCGAGCTTTCTTGGCCCTTGGGGACCCCCTGCCTCCCCCGGAGCCGAGATCGGGGTCCCTCCTCCCCGCGAGCCCCGAGCCTTCCCTCTCCAGCCGCGCTCGCGCTGACTTCCGGAAGCCAACCCTGTGCTTGCGGGTCCCAGGTAGGTGTGAGCCGGGAAGCCATGAGGCACTTGCCTTCTGGGCAGAACTTGGCTTTGGGAGCCTTCCTCCCGTCCGAGCTCTCGCAGCGCGCTCCAGGCCGCCGGGGGCCCCGCCTCGCTCCCCAGCTGCCCCCCCGCTACTTTGTGCCCAGGGTCCCCATCCCATCCCGAACGTCCTGAGGCTCCATCCCCAGCTTTACCATTGGCTCCCACTTGCCCGACCTTCAGACCCCCCCCCCGCAAAGGGATCCCGCGTACCTCCTTCTCGGGACCCAGGTGTCCTGGCCCCCGGCCCCAGTTCTGAGCAGGGATTTCGGTTGTCCCGCCGATAGCCCTGGCTCCCCGGAGGGACCCGTGAGTCCTCCCCAGCCCTGGGTGCACCCCAGCACACAGCCTGCTTTCCCAGTCTCTTCTGCCCCCCTGGAACCCTTCTCTCCCCAGCTTTGTGACATTGTCCCGCCGCCCAGAGCCTTCATTAACCTGACCTCCTGCTTTTCTGGAATGGGGCAGGAGCTGACTAGGAGAAAGAGGGAAGAAGTCTTCTTGTTCAGAGACCCTCTTGGAGCTGGTGGGAATCTCTCCCCTTAGGTAGGACCTTTGTAATGCCGGGGGGGTTCCCCCTCTGTAAATCCCCATAGGCCGGCCTCCTGCTCTAAAGGGAAAGAAGTGTCCCCCGAAGTGCTGTTCCCAGCTCAGCCCGAAGAGGACCGGGCCTGGCCCCAGCAGCCATGGCCCCTGGGAGGCACAGACCCTCGCCCCAGGTGAGTGTGCTTGGCTGGCAGACTGAGCCAGCGTCCGCCCCAGAGTCATTCATGTAGACCTAAGGATTGTCCGAGGCTCCCCATAACTGACCGGCGGTTCTTTCTTTAAAAAAATGGGTGTGAAGTTGAATACAACAGTGACAACCCCCCCCCCTTTTCTGTTTCAAACCGATTCTTTCAAACCTTGGCTTCTCAAGCACTAACCCACAATCGCTGCCCTCCTAGGTTATTTTTCTAAAGTTTTCCCTCCTGACCACAAAGGCACAAGAAAGATGCACATCCCTCGGTGGGCATCCCTCGGTGGGCATCCCTCGGTGGGTATCCCTCGGTGGGCATCCCTCGGTGGGCATCCCTCGGTGGGCATCATGTCTCTGCTGTTTAGGTTTTAAAGGTTGTAAATTTATTCTTTAAAACCCAATGTGCACACACAGAACACACACTCCCTACACACACACACACACACACACACACACACACACACACACACACAACTTCCCTCCTCTGCCTCTTGTTTCTTGTGGCCAAGCTCTGACCTGGGTCCTGGTAACCCTTCCCCCTTTAGTCTTGTCTGGGCAGGCCTGGGAGCTTCCGCAGCTCTGGTCCTGTCAAGCAGAAATGGCTCTCTCTGAATCCCCCCACATTCCCATTCAAACTTTCTCTGGGGAAGGGAAGGTTTTTCCCTGTCCTGGAGGAGCAATGGGGAACACATTAATCAGCTACTACGTCCACACAAGCTCTCTTAGTGTAGATGGGAGGCTTTCTCATAGGGAGGCGCCAGCATTTGGGGACCAGGGAAGCTTGTTTTCAGAAAGTGAGATTTTAGCTAAGATATGAAAGGACCCTGGGATGGGGGATTGGGGGGGAGAGGACATTATACATTTGAAAGAAACATTTAGAGAGACAAAGTTAGGAGGGTGTCCCAGGCCAAGGGAGGAGGAGAAGGGGAGTACAGTGTGAAAAGACTGGATGGGGTTTGGAGCTGGATGCATGGGGGCTGCCAGGTGTCACAGGCCTTAGATATGATTTTTCATTTAGCCAGAATGCTCAGGGTCCTTGCTGGTGATGGTCTGAATAAGGCAGCCCAGGATGTAGCCATACTGGTGCCCTGCAAGCTGAATCATAAACATAAATTGATAAGCAAACTGAGGACACATTTTTTGACCAAGAAAGAGGAGACTTAAATGTTTAGAAGGATTTTAGCACCATATGTTTTCCAGACCAAAGATAATAGTATTTTCTTTATCGGGCAGTTAATAAGTATGTGTTAAACATCTTCTAATGGGGATCATGGAGCTAAATGATCTCTGTCAGAGTCTTCTTCCTGCCTGCCTCAGGGATCAATTTTTTAAATCAATTCCTCTCCTAACTACACCCAACATTGAGGATTTCATCATTTCCCCACTCTTTTCATTTGTTAAAGAAATCTTTAGAAAAGTGGGTTGGAGGATCCACAAATAGAAGGGGGTCTGTCAGATCAATGCTGAAATTTTAGGGGCCAAATTCTGAGACATTTGTTAAATAGTGTCCAGAAATAATCAGAAAAAATTCCCTGACCCTAGAGATGGGGTGTCTCTTTCTGGAACAGCCAGGAGATCAGTCATTAGATCAATGAGTTGTAAGAAAACTGTCTAGATCATGATGAGCCTTGAATGCAAGGGCATTTGTAATAGGTCCTGGAGATTGGGGAGCCACTAGTTTGTTGATCAGACTGTACTTTAGGAGAATAATTTTGTGGACTAAGAAGAGGATACTTTGGAGTGGGGCTAGTCTCAAGGCCGACTGACTCCACAGAAGGCCAGACCAGTAGTCCGAGGGTGAGGTGGTGGGAGCCTGCACTAGGGTGATTACAGAGGAGGTGGGGGGTATCCGAGAGATGCTTTGAAGTAGAAATCACTGATATTGGCAGCCGATTGGAAAAGAGGGATCAGAAATGGGAGTTGAGGCTTCCCAGACTGCTAGGAAAAGAGAAGAGATTAAGGTCTCTTTTGATCGTGGTGAGTTAGGAGAACTACTGGACATCATGTTGGCAACCTCTGAAAGGCAGAGGGAGGAAAAGGAGCTTTAATTGTGAAAGGAATATAAGGGGCAGTAGTCAAATATTTATTAAGTACCTAGTATGTATCAGGCTCAGGGCTAAGGGCTGGGAAATGAAATAGAAAAAGTAAAAGATCGGGCCTGCCCTCAAGTTGCTGATTATCTAGTAAGGGAAGACTATATACAAAAGGCCCCTGAGATGTTAAAAAAATTTGGGAGAAGAATAAATCAATCAAATTAAATCCTAAAATTGTACAGCCAGGTCAGAGATGAGAAGGGCCAGCCAGAGTCTCTCCTTAAGTGGAGATTGGGTCTTCAGGGTTCCACAGTGGTAAAGGATGGATGTGGGAGGATAGAAAAGGAAAGAAATTGGGAACAGAAGGAAAAGATGTTTCTGTTGAGAGTGAATTAGGTAACCAATTATCAATCAAGACAAGGACTGCCTTCCTCTAGTGAGAGCCCACATGGGAATAAATGCTATAAAGTGACAAACAGTGACTGAAGAGATTTGTGAAAGAGAAACAAAAGGGAAAGACTTTCAAAAAGTGAAAAAAAGATCAATTCCTCAATTGTACATAAGGCATTTGCCTATAGAAATAAAAGAAGTTAAAGACGAAATACAGATTTCAAACAGAACATAAATCTGTTGTTTTAAAGAAGAAAACAAAATGTTGACACAGTCAAAATAATTTTATCCACATGATAGAGAATTGCTCAAAAAGAGACTCTAAAAAAGTGACTCATATCCCTATAATTGGAAATGGAAGAAATAGAGATGGCAGACTGTGGAATTCCTCGCTCCTTGGCCAAACATGGGTCCCACATTTAGCATATTGTAGAAATGGATGAACTAATTGAATATGGACCACAACATAGTATTTTCTCCCTTTTTGTTGTTATTTGCTTACATTTTGTTTTCTTTCTCAATTTTTTATGTTTTGATCTGATTTTTCTTTTGCAGCCCAATAATTGAATAAATATGTATAAAAGAATTACACATGTTAAAACATATATTGGATCACTTGCCGACTGGGGGAGGGGGTGAGAGAAGGGAGGGAAGGAAATTGAGCACAGGATTTTGTAGAGGTGAATGTCAAAAATTATCTATGTCTATGTTTGAAAATAAAAAGCTTTGATTATAAATAAATAAGTAAATGAAATTTTTTTAAAAATGGTATTTCTATTCTAAGTAACAATGTATTTTCAGATCTGTTCAAACTCTCCCATACATTATTTATCAACTGTCTCTTGACTCATCCTCTTGATTCTTTTTCTCCCAAATTCCAAAATTCTAGAATTCTGTTTAGATCCTTTATTTCATTAGGAAAACGGCAATGTCTTTTTCATGAATTAGATCAAATCCCAACTTTTGTTAATAAAATATTACCTTACAATAAAGGAAATCTTTCCCCTTCTTCATTTCTCTTATTTCTATGTTAAAAATGTCAAAATTAAGAAATATATGCCTTTAACGAATGAAAGTGATCATAAAGCAAAGGCATGAGATATTTCGTTTGTGAAATATGGCACCCAGAGCTCCCTCAAGCCCTCAATATAGCAATTGATGGCTCCTTTCCCTTCAACTGGAGACAATTTCATAGCACTTAATTGAGTTCAGATTGTGATTAAGATTTCTTACGATTCTCTTCGTGCTTTCATTTGGATAAAGCTTTATTTTAGCCACTCAGGAAATAAACTAGGTCTTTTCTTTTTGTTTATTCTCTTTTTAGTAATCACAAGATACTTTCCTTCCTTTCCCCTTTAGTGTCTTCCATCATCTCATCAAAACTCTTCATGGAGTTTTCATTACAATCTATCACATTTATGTCTGTTCTGATGAGGGAGAAATTTCACATCACCTTTTCTCTTCCTCTTGCAGAAATCTTCCTATATCTCTATAGGTCACATAACTTCTCTGATTCCAGAGAGAGATGCAATCCATATTAACACATTTATTTCATTTTATTCTAACTGCAAATGTAAAGTTTTCCCCAATATTTCATTAGACTTTTCATGACTGTGGTTCTAAGTGCTGGCTCTGATACAAAAGGAATGACCTTTGGGGAAAACCCTTTTTTGTGCTTCAGTTTCCTTCTGTAAATCGATGAGCATTGGACTAGATGAATTCTGAAGTCCTTTTCATCTCTAAGCCCTATGACTTGGTGCTTTAGGAGTTGGTGACATTCAAGGATGTGGCCATGGATTTCACCCCAGAAGAATGGGGCCTCTTGGACCGCCCTCAGAAGGAGTTGTACAAGGAGGTCATGTTGGAAAATGCCCAGAACCTGCTCTCCCTGGGTAAGGATTTTTCCCCTAGAACTATGAGTGTATCATCAAAGGATCTGTCTTCGTTTCTTCCTTTGTGTGCTGGAGTTGGAGCATTTATCAGGTCTTAGAAAGGCCAAAGTCAGGGTCCTCTTGCTGTCTGGTTTTCCCATCATGTGCATGGGAGTTGGAAGTTTCCCTTATGACCCCTGAAATGGTCTCTTACTGGTTCTAGGGAGCCTGAGGTCAAAGATCAAATCAATGTTAAAGAATATGACAACGGGAAGAAAAAAAATGAGAAGATTATGAGACTGGAACTAATCTCAGAGGTTGTTCTGGTCTGAGCTCTCCCTGAACATGAATGTAGTCTGCCAAATCTCCGCAAACTGCTCAGGCAGCTTTTCCTTGGAGATGGACGGAGAAGGGAACCCCTTACCACCTAGAGCAGCTCCTTCTTGATAACAAGCATAAATTTGTAGCTTACTGCTCCTGGTCCTATTCCCAGAAGCCTGATGCAGTAAGCATGGCCCTGCTTTATACTTCCTCCAAATCCTAGCACAAGTAGTAGGAAGAGATACAAGTATTAATGTATACTTACTCTGTCCCACTTTGCTAAAAAAGCTTTCTTTACAAATATTTTCTAATTTGATCCTCAGAACAAGCCTGTGAGTTAGCTTCCATTTTACAGTTGAGGAAACTGAGGTAAACAAAGGTTATGTGATTTGCCTTAGGTATTTAGGTCTAAAACTGAACTTGAACTCAGAACTTCTTGAATCCAGAACAAAGGCTCTGCCCGTTGTATTACCAACTGCCTCTTAATTTCTAGATAGTGGAATCTATGGAATTGGCCAAATCTTTTATGAAAGGAAACAATTTTCTGATTCCAAATTATCTCCTCCTCCCCTCATCCAAGCTCCCATCAATAAATACAATGAAAATGATTCTTCAAGCCCTGGGAACAATCTGATGAGCTTTCCTACTTGCCTCCTTTCCCTAAAGAGAAACAATTCAAATGTTTTTCCATCCTAATCCCTGATTTCCTATGCATAGGTGTTCCAGTTCCCAGAGAAAATCTGATTTCCCATTTTGAGCAAGAGGAAGGATCATGGATGCTAGAGCCAGAAGACCCAAGAACTTCCTGTCCAGGTGAATTAAATGAAAGCAGGTGTATGATAGCAGCTAAGAGAAAAGGTAGCTACATGTCACAGAGAAGGGAATGCTGGACTCAGGATAGAAAGACCTAACTTGCTAATCTTTTTAAAACATTTTTGGCAGTGAAATCCTACTAAAAGTCACTAAACTTCTGAACCTCAAGTTCCCCATCTGTGAAATGAATAGGTTGAATTCTCTGTGCCCCCTCACTTACCTTCCTGTGGTAAAATTATGATCCTATAAGAACCATTGTTTGGAACTTTGGATCATGGAACATCCAAAATGGGCTTACTCTGTCTGATACAAACTCTTTCGTAGACTCTTTTCACATCAAAAACGTTGATTAGGTGTCTGCTGTTTCAGTCTGAATGATAAGTTTTGGTGATTCAGAGAAAGTCAGAAAACATGTCCTACTCTCAAGGAGCTCACAGACTCATGGACAAAATTATTTGGATAGAATTAAGTAAAACATAGTATATACAGGGTAACCTGGAGCTAGCCAAGGGAGGGAAGGCACTTAGAATAAGGAGGAGGAGAAAAAGTAGAAAAATTGTGGAAGGTAGGCTTTATCTGGGGTTTCAGAGAAGCTGGGAGAGCATTCTAGGCAAGAGGGACATCCAGGGCAAACCCATGGAGACTGGAGATAGTGTGTCCTATTCAAGGAAACCTTTCCTACCAGATTATAGCATATGAGGAGGGGGAACAGAAGTGAAAGAATCCTGGAAAGGAAGGAGAAGAGCAGGTGATGAAGGCCTTTACCAACCCAACAGGGAATTTTATATATTGTCCTGGTGCTAGGAGCCCTGGGAGCTTATTGAGAGGCAGTGATGTGGTCATTTGTGAGGTTGTGGCAGTTGGGGAGGAACCAGTAGAAATGGAGTGATCGAAAATTCATAAGAAAATGAAGATGATAGAGTAGGGCATATGTTGGAGAAATACATGGGCTGGGATGGGATCATTAGGACATATTTGCCTTCTCAGTTAGAAGATCCCATTGTCATATGAAAAAGGAATAAAGAATTAAAAGAAGGCAGCTGATTTATGTGAGACGAGGACGTTAAAAAAGACTTGGTAAATAAATGCTCAATTGTTTTATTGAAATATAAGGTCAGATTTTGAGAAGGTAGGAGGAGGGGAGCAAGTCTTATGGGAGGAATAAAAACCTTCTGTTGTGAATGGGAGAGAGAGTCGGGCAGGGAGAAGTCAAAGAATTGCCTCGCCCCAGAGGGAGCCCAACTGAGATGATGTTACCTAAATTTGGCAATATAAGGACTGTTTTTGTGGAACAGTTGTGATGGTCCATGATGATTTCAAGATGGCTTGTAATGTTCTCAGGTTTTCAAAGAGCCTGCCATCTGTGTACTTGTTTTTATTATCTTGAGCTGGTGATTACGCTGATGGTGAGAGGGATTTGTGAGATAACCTGGGAATGAAGAAACTACTCTGGTGCAGTAACAGAAAGCAAATGACTAAAAGTCAAGTCCTTTATCATCCTTTGGGAATAGATTTGGATTTGAGTTTCAGACCTTTCTGGCTGTTTGGAAACAATTTGATGTTGGATTGAGAAACTGAAGAAACATGTTGCTCTTAGAAGTGGCCAGAGTTTGATATAATCATTGCATAAACTTGAAAAGCACTGAATGTGTGATCATGATGATCTGGAGTCACTGTAGAAGGAAAACTGTTGTGCTTGAAATGAACATGCTTATTGTTCCAGTGGGAAATGTTTGGCTATTTACATTGGTTTTATTTTAATCTTAAAATATTTATAACAAAATTTGGCAATGATTTTTCTGCCCCGCTTATGCTCAAGTATTCCATTAAATAATTTTTAGCTCAAACCCTTTAGAATGGTAAAGCCCCAAGGGATTCACTAATTAGAAAATTACAAAGACTGCAATATGACTAATAATGAATCATGCTGTCCAGTTCCTGACAGAAGGATAAGAGATTTAAGGTTCAGTGTAAGGAAATATTTTTGGACATAGGAAATGGATGGATTTTTTTATTGTATTTATTACAGGGATTGTCGCTTTTCTTTTTCTAATGAGGGAGCAGAAGCATTCAAAAATAAAATTTTAAAAATAAATAGATGACTGTCCTTAAAAAAGTGATGGGCCAGAAAATATAGTATGTCTCAGATGAATGCAAAAAAGAAAGTCAAAAACCAGGGTTGTCATTCATGATGTTGTCTTAGAACAGCAACAAAACCAACATTAAAAGGATCATCAGGGAAATTAAACTGTTCTTATTTACATGACAGGTAATAAAATAAAATGAATAGTTGGTATATGTGCTACAAATGGCACCTCTATGGAGCTGAATATAATATAAGAAAAGTTGGATACAATGTTGAAAATTGTTACATAAGAACAGAATAATTTCTTAGCTTGGTATATGAAATTTACAGAGAATGACTATGACAATCAAAACTAATTAATAAAGAGAAACAAGAAACAGCACAACCCAATAAGAAAAGTCCCTGGAAAGGATCCCTCTTTTTAAAATTTCTTTTTAAATTAAAAAAATTATTTTTAATATATATCATTTTATGTATCATGTTGGGAGAGAAAAATCAGAGCAAAAGGGATATCTCCTAAATCTGTAGCACCTTTGCCTATAGCTAGAATCCCTCTTGTCCCCAGTCTTAGGCTGCTTGTCTGATTATGAAGAGGACCAGACAGAACTGAAAGACAACATTAAACCATGGCATGGCACTTAGAAGCTGGCTACCTTTTCTGAGTCTCGTTCTGAGTCTCAGAGATCTAAGACTCTACTTAAAGACATCCTTACACTGCAAGTATGATCTCTACAATCAATGTAGAGAACCATAATGTTAACTTCTGGGAATCCCCCAAAATATTCTGACACAGCCATTGAAGGACAATAATAAAAAGGCCAATAATAATATAATATAATAATTATTTAACAATGTGTCTGTATGTATATTTACATATGCACATACATACATATATACACTCATCAAGAAGTAAAATAATCACTAGGCCACCAGACTGGAACCGGTTGCTTCAGTGACCATTGTCTCGTCCTGCTCGTTGATAATGATAGCTTTCCATTCTGGTGTGAGATGTTGGTCTATTCCTTACAATGAGTAAGCAATGTCTTCCCCAAGAAATTATTTTTCAAACAGCTGAATGCAAAATGGTAACAATCACCTTAAATAAAGATAATAACTGCAGAATATGATAGAAATTATACATTTGAAACATCCAACTAAATTTGCATTTCAAAAATGCCCAAACTCATGTAAGTTAATTTTCACAATACATTTCTCTTACTATTCGTTGGACAATAACTCATATTTATTCAGCAATACCTCTAAAATGATATTATACAAATGGTAAGTGTACTATTTCTACTGGACACTTGTTTAAATGACTGCTTATACAACAATTTGCACTCACCCTTCCAAATATAAACAAATGAACATGCAATAATAAAAGAGTTTTGCTATATTTTTTAAAAGTGCAATAGAGAAAGGCCACTTAGAACAATGGGCAGAGCTTGTCTTCTCACTGAATTTTAATCTCAGCTGCAGAATGGCTGATCAGGTATCTTGCCTTTCTGAGCTTCATGGCCTGAATTGGGAATGTAACAAGAAGGCTGATTTTGCCTAGACTGCAGATTTGTTATGAGAATCCAGTATTGTTGTACCTGAAATTCTTTCTGAATTAAATCAACCTGAGCTTGTAAACTGTCATTTTCAAATGATTGTTTTTGCCCATTTGAGACTGAAAACTTCTCTTTCTCTAATGAAGGAGATTATAAATCAGTTTTCTTTCTATTGGTTCAGGAAAGTTTTTATATTGATGTATGTGTGTATGGCCCCTCCCCATCTATATGTTTTGTTGTTTCCTTCAGATGGAGAAACCAAGCATGAAATGAAGGAGACTACTTCAGAGCTGAGCCTTTCTGTGGAAGAATCACGACAGCAGAAATTCAAGAATAATGATCACTGTGACCTCAGTTTGAGAGAAATCTGTGCCTCTGATATCAAGACAGAGAAAAAACAAAAGAATCACTGTGCGTTTGATAAATACAGAAAGAATATCAAACAATGTCCAGTTCTAATTCACTGTAAGAAAGTGAAATCAGGGAAAAACAGTTGTCAGGAGAGGAAATGCTCTAGCAAACCTATAGAAGTTGTTGAATCTCAAGAAAAACCTCCTGAAGATAAAACTTATCAATGTGAGATGGACTTCAGCTTGAATTCAGCTTTAATTCAGAAGATTCCTACTAGAAATATTCTTTCCAGTAGAAATGAAAGTAAGAAGATCTTCAGCCATAATTCAGAACTCAGCGATCATCAAAAAACCAACAATGGAAAGAAAGATTATAGATGTAATGAATGTGGTAAAGCCTTTAAGCAACAGTCATCCTTTATTCACCATCAGAAATTTCATACTAGCAAAAATCTACATAACTGTATTCAATGTGGAAAGACTTTCAAGAGATATCCATCCCTTATCTCCCACCAGAGAATTCATACGAGAAAGAAATCTCAGGAGTGTCGTGATGATAAAACTTTCAGTGAAAAATCATCCCTTATTATACATCAGAGAAGACACATCGGAAAGAAATCTTATGAATGTAGCCATTGTGGAAAGATTTTCAAAAAGAAAAGCCATCTTGTTCTGCATCAGAGAATCCATACGGGAGAGAAACCTTATGAATGTAATCATTGCGAAAAGACTTTTAGACAGAGTTACTATCTTGCTATACACCAGAGAATCCACACTGGAGAGAAACCTTACGAATGTAATCAGTGTGGAAAGACTTTTAGATGTAAGTCTAGTCTTGTTATTCATCAAAGAATCCACACTGGGGAGAAACCTTATAAATGTAATCAATGTGGAAAGACTTTCAAACAAAGCTCTTATCTTTCTGTACATCAAAGAATTCACTCTGGAGAAAAGCCTTATAAATGTGATCAGTGTGGAAAGACTTTCAGACATAGCTCCAATCTTGTTGTACACCAGAGAAGCCATACTGGAGAGAACTGTTATGAGTGCAATCAATGTGGAAAGGTTTTCACACAGAAGGCCACTTTTATCAAACATCAGAGAATCCACTCTGGAGAGAAACCTTATGAGTGTAGTCAGTGTGGAAGGACTTTCACAAGCACATCCAATCTTGCTCAACATAAGAGAATTCATACTAGAGAAAAACCTTATAAATGTAATCGATGTGAAAAGAGTTTCAGACACAGATCAAATCTTGTTGTACATCAGAGAAGCCACACTGGAGGGAACTGTTATGAGTGCAATCAGTGTGGAAAAGTTTTCACACAGAAAACCACTTTTACCAAACATCTAAGAATCCACTCTGGAGAGAAACCTTATGAATGTAGTCAGTGTGGAAAGATGTTCACAACTACATCCAATCTTACTGAACACCAAAGAATCCACACTGGTGAGAAACCTTATGAATGTAATCAATGTGGAAAGAATTTTAGACATAGCTCCAGTCTTGTTCTACATCAGCGAATTCACACTGGGGAGAAACCTTACAAATGTAATCAGTGTGGAAAGGCATTTAGACACCACTCTAGTCTTGTTAATCATCAGAGAATGCACACTGGAAAGAAACCTTATGAATGTAATGACTGTGGAAAGAGTTTCAGAGAGACTTCTGATCTGGCTGAACATCAAAGAATCCACACCGGAGAGAAACCTTATGAATGTAATCAGTGTGGAAAGACATTCAGACACAGCTCCAGTGCTTCTGCACATAAGAGAATCCACACTGGAGAGAAATCTTTTAAATGTAATCAATGTGGTAAGACTTTCAGACTAAGTTCCAGTGTTTCTGTACATCAAAGAATCCATACTGGGGAGAAACCTTATGAATGTAATCAGTGTGGAAAGATTTTCACACAGAGGGCCAATTTTTCTCAACATAAGAGAATCCATACTGGAGAAAAACCTTATGGATGTATTCGTTGTGGAAAGACTTTCACAAGTACATCCAATCTTGCTGAACATCAGAGAATCCACACTGGAGAGAAACCTTATGAATGTAATCAATGTGGAAAGGCTTTTAGATGCAGTTCGGGTCTTGCTAAACATCAGAGAATCCACACCAGAGAAAAGTCATTTGAATGTAATCAATGTGGAAAGACTTTTAAACATCACTCTAGTCTCATAAATCATCAGAGAACCCACAATGGAAAGAAATTTTATGAATATAATCAGTGCAGTAAAACCTTCCAGCACCAGTCATCTCTTATTTCCCATATGAGAATCCATACTACATGTAAATCTTATCACTCTAATGAATGACATTCAGCTGGAGGATAGAGTTTGTTAGACATCAGAAAATTCATTCTAGGATAACTCAATAAGAGAAAATTTCAGTCAGAGGTCATCTTGATATCAAGGAATTCATAATTAGGAGAAACATAATGATTGCACTATATGGGACATGCCTTGTGATGGAAAATGAAGGTCCCTAGATGTCAAAATATCCATAGTCAAAAGGAGGCTCATAAGAGCAAAATTATGGGGAAGCTTTAACATGGAGGTCATACTTAACTGTACATTGGAGAAATTTGTTGGAAATAAAAAAATCTAATTAACAAGAGAAGACCTTTTGCTTGAGCACATATGTAATTAGACGTCCCAAATTTCATATAGGGGATAAAGCCCTATAAATATAATGAGTTTTTCTCTAAAATACTATTGTTTTTCATTTCTCTTCAGTTGTATTCCCTAACATTCATATACCATAATTTCATCAATCATTCCCTACTTGTTTCCAGTTCTTCATTCTCACTCACACACACACAAACTCTGGTATAAATATTTTGGTAACTGTTGGACTTTATTTCCGTAATGGTTTCTTTTGTCTGATAGGTGGCACAGTGGATAAAGTGCTGCTCCTGGTGCCACAAGACTTGAGTTCAAATTCAGTCTCTGACATTTACTAGATTGTGACCCTAGGCAAAACATTCAATCTATTCCTGCCTCAGTTTTTCCCATCTGTAAAATATTATACTAAGGAGTAAAGCCAAGATGGCACAGTAAAGATTGGGATTCATCTGATCTCTCCCCCTCCAAACAACTTTAAAATAATGGCAATGAAGCTACACTGATGCATTGTTGCTGGAATTGTAAAGAAGTCTATTCAAGAGTCTAGAACTGAATATGAAGTTTGACATTCAAAAAGAATTTAAGAGAAACATGAAATGCTTAAAATGAATGGGAAATCATAAGGGACTTAAAAATTTAAACTGTTCACATTTATATCTGGGAAGATGATACATCCTCTTCATTAGGGCGGGTAGAGACAGAAGGCATGAGTATAAGGCTTTGGGGTTAGGATGATCTCAAAACAAAAATGGAAGAGTGAGAAAGACATGGCATAAGGGGATAAGAGAGACAAAGGAAGAATGAGGAAAATCATTTCACATAAAAGGTGTGAAAGGAAAAGATTTTACAAGGGAGGGAAGACTGGTTAAAGGTGGGAGGTGTGTGTGTGTGTGTGTGTGTGTGTGTGTGTGTGTGTGTGTGGACAGAGTTGAACAACTAGGAGGCAAAGGGAGTATAGATTCAGGGAGGTTAAGGTTAATGACCAGAAGCAAAAGACACTTATGAAGAAGGGACAGGATTAAAAAGAGGGTAAATAGAAGAGAATAAGATAAAAAGAAGTGCACCGCTAGCAATTAAAATTATGAATGTGATGAACTCAGCCACAAAATGAAAGAAGATATCAGAGCTAAAAAGGTAACTGCAAGAAAAGGGAATCAGTGAACAAATGTGAAGGGAAGTAGCCTTTTAAAAATACATGGTAATGTTTGTTTAGAAAAAGAGTGGTACATCTGACAAATTGCTTCATTTCATTTCATCATATTAGGGAGCTGACTTGGAAGTTTGGAAAGTGAGAGTGCAGATGTGTTCTCTTCTGAGAGCTAAAACTATTACAGATCTATAATCATCAAAACAATGTAGGTTGTTGTCCTTTGTTCTCAAAGAGAACATGACTCTGCTAGAGTCGAGTTACCGTGTATCTGGTTGTGGCTAATCAGACCAGTAAGAGCTCAGATGCTCTGCCACAGGTCAGACACGGTCCATCTTAACATTTGGGGTGGACTCTAATTTTGCGCATCTTCTGAGCTAATTCAATTCTGCTTTGCTCATTGAGCACAGCTCCTTCTGTGGGGGGCACATCAGGCTGGGGGTCCTGGGCCAGGGTCTTCCATGTCATACAATCAGTTCTAAAGTTTTTAAGAAAGACCTTGAGAATGTCCCTGTATTGCTTTTTCTGACCACCTTGTGAGCACTTGCCATGTGTGAGTTCCCCATAAAATGATTTTTTTTGGCAAGTGTACATTTGACATTTGGCCAGCCCAACGAGTTGTGCTCTCTGCAGCAGAGTTGGAACGCTGGGCAGTTTAGCTCAGGAAAAGACCTCAATATCTGGTCCCTGATCCTGCCAGGAGATCTTCAGAATCTTCCTAAGACAGTTCAAATGGAAGCGATAAGCCTGGCACGGAGCTGGGGAATAGGCTCGGTACAATGGCTCTGCAGACCTTCAGTTTGGCAGTCGGGCTAATACTTCTCTTCTCCCACACCTTCCTTGGGAGCCCCCTAAACCCTGAGCTACCTCAGATGTCAACCTCATTATCAATGTGGACATCCCTGGAAAGCATCCGCCAAGATAAGTGAACTTATCCCCACCATTCAAAGTTCCATTTGCCATCACTGATGGTTCTACATATGGGTGATATATGTGTATTCTTGGTGTTAATTGTGAAACCCAAATAAACACAAGCAGCAACACATATCGTGCATCCACTGTTCCTCGGCACTTCCTGAAGCCACACTGGCTCTCAGGTAAATGACCTTTTTCTAGGTGCAGGATCAACCTATGAAGGAGGACTCTGGTTAGAATCTTGTCAGCAGTGACCAAGAGAGAGACTCCCTGTGATTGTCACAGGACAATTTATTCCTTTTACCTTTATAGAGATGGACAGTGGAGGCATCCTTGAACTCCTGGTGCATAAACTTTTAACATATAATCTGGAAAATTTCAGTCAACTTTTGTGTGAGCAATGGACCCCCACCTTGTAAACCTCTGCTGGAATAGAATCAGCACCCCGTGTTTTGCCATAAAAAAGAATCCTTTCTTTAGTTGGGACTTCAGCTAGGGAGAGATTGATTTCAACCCAAGGTAAATGGTCCCTGGCTTCTGCATTGGTTGATGATGGTCTGTTGAGAACACCATGGAAGTGTTCAGTCTATCTCTCTAGGATTATCACTAATCAGGGTAGCTCCATCAGCACCAAGTAGTTTAATAACACCATAGATGGTTAGCCCATAAATAGCCTGAAGGACTTCATAAAAATGCTTTCATAATTCTACCAACAATGCATACCTAAATTCTTAAATCCTGACCAGCATTTGTCACTTTCCCTTTTCTATCATTTTCGTCAATCTCATAGATGTGAGGTGATATCTTTAAGTTGATTTTGTTTGTATCTCTCTAATTATAGTGATTTTAGACCATTTTTAATATAATTTTTGAGGGCTTGGATTTTTTCCTCTGGAAAAAATGCCTGTTCATCAATTAGAGAATATATAAATTTGATTCGGTCTTCCACATATTTGAGAAAGTTTATTTAAATTTTTTTTTCATTTCCTAATTTTCTTCAACTTTTGGCTCCATTAGTTTTGTTTGTATAAAACTTTTTAAATTTCATGTAATCAAAATTACCCATTTTATCTCCTATCAATTTATCTTTTGCTTAGTCATGGGCTTTTTGTCCACACATAGATCTGATGTAGTTTTTTTTTTCCAGGCTTCATTCATTTACTTATGATTATGACCATTTCTCTAAATCATACACCCAATTTCAGCATATCTTGGTATTGGCATAAGATATTGGTAAATGTTCATTTCTGCCAGACTACTTTCCAATTTATTTATTTATTTATTTTTGGTCAAATAGTGGGTTTTTTCCACAGCAGCTGGGGCTTAGCTTTATATTGTATAATTTATTTTAAATTTTGACGTTCTCAAACAAAAAATAAAATCAACATTTTATACACACTGTAAATAAGAAAAAAAATCAAATCTCAGTGTTTTCCTTTTTGTTGTTTTCACTAGTCTTGAAGGAATGAAAAGCATTGGGTCACAACAGAAGACAAAAACTTATCATTGGGAACTTTGTCACATGCAGTAATTTTAATGCACTCATGTAGGTTAAATATAAATATGAAGGTAGCTGGTGAAAGTCTACAAAATTCCACTAAATAATCATCAATTATGTATCCTTGAACAATCAACTCTCCTTCTTCTCTTTACTGAACATTGTTCCCCAATTAACATAACCGTGACATTTATTTATTTTTATCTTTATCCTTATTTTTAAGAACATCTAGATGCCTCCTTTCATGCAAATCTGTAGTTTATGAGCAAGCCTGTTGCCTTCTTTTTCTATTTTGCAACTTTAGTGGTGGGGGAAGACAGAGAATGAGTTATGTTCCTTTTTTTTTTTTTTTAACCATTCTGTTATACTCTTACTCAAACTTTAACCATTCGATTTTTTCCTTTAAAGACTAATAATTTCATGATTTTCTAACAATTTCCAAAGCAATCTGAGCAAAAATGATGCACAGCACACAAAATAATAAATCCATAAGACATAAAGAAATAATGAAACCAACAACATTACAATAGGTATATAGCAAGAGATCCAATGTAGCTTTAGGAGTGTCAAGTCCTTTCACAGTCTCTATAATCTCTGATTTCAGGTGTCTGGGAAGTGCCTTCTGTGCCCCTCTCAAGTGTTTACAGGTAGTCTTTGGACATTCTCCAAGTAACTATCCAAGGGAGGAACCCAACTCCTATCATGATGCCCCCATTCTTCTTCAACCATCATCGCTGTTCCAGGTCAATTGTGGACATTCACTAGGGAACGGTGTTAAAGGAAGCTAGTGATAAGATTTAATATAATTTAGTAACACTTGGAAAAAAATCTAATGATTGGCCTTCCAGTAATTAGTTCATATGAAAATCAGTCCAGACCTTATGGAGCTAACCTGCTGAACAATAGAGTTAGAGGAAGAACAGAGTGGGCTCCCAATAAGGGACTCTTATTTTTGCATCCTATTATAGCAGTTCAGAGGTCTATCCTATTTCATCTCTGCCTCTGTGCCAGGCTTGGGATGTCCCCCAAACTTGTCATCTAGTTCTGTCCAGGTTATGTGGGATACATGTTGTTAAAAATCACTTCCTACTTGTTTTCTTTTGACCATCCACCAAATACTCTCTGGAATGTTTCCTAGCAAACTGCAGACACATTTCTGCCAGGCTTCATTTCCCACCAGCTGCACTGCATGGTTCACCTCCACCAAGATCATGTCCCCCTGCCAAGTACAGCCCCCCCATCTTCAGCTTCCTTCTGTGTGTCATCTACCTTCATTAGATTGTAAGCTTCCCACTAGCTCCATCACATCCTCATCCTGGGTATCTGGTTTCTTCTGTATCCTGCCCCTCATCCCTTCACTTTTCAGTTTCCTTTTTTGAGTTGTATTCTCCATTTGAATGTAAACTCCTGGAGAGCAGGAACTGTCTTTTCATCTGTATTTGTATCCCCAGAGTTAGCAAAGTAGATATTTCATCCATGTTTATTGACTATTATATGATAGTGTTTTTATTCCTCTTCCTCCTCCTTTCCTCCCCTCTATGGCTAGATCTTTTTTCCTGAGGAAAAAAGGAAAAAAGGAAAGAAAAAGAAGAAAAAAAGATAGCCCTGGTTCCTTTGCCATTTTTTTTTACCTTTCTTTATTATGATATTAGGGTTATAAGACATTTGTTTCTTATCCCTCCATTAGCATATAGATACCTCATCCCCATGTTTCTTTCCAAATAAATGATTGTCTATACTTATCCATATTTCTCTTAGCTTCTGCTTTTTCATATCAAAATATCTACTCAGTTCTTGACTTTTCATAAGGATTGCTTGGAAATATCTCATAAAGGTACGTTTGCCAACTGCATCCTTATAGGATTATACTTAAATTTGCCAGATATTTCATACTTGGCTCTAAATCTTTATCTTTTGTTCCAAGCTCTTCTCACTTTTAAGGTGCAGGTGCCAAATCTTGCTTTGGCTCATTGGTATTGACATTTTCTTTTGGGCTAGAGGACTTTTTCCCCTTTCACTTGGAAGTCCTGATTTCTCTATTACATTCCTGGGAGTTTTCATTTTTGGAGTTTCTTTCAGGAGGTAACCAGTGGATTTTTTTCTATTTTTACTTTTTTTTTTTAATCTGGTTTTAAGAATTCTGGGTAGTTGTTACTTATGATTTCTTGAAATATAGTATCCAGAATATTTTTATCATGATTTTCAGAGTCTAATACTTATTAGTTTTTCTTTTTTTATCTATGTTCTAGGTCAATTTTATATTTCTAAGTTTTTCAATTTTATATTTTTGTTTTAATATTTCTTATTGTCTAATTGGGTTATTTGTTTGTATTCATTCTATTTTCTTGAGTATTCAGTTCTTGTGTTAGGATTTCCATTACAGAGTTTCAACTGCCAGTTTTTTGGGCCATTCTTTTCTCCATAGCTATTCTATTTGGTATCTCATTTATTTTTCCAAATATTCGCATAGTCCCTGTGGCTCAGATATTTTTCTTGAGAATTTAATTAAATTTATGAGATTTTTTTTTTCTTTAGAGCTTACCCACTGGGACAGCACTCAGATATTAAATCACTATGCTACATAAAACAACACAATAAAACCCCACAGGACTTCTAGAGGAAATGGAATTAGGGACACAACATTTCCAGTCACATTTCTTTCATGTTTGTGACATTGTTTCTGATGGACTATAATTCCTTCATGCCTATTGTTTGAGAAATATTATATGCCCTTTCATTTTTTTCAAAATGTTTTATTTCAATCTTCTATTCAAATCTTAATGCTTCCCTTTTGCATACATTGCCTGGCATTTTTGAGCTAAGATGGTTAGAGACATTTGGGATGTTGAATGAATGTGTGCATGTGTGTGACGGGGGAGGGAGGGAATTAACACAAGAAAATTTACAAATGCAGAAGAACAGCAAAAGACAACCTGATAGGATAATCCATGTATGTAGTAAAAGTATGAGATGTGTGTTTATGTGTGTTTTGTGAATTTCTACAAAGCTTGGTTCAAGCTGTGCATTCAGACAAAAGTGTGCCAAAAACATGAAACGATTATGCTCAAATTGTTCCCCAATATGTCAATTGCATGGGGACAAATTATGTTTTCACAACACGCGTTAAGGCAAAGCTTACTGGACTTGGAGTTTTGTTGGTTCTGTCGGTCTTGGAGTCTAGATTGGAGGGACTAGGCTTGGATCAGAGGCTAGCTGAAAAGGACCTGCCTAATCCTGTGTGGGCTTCCCCTTCAAGCAAGTCCAGGCTACTCCAGTGCTGATCTCCCACCACAGGTTTCTCTCTCATTACAGAGCTCTGGGTTCCTTCCCCCCAGCTCCTTTGAGACCTTTGTCCAGAGCCTCCTCCAGATTTGGGAGTTGGGGATATTTCCTTCCATATTGGCTAGAAGCCCCTCCCCAGGTGTCCTTTGCTTGTTTTGCCCTTTGCTTCAGAACCTTCCCGTTGGGGTCTTTTTGTCTCTGGGCTGAGTGACATTTACAGGGGAGTCTCCTTTGCCAGTTAATTCTTCATTTTACAGGGTTTGAGAGATTTGGGGTACAATTGGGTCTAAGTCCTAGCTTCTAACCACACTTTCTCCTCCCATCTTTGACTTTCAAGGCCATTAACATGACCTTGCCACAGAATTATTCTACCCAAATTGATTTACTTGCTTTTCCCAGCTTCTACAACATTTCCACTGACATCCCTGTGCCTTTTAAAAGCTATTCCCCATGCTAGGTATACTCAAGGTTACTGTGAGCCTTAAACAAATTAATGGATGAAAAGCATTTTGCAAATCTTAAAGTGCTAAGTTATCCTATTCTTCCTCCTCTTGTTACAATCACTGGGTCTCCAGTCAGTGATGATCTCATTCCCTAAGTTTCTATTGCATTTCTGCTGAGCTTAAGCAATGTTTATATAGCAATTCAGGGATGTGCTGGTAAATGTTTAATAACCAAGCTCTTTGGAAGACAAAAAAAAATGTACACACACTTAGTCTTCATTATTAACACATTCCTAAGTGTATGTAATCAACAGAACAATAAATCAAGTCCTGACTTGCCTCAGTTGCTGATTTCGGAGGTTTAAATGCTCAGAGTGAAAATTTGATCATCTCTCCCACGCCAGTGACAGCTGGTTCCAGCGCCCTCCTGGGTATGCTCTGGAGAATTTCTAATCAGTCTTTTGGAATCTGTAGGTTCTTCAAAGACTCAGCCCAAGTCTGCCTTCTACAAAAGGACTCTCCTGAAATCTTTCAGCTGTCACTGAAGCCTCATTCCCAATTACTTGAATATCTTTATCTATATGCATATTATTTCCCCAAGAAGAAATTAAGCTTTATGACAGCAGAACTGAATTGGTGCTGTTTCAACTGATCTCAATTCTAATTCCTATATGTTTAGATCATAGCATCTGCCCACTCAGGAGAGAGCTGGAAGACATCATCCCAATCCCTAACAGGTTAAAAAAAAAAAACAAAAAACCTTTATAATATACTAAAAAAAGTAGTCATCCAACTTTGGTGTGAAGACTCTCAGTGGGGATATCCAAGGTATTCCATTTCATTTTTTGCTGCTTCTAATTATTAAAGAGATCTGTCCTTCCATTAAACCAAAAACTGTTAATATACTTTTTACCACAATATATTAAAGAATATTTTTATTAGATATTTGTATTAATTCCCTACATATATTTAATATGACATAGAAATAAATAACATACTGACTTGCAAGCATATTTATGAAGTAAACGTTGTGGGGGTCTCCTTTATTTTTTGTTTGGTCATAAATGTAGATGGTTACTCCTTCCATTCTTAAAAAAACCTGATCTGACATTTTCATTATGTATCTGTTGGGAACGTTGCACGATAGTATAGTATATGATATATCTATTTTCTGCTCAAATGCTTCCTAGTTTTCTGAGCAATTCTTGTCAAATCACGAGTCCCTCTGTAAGTAATTTCTTTGGATTGGTCAAATATTGAATTACTGATACTTCTCTAGGTTTATAAGATTTTCTCCCTTAAAACAAAAATAATTTCTGATCCTCCTTAGTATGAGAGACAACCCAAAGTTAAGTTTCGATTCCTCCAAAACCAGGAGCAGATAAGTTTCCACGGAATGATGTAAGCCTCAAGGTAATGTAAGATAATAAGCATCCCTGACCAATGCACTTTCAGAAGAGACTTGGCTCCAAACCTTTGATGAGGTTTAGAAATTGGTTTAAACTGACCAGGTTCAAAGACCAGAAAAGGCTTCTCTTTGTTGCGCTTGCTTAATAAGCCTCATGCATATAACCTGACACACCCCATGTAGAATTAGAACCTCGTTAACAGAACAAGGGATGTATGATAAGGGACGGGGAGCATGTTTAGGAATACAGGTAAGACCTGATGCAACCTTAAGAGGAACTAACCAATCCATTCTTTGAGGGAAGGGAACTGCTACAAACTAGCAGCATAAAACTTGTCTGCTTTGGTACCTAGTACTCTTTCCATTAGAATGGTGGAGCCCATTTCTGGCCAGAAATGTCCAATTCCTCTGGACTTTATTCAAAAAAATTTTTTTGCTATCTGACTTTCAGAGTGAGTTTGTTTCTAACACTTAATATTTTAATTCCTAAATTTGGATGTCTCTCTAAACAAGTAATTCTGTGGTAAATTAGTCCCCATGCTAGGGAGGAGAAAAGGAGACAGACCTTATGCAAAATGTACATAAGAAAATCACATTTTTGGAAATATTTCTACCCAACTCAGGCTCCAGGAGGACTGCAGACAAGGGTATTACAAAACTCTAAAATTACAATCAAATTAATTCATGGGGGCTATAGGTGAGGGTGGTAACAGTACCTTTGGATGTCTATAAGATTTGAATTTTCATTTCTTCCATCACTACACAAAATATCTTGAGAAAGAAGGATATAAACATTTATCAAATTAAATACTTTACAAAAATCATCTCATTCAATTCACAACAACTCAAGAGAGATAGATGCTATTATTATTCCCACTTTACAGATGAGGAAACTGAAGCAAGTTAAGTGACTTGCCCAGGGTCACACAGCTAGGAATCTAGCCTGAGGTCACATTTGAACTCAGGTCTTTCTTCAGACTCAGCACTCTGTGCAATGCGGTGCCCCCAGCTAATTTAACAAGGAATATTTGTGAACCAGGTGTACAAAGCCATTTCCATCTAGGTGAACACATCTATGAAATCATAATTTTGAAGAGACCAGAAAACCCCACCAAAATGGCAAGAAAAATTATACAAATATACAATAAAAAAATTGGCATAAGCAGAAATCATGGCAATCCATGATCCAATAAGCATTTATTAACTATTTGCTATGTGCAAGGCACTTGGGATATAAAGCAAAAAATAAAAAATAAAAAAAGAAATCCCCATCCCAAGGAGCTCATATTATAATAGGATAGAAACTGTGTGAATAATTATATTCATACAAAATATAGTGTAGATAAAAGATAATCTTAGAGAGAAGGCACTAGCAGTAGGAAAGTCCTGCATTTGGTGGGATTTGAGTTGAATACTGAAGGAAATCAAGATTAGGTGGAGGGAGTACTCTAGACATGGCAGAGAGCCAGGATAAGGATGGAGTATGGAAATAGAGTCATCATGGGAGCTGTAATGAGACCAGTGTAGCCAAGCCCTAGAGTGTGAAAGAAAGCAAAGCGGAAGAAAATGTGAAGGGGATCAGGTCCTGAAGAGTTTTAAGTACTAAGAAACCGCCTATTTAATGTTGGAAGAGGCAGCATCAAATGGAGGTAGAGTTTTAAGTACTAAGAAACCGCCTATTTAATGTTGGAAGAGGCAGCATCAAATGGAGGTAATCAATGGGGAAGGGCAATCAGATTGGTGCTCTAGGAAAATCCCTGGCAAGCCAGTCGAGGAGGATCAACAAAGGGGCTCCAACTTGACCATTACCAGCCGAAAGCCCTAGTCTTCTTACATAACAGAGCAAAGAACTATTAAAGGTCTATCATTTTCTGTTTGAAAATGAAAGGGATAGAAATTCAATTGATTCCAAAAATGATATTAAAATAAAAAAGAAAATCACTTTAAGTAAATAGAAAACATTCCAATGGTTTTATTACAAAGAGGTTTTTTTTTTGGTTTGTTATATTGTCATTTAAGCCATTCACAACTCTTAAATCTGGGTTAAACGCACGCCTGTTTTGCCAAAGCCAGTACTTAATTTGTGTCAATTTTATGTGGGGTAGAGGAATCAAACTTACCTGTCTGGAAGGAGCTATCAAGCAGCACAGAAATATGGAGAACCAGATTAAAATGTAATTAGGAAATTATAAAAACACGATAGAGACAATGCTAATTTGTGGTCCTCTGAGCCAATAACCACGCTGATAGGACTAAGTCTCTTAATTTAACCCTGTTATGATATCTGATATTTTCTTTTATATTCTTTCAAGTAGCAGAGATCTTGATGATCTTTTCATGGGATTGTTGATATAGTTTCTCCTTTTAAAAACTGCCCATTCACATATTTTGATAATTTCCCTTTTGCAGAAGAGCTCACACTGACAATGATCTTTCAGATCCTTATCAATTTCTCTTACCAGATTTTTATGAGAAAATTGTGGGATGGGGAAAGAGCTCTGTCCAGAAATGATTATGATGTAAAACTAGAAGGCATCAGTAAAATTTAATGAAATGTAAATGTGCTTATATACATACATCTGAATACTTAAATTTATTTGTAAAAAACATTTTTAATAGTTGTCTAATTGCTACTGATTCTGCAGAGATCACCCCAAGAGCACTGACTAATGTAACTTGCTGCTATGTAGAGGCAGTCAGTATACCAAAGGGGTAAGCCCAGAGGAAGATGAAGGTACTTTTCTCCCCAAATACCACAAAATGTTATTGCTCAGCACTTAATCAAATGGCGGGTTAGACTTTTGCAGGTCACCTTCAGTATGAATCCATCAGAGATTTCGAGGCAGAAGGTACCCGAGAAGTCACTGAGGTTGGACCTCTCACTCGCTGGGGCTCAGAGTATGACTTGCAGATCCCTCGGAGGTTTCTGGGGCAGAATCTGCCCCCAGACCCTCTTGGCTCCAAGTCCAGCACAGTGCTCCACCATAATGCCACGGCAGAGAGAAGGGGGAACCATATTGCTCATCTCTTGCCATGTGTAGTGTCGCTTTAGACTGTGGTTCTACTTCAAGTGCAATGGGTAGTCATGGCAAAGCCTTATGGGGAGCTTCCCGTCCCTCAGTTCTTCTCCAAAGCCAACCAAAAGATGGAGCATCCCCAGGACTCCCAAGTCCAATGGCAAAGTAGATTTGAAAGTCTTTGCATTCCCTCCCCTGACATATAATTCACCCCCAAAACTAGGGGCTGACCAGTTGAGAGCTCAACATTTTATGTGTTTTCTGTTAGTTACACACAGCTATGGGAGATAATGAGGTACAAAATAAAGCCATTCACTGACTTGTCTTCTACATTGCAATAAAGTGGATTCTATTCTGATTGCATATTCTTTCCATTCTGTAGCAATTCTCTTGACCCCTTCTCAGAAAAGGTTTAACTAGTGCTAAAAGCTTTCTCATATTTAATTGTATTAATGGAATTGATCAGTAAGATATCCTTTCTGGCGTTGTTTTAATATCTTTTTCTCAAATATGAGCTTTCTAATACAGTCAAGCATGAGCCGTATCCGAAGGCTTTCCCATATTCATTCTGGAAGGGCTTACCCTCCAGTATGAATTCTGTTTTGTAAGTTTTCTTCATTGTAGAAAAGCTTTTCTACATTCTTTACATAAATGGATTTCCTCCTAGGATCACAGACTAGAGCTGGAAAAGACCTAGAGGCCACTAAGTCCAAATCCCCCATTTTACAGATGAAGAAACTGATGTTGAAAAGGTTAACTAATTCGTGCAGCATCCCACAGCTAGGGAATCTTGAGACTAAATCTGAATTCAGAATTCCTGACTGCATGGGCAGAACTCTCTCCACTGGATCACTTAGTTGACTCCGTGGCATTCTCATGTTTGGTAAGTGATGACTTCTGGCTAAAGTTTTCCAGATTTGTAAGACTCAAAGAGTTTTACTCAAGTAGGAATTCTGATGATCAATAAAGTGGTCTTTTCAAGTGAAGGCTTTCTCCATAATTATATTGAATGGACTTCTCTGTAGCACAATTCTCTGAATTTTCTGATGTTCACAAAGCTGAAATTTGTAGTAAAATATTTCCCATTAGTTACCCTCAAAGGGTTCCTGTCCAGAATGAATTGTCTGATGTACAATAAATGATAGAATTTCCAAATTTGTTGTACTCACAGGGTTTCTCTCCTGCATGTATTTTCTGATGTTTATTAAAGGATGACCTCTCACTGAAGTTTTTCCCACATTCTGTACACTCAAAAGATTTCTGCCTACTATGAGTCCTCTGATGTACAGTAAGTTGAGATCTGTTGTAGTAGGCTTTCCCACATTCATTACACTCAAAAGGCTTCTCTCCTGTATGAATTCTCTGATGTGAAATAAGGGATGACTTCCAACTGAAGTTTTTCCAACAATCGGTACATTCGAAGGGTTTCTCCCCAGTATGGGTTCTCTGGTGTTTAATAAGTGATGACCTCTGGTTAAAGTTCTTTCCACATTCACTACACTCAAAGGGTTTCTCTCCAGTATGAATTCTCTGATGTGAGATAAGTGATGACCTCAGGCTGAAATTTTTCCCACATTCTGCACACTCAAAGGGTTTCTCTCCGGTGTGAATTCTCTGATGTTCAGTAAAGTGAGACTTGTTGTAGAAGGCTTTCCCACATGCAGTGCACTCGAAGGGTTTCTCTCCAGTGTGAATTCTCTGGTGCTGAATAAGTGATGACCTCACAGTGAAATTTTTTCCACATTCAATACACTCGAAGGGTTTCTCACCAGTATGAATTCTCTGATGTTCAGTAAGTTGAGACCTTCTATAGAAGGCTTTCCCACATACATTACACAAAAAGGTTTTCTCTCCAGTATGAATTCTCTGGTGTAAAATGAGCTGAGATTTGTCATAGAAGGCTCTTCCACATTCGTTGCAAGCAAAGGCTTTCTTTCCAGTATGAATGCTCAGATGAGAAGTGAGTGATGATCTTTGGCTAAAGTTTTTCCCACATTCATTACACTCAAAGGGCTTTTCTCCAGTATGGGTTCTCTGGTGGGAAATAAGGGATGATCTCTGGCTAAAGTTTTTTCCACATTCATTACATTCAAAGGGCTTTTCTCCAGTATGGATTCTCTGGTGGGAAATAAGGGATGACTTCAGGCTAAAGTTCTTCCCACATTCCTTACATTCAAAGGGTTTCTCTCCTGTATGAATTCTGTGATGCACAGTAAGCTGAGATTTGTTGTAGAAGGCTTTCCCACATTCGCTACACTCGAAGGGTTTATTGCCAGTGTGAATTCTCTGGTGTGAAATAAGGGATGACCTTTGGCTGAAATTTTTCCCACATTCACTACATTCAAAGAGTTTCTGTTCAGTGTAAATTCTGTGATGTGCAGCAAGTTTACACTCCCACTGAAAGGATTTCTCACATTCATTAGAATTAAAGGATTCTTTCCCAACATGTGCTTTCTCAGGTAGAAGAAAAGTTTTCCCTGATTCATTAAAAAGATGGAGTTTCTTTGGAGTATGAATTTTCTGATAATCATTAGAACTTCCCAAATAACTAAAGGCTTTCTCAATTTCTTTAAACTTATACGGTTCCTCACCAGTATGAATCATTTCCTATAAAAGAGAGCAGGAATTATTAATGAGGGCTTTCCAACATCCATTATAGTCATATTATTTCTCTTCCAGCATGTATTTTCTAAAAGAAAGAAATGCTCTTTTTACTTAAGATTTTCTTTAGTCCATAAGTGTATGAAATGCATTATGATTTGGGTATTAAGTGAAGGGATTTCTGTATTTGTTGGCCTTACAAAGTATCTTACCTAAGGACATTTCATTATAGCTAAAAACTGTTTGCAGCTCTGGCTAAACATGTCATATTTACAATGATTGGTGCCACACTGCAACTTCTCCCCAGAAATACTGAATTCAGGGACATTCATCTTACCACAAGATTTCATGTAATTAATTATGACTCATCCCTGCTCTGACCCATTTCTCTTTGTTCTTTATCTGCTACTTCCCTAAAATGGAATGACATTCCCAGCTTCTCTGAGCACTTTGTCATCCCCAACACCCACCTTTTGCAGTCTCTTCTGGGAGGATTTTGTCAGGTAAATGGCCCGATGCACAGGTAAGTCCTTGATGTCATGTTGCTGTTCCTGACAAATGGATCCTGAAGGAAACCAAAAAAATCAATATTCACTTTTATCTGATCAGGAAAAAAGAAAACTGTTTAACATTTAAAGTGTGAGACTGTTTCATCAAGGAAAATAATGAATTATCTGCAAAACCCAGAACATTGATATAGGGGTATTAAAACCACAAGTTGCTGAGGAGGGTAAGAGAAAACCTCAATCTTCAGAACTAAGTAAATTATATTCAAATACATTCACAGAGAGACTGGTTCATTTGCTGAAGTGCTTTCACTCCTCCTTCTTCTTCTTCTTCTTTTTTTTTATAGGAGCTAACATTTTGCACAAGAATGGAAAAAAGGCCAAATTGGAAAATAAAAGCAAAATGAGAACAAAAGACATCAAGTCACTGGGTCTGGACAGCTTTCAGTGGACAAAAGGCATCAAGTCAAGGCACTGGGTCTGGAGTCAGGAAGACCTGAATTCAAAACCAGCCTCCAACACCTATGGCTCTCTGAGGCTTGGCAAGTCTCTCAGCTTCCACCCCCATTGTTGTCCATTATCCAGAACCTAGGCAAGCATGCAAACATGAAACTGAAGCACAATACTGATGGACGTTTTTGGGCAACCAAATTTTGCCATGATCTTCAACAAGCTCTCATGACTGATGGTATCAAAGGCTTTGGTCTGATGAATGAACATTTGCATAGACTTTCTTTTCTGCTCCTGGCATTTGTCCTGTAGTTTTCAGGCAGCAAACACTATGTCAACCATTCCTCAGTCCTTTCGGACTCTCAGGTGACTGTTTTCTAGATAAAGAACCAGCCTAGTAAGAAGGACTAACAAGAATCTTTCCAATGACTAGGACAAAGACTTCCCTATGATAGTCACAGAGCAATCTACTTCCTATTCTTTTATAGGGACAGATAATAGAAGCATTCTTGAAATCCTGAGGGATAATCTCCCTTTTACCATATAAACCAGAAAATTTCAGTCAGCCTTTATAGAAACAGTAACCCTTATTATCTTTATTATTATTATTAACCTCAATTGCACAAGAATCAACCACAAGAGGAGCCTAATGATGCATCTTCTTCAACTGGAAACTTGGCCCAAGGGGGACTGACTCACATGAAGTGTATAGTCAGTGGCTTCAGCATTAAATAATGATGGACTGTTGAGAACACCAGGAAAGGATTCAGTCCATCTCTCCAGGATTATGTTCTTATCACTAATTAATGTGTTTCCATCAGCACTGAGTAACTGCGATGTCTTTGATTGATATATCTTTAGCCCATAAACGGGCTTCAGGGCATCATAAAAATGCTCTAGATTGCTCCTATCAGCATAAAACTGAATTTCATCTGCTTTCTTAATGAGCCAAGAATCCCACTTCAAGAATCAATCTTTACTCGCACTTTGCTTTTGATGGATTTTGATTTGATGGATTCTTAGAGATCAATGAACTAACCTCTCAGTAAATCCTGTAAAGTTCTGGTTTTTCATTTAACCAAGAATAACTTACCCAGCAAAACTGTATCTAATCTTACAGTGGAAAAAAATAAATGAAACTTTAATAAGAGAGAGATCTTCCTAGCATTCCTGGTAAAAAGAGTAGAGCTGAGGAGATTTTTTGAACTTCAAACACAGGAACCATTATGGAATGCAAGATGGATAATCTTGATGACATTGTATTAAAAAGTTTTTGCACAAACAAAACCAATGAAGCCAAGATTATAAGGGAAGCAGAAAGCTGTGAAATAATTTTTATAGTCAGTGTTTCTGATAAAGGTCTCATTTCTAAAATATAGAGAGAACTGAGTCAAATTCATAAGAATATAATTATCCCTCAATTATTAAATGGCCAAAGGATATGAGCAGAGAATTTTCAGATGTAGAAATCAAAGCCATTTATAGTCACATGAAAAAGTGCTTTAAATCACTGTTAACAATAGAAATGCAAATTTAAAAACTGTGAAGTATCATCTCACATCTTTCATATTAGCTGAAGTGAGAAATGTTGGAGGGGATGTCAAAAAACTGGACGTTAAGGCATTGTTGGTGGAGCGATGAAATGATCTAATCATTATGGAGAGTAATTTGGAACTATGTCCAAGAGGCTGTCAAACTATCATATCCTTTGAGCCAGTATCCTCACTACTGATTCTGTGTCCCAAAAAGGTCATAAAAAAAGTAAAAGGACCCGTATATGCAAAAATATTTATAGTAGCTCTTTTTGTAGAGGCAAAGAGTTGGAAAGGGAGTAGATGCCCATCAATTGAGGGAATGGCTAAATAAGTTATGACATATGAATGTCATGGAATATTATTGTTCTATAAAAATGATGAACAGGCTGATTTCAGAAAATCCTGGCAAGACTTACATGAACTGATGCTGAGTGAAGAGAAAAGAACCAGAAAAAAACCACTGTACATAGTAATAACAAGATAATGTGATGATCAACTATAATACTTAGCTTTTCTCAGAAAGGGGTGATTCAAGAAAATTCCAATAGAGATGGGATGGAAAATGCCAATTGCATACAAAGGGAGAATGAAGGGGACTGAATACAAATTAAAGCATCCTATTTTCACCTTTTTTGGTCTTTTTCTTTCTTGTGCTTTTTTCCCTTTTGTCCTGATTCTTCTTTCATTCCATGACTAACATGGAAATATGTTTAAAGAGATTGGAAATATGTAATCTATATCTGTCTTGGGGAGAGAAGAGGATAAGGAAGGGAGAAGAAATTTAGAACAGAAAATCTTACAAAAATAAATGCGGAAAACTATCTTTACATGTATTGGAAACATAAAACCCAAAACACAGGAATGAAGAGAAACAGAAAAAAAAATAGAATGAATGAAAAGTGACTAAAGATGGATAAACTACCTGTATTCAAATATAAGGAGATAATGCATGTATCCCCTCCAAACTCTAACATCAATAGATCTGAAAAAATGCTGGAAAAAAAAAGGCTAAAAAACAACAACTCAATATTTGATAAGCCCAAGAAGATAAATTATTTGGAAAGAAGTTCTTATTCAAAACAAATTCTAGGGAAAACATTTTTTAAAAGGGTTTTGAACAGCTTTATACTACATACCTGAATAGTCCTAAATGAACTTAAATATAAACATCCTAAAAAACTGGAAGAGAAGGGATGTGGGCAATGACAACGACGGCCAGGGGAAGAATTCAAAAGGATACAATAAAACAAGACCCATCCCAATTTCATGACATTAGAAAGTTTTTATACAAACAAAATCACTGCAGTTAAAATAAGGGAAAACATCCATATCAGGACTAGTCATTGACCAATGGATAAACTGTCAAAAAGTCTGAATAAAATCCTAATAGCAGACTTGACTAACTTCTGCCATCTGTTTAAAGATGTTTAGAATAATTCTTTCCCATTCCCATGAATTAAACCATATGAAGCAGACTCTTTTGTTGATTAATCAAATACATGCCCAGGAATACAGTCTGACCCTGAAATCCATTTCATAAAAATCCTCATCACTTTCTAAAGGAAAATGAAAAGGAATATCCATCAACAGTAGAATAGCTGAATAAGAAATTATGAGCAGATTTCAGAAAAACCTGAAAAGAGTTACATGAATTGTTGCAAAACGAAATAGCAGAACCGGAGGACATCATACACGATAATAGCAATGATTAACTATGAATGACTTAGCTCCTCAGCAATACACTGATCCAAGACAATTCCTAAGGACTTATGAGGGAAAATGCTATCCACATGCAGAGAAAGAATTGGTGGACTCTGAAAGCAGACTGAAGCATATTGTTTTCGTTTAATTTTTTAAAATGTTTTTCCTCTTTTTAAAAGTTTCTTCTTAGATAACAAGACGAATATAGACATGTTTTAGGTGACTGAATGTATATAACCTATATCAAATTGCTTATCATTCCAAGGAGGGAGGTCAAGAAAGGAGGAAGAAAATTTGGAACTCAAGATTTTTTTTAAAAAATGAATGTTAAAAATTGTCTTTGCATGTAATTGGAAAAAAATACTATTTAAAAGGAAAAAGTCTCCACAGATCAATAAAATAGATTTTATATTTAATTGAATAGGAAAAAATGAAAAATCGTATATTCTGGCTAAACAAAAAAAACAAATAAAAAACTTCACACATAAAGCACAGCAAAAACTATCACAACAATAATCCTGGTGAAAAATACTTGGGGAGTTTTGTGGATTACAGCCTCAAGAGATTTAATATGCCAGCCCAAACAGCTAATACTCCCACAAACCACATTCATTATTCTCAATTCATTCATGCAAAGGCTTTTCAATTTTCTACAATTGAAATTCTAGTCACAGAGTGTGAGAGCTGAAAGGGGCCTCAGTGGCCACCTGATAAAGAATCCCCAGAAAGAAACATCCACTGTAGCATAGGCAATGAATGCCCCATGCAGCGTTGGCTCTGAGAGCAGGGAAGCCCGCCGCCTCCGAAGGCAGTCCGTTTCCCCTTTTGGACAGCTCTCTCGGTCAGGATCTCTCCTCGCCTTTCAACTGAAACTTGCTTCTATGCAAATTCTACCTCCCTGACCCTGATTCTAGCCTCTGGTTTGTGGGTGGAGGTGCCAGTGTGGGATAGGAGGGAGGGAAGGAATCTATACTTGCCACAGGAGCCAGATGGCTCTGGAGGGGACAGGGAGGCAGGTGACGTTGCCCAGCCCTCCCTCCCTTCAATCCAATTCACTTGCAGGTCATGGCATCCCCTCCCTGATGCCATCCATGGTCCTCTTTGAGAATGAAGCACAAAGAGCCATTTGGGAGTACTCGCAGCTGCCCCTCTGGGGATCCCAATGGCCAGGGCCAATTGGCCAACGTAGCTTCCTCCTTCCTCACTCTCCCTCATTTCCCTCTATCCATGAGGGAAATCACATCCTTACCTGCAGATGCTCTGCCAGAGAAATAGAAATTTTGGTCACGAACCCTCCCAAGATATCTTGGGGTTCACAGGTTATGTTTTTTTTTTAATGTGTAAATCACCGTGTCATCTTTATTTATTTTTAATATACAGATTGCTTTATGAATCACGTTGGGAGAGAAAAAAATCAAGAGAAAAATCAGAGCAAACTAGATTAAAGGGCAATGCCTTAAACCCAATCACTCCAGAAAGGTCAACAGTGAGTCTTAATCCAGCCTCCCTCTGTCACCTTAGGGACCAAAGGCTCTGAAGGGATCAACAATTGTTCCCATTTTGGTCTGAAAGCCTGAGTGAGGGTCTTCACTTCCCAGAAGGATTTTTTTGGACCGAAGGCCATGACCTGCCTCTTTTCTCACCTAGCCTTAATCATTAATTATTGATTATTATTAGCCTTAATCATAATTGAGCATTAATTAATGTTGTCTCAGTCAAACAGGTCTGGGAAAGCCCTCCATTTGAAATGGCCAGGGCTTCCCCTTGCGTTCAAGGCCATCTCCAGTCTCCCTGTTTGATAATCTGGCCACGGATCCCAGATGGCTCCGGACCAGAGGGAGGCTGGAGACCTTGCCCAGCTATCCCTCACTTAAATCCAATCCATGCAAGTCACGGCACCATGTCCCCCAACAACAAGAAAGGGAAACTAAGTACAAGTTCAGGGCAGAAGGATGGTCTCCTGGGGGAGCAATGGAAACTGAGCAGACAAGAACTGAAGCCCCTTCTCCTAATCCAATTTGTGGCAGCGATCCTTTTTCCAGCCTTGAGTGTCAGCTCCTCTGACAAATTCAGTTCTGTTCTTTTTGATAACTAAAGACTCATCTAAACTTGGAATTCATGCTTAATCGCAATCCTAGGACTTGGGGTTGTTTCCAAACTGGAAAAAAAAAAAAAAAAGGCGACTTTGTCCTGAGAGGGAGAGTCTCAGGGAGCAGGGAGGCTAAATATAATCAATCTGCTAATGATGACGAGGTGTGAGCAACCCTGAGGCTCCCGCCTGGGAAGGGCCACAAACAAGGAACAATCTATTGGTCGGTAAGCCAGCGAGTCCACCCCTGGTCCACAACTCCACTGTACCTCTAGCCGTCCCATTGGCTTATCAACCTAATCTTTGTTTCTCTTTCCTGTAAAATTTTATATACATATATAGAAATATTGTAACATTTCCTTGGAAACTAGCCCGCTGTCAGCGGCCTATCCTTTTTACTTTGGGCCCTTTGGCTCAGAACTTTAGCTGGCTCCAATGAGAGAGCTCTCACAGACCCCAAACCCCAAACGGAGTTCTAAAGGTTTTCCTCCGGACTGTTGAAGACCATTGTAAAGATTGCTCAAAATCCTGAACAACAACGGCAAAGGAAACAAGTCTGAATTCTGAAAGACAAATACATTAAAGGGATCGCGCAGTAAATGGGTCCACGCGTCTTTGGAAGAAATCTGAACCAACCTCTGCCCAAGTTCTCCCTGAGACATCGGAAGGGCAGAACCGAAGCTTCCGGAGCGGCCGCTTTCCGCCGAACCCCGGCGCCCAACACCTGGGGAAACGGCTTATCCAACAGCTCATCCAGTCCCTCGCCAGCGGCCGCCCGTCCCCCGTCCCTGCGCGCCGCTGCTCTCCTTGCCGCCCCCAATGTGCCTCAGTTAAACTTGTGGGTAGAAAGGCGAGATAAGCGGTGCCCCCCGCGCAGAGCGCTTCCCTTGCGGCTTCCCTCTGGTGCTCCCACTGATCATCTGCCCCCTCTCTCCCCCTCTGTTCTCCTTTTCCGCCGGTGGCTCTGACGAGTCGAACGTCCCTGACAGTCCTACCTCGAGAACAAGGCTTTTCCTCCCCGCCAGACCAGAACCCCCAAAGTGGGGCTCCCCACAGATCAGGGGTAAAACAGTCCCTGATCGCTGCTGCCGCTGGACGGAGGGTTAGAACTGCTGGCAGCCCGAAGCTAAGAAAGGGCCACTGAGGGCGGAGGGTGGGACAGAGACTGGGCCTGGTCGGGAAGGCCCGAGTGCCGTCTGACCCTTATTCACCTGTCGCTTACTAACCGTTGTGTGCCCCGTTTCTCATCTGTAAAATGGGTATAATAATGACCTTTCCCTCCTAGGAGTGTCGTGAGGGTGAAAAGAAATGACTCTTTTGTGTCCTTCGCCTTCTGAGTCTTTCCTTGAACACCCTTCATGGCTCAGGGCCTTTGGGCCCCGGACAAACTCAGGCCCCTCCCGTTCCCGAGGTCTTTTCCACTGGCTCAGAAGCTCCGATTAAGCCCCTGTGGTGTCCCGGCCAGGGAAGGATACCCAGGGCAAAATCAGCCCTTGCCCTAGAAAATGGCCCGCCCACCTCTGCGCACCCCCCAGCAAGCGCCGGCGTCCCTGGCCGAGCTCTCCCGGCGCACACCCGGTGCCCCGGCCCCGTCTCTCCCGGGTTCCCGGTCTACACCTCCCCCACCCGACAGGGAGTCAGGCCGGCCCCACCCCCTCGCCCGGACTGACCGCCCCTGAAGCAGCCGATTCTGAGTGCGCAGGGGAGGACCCGCAGCCTCTGAGAGCGCCCAGAAAGCTGGCGACGCCGAGCCGGCCATTCTCGGGCTCACTCGGCGAGGAAGCACGCGGGGCAGGTGCACGTGAGTCGGGTTCAGGCTGCAAGGAAGGCCCTCGCCCTGCCCGAGGCCAGGCTCCCAGAAGGGAAAGGGCCGAGCCCTCAGCCCAGGGACTGCCAGCTGTGCCTGACCCCTGGAGGCCACCGGCGGGCCAAGCCAGGGCAAGGAGGCGCGGCACCGGCCACCCGGGGGTGAGCGCCCGGCCACACTGCCCAGAGGAGGGGCGGCTTCTGGGCTTCCTGTGGTTTCCCGCAGCAGGCCGCGAGGGAGCCGCCTGTCCCCGAGGTCCCAAACAGGGCGGAGGGATCGTTCCCCGAGGCGGAGGGATCGTTCCCCTGGGCGGAGGGATCGTTCCCGGAGCGGAGGGATCGTTCCCCGGGGCGGAGGGATCGTTCCCCGGGGCGGAGGGATCGTTCCCCGGGGCGGAGGGATCGTTCCCCGGGGCGGAGGGATCGTTCCCCGGGGCGGAGGGATCGTTCCCCAGGGCAGAAGGCCCAACATCTCCCCAGGAAGCGCGTCTCCCCCGATCCCACCCCCGCCCTGACCTCGGCCACATTCTGAAGGGGCCGCCGACCCCCGCCCGCCATCCCTTGCCCCTCGCTCACCCAGGCCTCGGTCTCCGGGCCCCAGTCCCTCCGGCGTCCAGGGCGCTTCTCCTCGCTCCAGTCGGGAGATGACCTCGGCTTTCAGAACCGGACGCCCTGCTCACGGGAGAGACAGGCGGGCGCTCAGGAGACGGTGGTGGGGAGGAGCGGGGGGAGGGGCCCGGGCCCCTCCATCAGCCTGACTCATCCATCCCTCCAGAGGAGAGCGGGTCTCCCTGCCCCGGGATTGACTGGGAGACACAAGGCTGGGACGCCCCCCCACCAAGGGCCAAGCCCTGCCCCTCAGGCACAGAGGGCAGAAGTGAGGCTCCGCCCCATAGCCCGTGTGGGCTGAACATGGCTGAAGAGACCCCGGCCCAGGAGAACGGGGTGGGGGTGGGGGGGAAGGTGGGGGGGAGCCGGCAGCGCTCACCCAGGGCGGCCAGGTGCTCCAAGGTCTCCAGCATCACCTCCCGGTAGAGGCTCCTCTGGGCGGGGCCCAGGCGGCTCCACTCCTCCCGGCTGAAGTGCACGGCCACGTCCCGGAAGGTCACCAAGTCCTGAAACGGCCCATGGGCCCTTCTTACCGGGGACCCAGGGGGCGGCCGGGTGCCCACGATGGACAGCCCGGGCCCAGGGACACAGTCCTTCCTGGAAGCCCCCCAGCAAGTCCTGGCTCTGGGGCCGAGCCCCCTCCCACTGACCCCTGGAGGGGCGGGGGAGCCTGTACTCGGGATGCCCCCCAGTGGAGCCCGGATTTCTGTTTGGCTGTAGCCTAGCAACTCGACACCTCCTGCTGGGGGAGGGGGGCGGGGCTGGCTAAAAAGCCAGCAGGGGAAACTGAGGCCCAAGCGCTGGCCAGCTCCAGCCACCAAAGGGCCGCCTGCCTTTCTGTGTGTCCATCTCATGCTCCCACACACACTCTGGGAGAGCTCCCCGGTGCACACTGAGGCTGAGCCGGGAGACCCAGGGGGCAGTGACCCCCGAGGGAGAGGCAGGGGCAGGTTAGGGTCAGCAGGGTCCAGGAATGGGAGACGCTGCCAGCACCGGCTCTGGCTCCCCCGGGGCAGCCCTGGAGGCACTGAGGGCCGGGGGCAAGAGTCTGGAATCTGGAATCATGTGGGCAGGAAGAAGCATTTATCCAGCACCTACTGTGTGCCCAAGAGGAGCGCTTCACAGTCGCTGTCTTACCAGACAGCTCACCACCTTGTGGGCATCTGCGGGGCTGGATTTGAACTCAGCTCTTCTTCCCCGCGCCCTGGGCTGTCCCTAAGGATGCCCCGGCAGTGAAGCCGGAGGGGAAGCCTGGGGAAGTGGCAGAGCCCGTGACCCCTGCCCCCACACCTCCGCCTGGCATGGCCTTGGCAAGGCCCTTCCCTGCTCCAGGGCTGTTTCCCTCTATGTAAAACCAGGGACCGAGCTCACTCCGGGATCCCTGCCCGCTCTGGGCAGGATTCTCTGCCCCAACAGCGGGCCTTCTGCCCCTCCTCCACCTGGTCCCTCACTAATTCATCCATCCATTTTTTCCTTCACAGCTGAACAAGACTATTCGTGGCTAACACTTTCTGTGGTCTGGTCATCCGTGACCCCACTGAGGGTTTTCCTACCCACTTCCTTCTGTAGCTCAACTGACAGATGAGGAAACTGAGGCAAACTGCTGCCCCTCTCTCCCAGTCTCCCCCCACCAGACCTTCCCAAGGCGGAGGGGGTGGCAGAACGAAGTAAGAGGCCGGATTCAGGGTCAGAGCCCCAGAGGCCTGGTCACAAGGGATGAAGGGGGGAAGGGGCTGTGGGACTGGGCGTCACCAGGGGAGGAAACACAAGATGAAGGCTTGCGCAGGAGGGGTGTGTGTCACAAGACAGGGGCGCGTCTGGGGAGGGGCCACGAGGTGGGGGCGTGCTCAGGGAGGGGCCATGAGGTGGGGGCGTGTCCGAGGAGGGACCACAAGGTGGGGGCGTGCTCAGGGAGGGGCCACGAGGTGGGGGCGTGTCCGAGGAGGGGCCACGAGGTGGGGGCGTGCTCAGGGAGGGGCCATGAGGTGGGGGCGTGTCCGAGGAGGGGCCACGAGGTGGGGGCGTGCTCAGGGAGGGGCCATGAGGTGGGGGCGTCTCTGGGGAGGAGCCATGAGGTGGAGGTGTGTCTGAGGAGCCACAAGATGAGGGCGTGCTCAGGGAGGGGCCACGAGGTGGGGGCGTGTCTGAGGAGGAGCCACGAGGTGGGGGCGTGCTCAGGGAGGGGCCATGAGGTGGGGGCGTCTCTGGGGAGGAGCCATGAGGTGGGGGTGTGTCTGAGGAGCCACAAGATGAGGGCGTGCTCAGGGAGGGGCCACGAGATAGGGGCGTGTCTGGGGAGGAGCCACGATGTGGGGGCGTGCTCAGGGAGGGGCCACGAGGTGGGGGCGTGTCTGAGGAGGGGCCACGAGTAGGGGCGTGTCCGAGGAGGGGCCACAAGGTGGGGGCGTGCTCAGGGAGGGGCCATGAGGTGGGGGCGTGTCCGAGGAGGGGCCACGAGGTGGGGGTGTGCTCAGGGAGGAGCCATGAGGTGGGGGCGTGTCTGGGGAGGGGCCACGATGTAGGGGCGTGTCTGGGGAGGAGCCACGATGTGGGGGCGTGCCCAGAGAGGGGCCATGAGGTGGGGGCGTGTCCGAGGAGGGGCCACGAGGTGGGGGCGTGCTCAGGGAGGGGCCACGAGGTGGGGGCGTGCCCAGTGGAGGGACCTCACCTGGCGCCCTGCAGTCCGGCTCTGGCCTGTGCTCACCTCCATCTCCTCCATGCTGGCCAGGTTGTGTCCGGGGAAGGCGGGGCTGCAGGAGGGTGGAGAAGCCGGTAGCGGGGGCACTGACCATTGTCCCCTCCTTTGCCCCAGGTACTGACTGTGAGCCTTGGGGGAGGGACGCTGGCATGAGTGGGGTTCACTTGAATGGGAGGTGGGGTAGGAGTGCCCCAATGATAATGACCCGAACGACCCTGGAGTCTCCCCTTCTTTTCCCTCCCCCACCCAGCCCTGCATACTGTAGGTGCTGCATAAATGCTCAGGACAGGTTTCAGCCGCTGTCCTTGCAACGCCGGGGGAGTCACCAAGGAACCGCTGATGACCCATCAGGCCCTGCGTGAGGCAGGATGTGGCCGGGGGCTCACGGCCCTTCTGGACAAGGTGCCGGGAAGGCTGCGTAGGGCCTTGCCCAAGAGGACCACAGACTCTCTGGAGGGGCGGCCCCGAGTCCCAGGAGGGAGGGGCGTGGCTGGACACCACTCCCCCGGCTCCCTGCTCGGCGCCGACACAGTCCAACGGGACTCCGGGAAGGTTCTTGAGCATGGGAGGTGCCGCGCGGGCGCTAGCCCCGCCCCCCAGCAGCCCCCTCCCAGAAGGCACCGCGTCCACGCTAGTCCGCACTCACCTCCTTACGCTCCCAGGACCCCCGCGGCCCCGGCGGAGGCTGCTCTCTGGCCGCGCGAGGCCAGGACGCATGCGTACTCTCCGCCTTGGGTTCTCAGCCCACCGTGAGGAAAGGAAGCCCGACCCCACTCACTGAGTCTGCGCACAAGGAACGGCTGAACTACTCTACCCAGAATGCAATGTGGCGCCGTGGGCTCATAGAAATAGAATCTAGCCACGGCATGATGACGCCAGAATGGAGGCCAGTAAGAGACTGTGCAGGGGCCGCAAGCCTTAGCGGCGCGTGCGCAAACCTTCCCTCTCGCATGGTTGTTCCCTATGTAAAACAGCCTCACGTTAGGTTAGGACGGGCCACTGCGCCTGCGCACGCTCCTTTGGGGCCTACACTACTAGGAATCCTGGGAAATGGAGTCCGCCCTCTTCTCATCCAGAGGTGTCTGAGGCCAGGGCGCGAGAAGTGGACTCGCTCCAAGAACCGAGGGCATTTCTCCCTTTTTTCCTTGTGGTGCCTTTACGTTCCTTGCTTTTTTCTCTGGTTACGTGAACCTGCTTCTTGCCCCAAATTACGGTCCCAGCGCCTTCGTTTTCGGGCAGAGCTGCAGGATTTCCATTCCTTATGAATGTAGAAAGCGAGGACGGCTCGGGGCTCGGGGCTCCCCCAGAACAGACGGGAGCCCTTCTAGCCGCAGGCGGCACAGAACGAGAAGTGGGTCTGGGAAATGGGTTGTTCTCGCCCCTGTCCCCTTGCTCAGAGAACGGGGAGGAGCTTCCCGAGGGGCGCCCGCGCCCGGGCTCAGCTTCCCGCGGTGGGAGGGACGGCCCCCTCCGCCTTCCGGGAGCTGCGGGAAGGGTCACTTCCGCTCCAGGCGGGCCCCCGGGCGTGCGCGTGCTGGCGCTCGTTACCAGTGGTGGGGTCCAGACTGAAAAGCCCGAAGCCTGAGAACGGCCGGGACCCGAGACTTCGAACAGCAAACAGCAGCCGGCCCTTGGAGAGCCTCCTGGGAAGGCTGGCGCCCCCCCCGCCGGAGAGCCTCCTGGGAAGGCTGGCGCCCCCCCCCGCCGGAGAGCCTCCTGGGAAGGCTGGCGCCCCCCCCCGCCGGAGAGCCTCCTGGGAAGGCTGGCGCCTTGTGCAGCGGCCCAGCGGGCGGCTCCCTTTCACTCCAGGGCTGCAGTCTCGCAGTTCACAGTCTTCTGGCTAGTCAGGAACTGTCCCCGGTCTCCTCCGGTTGTTTTGCCGCAGTTCTCTCTCACTGTCCTGACTCCGCGCTGCCTCGTTTCCCTGCTCCGCAGTTCCGCAAAGCCTCCCCTCCCTCTTTATCAGAATACTTGATAAGGATAAAAGCTCTCTCCCCTATTAGAGTCCCAGAGACCTTCCTATCGAGATCCCCCTCCCCATGTCCGGTGCCTCCCCCATCTCCGGAGGCCCCCCCCCCCTGCCAGAGTCCCGCTCTCAGCCCCCGCCCCCTGCGTCTGAGCCAGCGCACGGACGTCTTTGAGAACTCCCATCACTGGCTGGATTCTTGGAGCCCATAGTCTCCTTCAGCCCTGGGACCAAACCATGGCTCCAATTGATCCCAGTATCTCTCTCCATGTAATAAATTATTACGCACTCTCTAATCTCTATCTTGCTCGGTTTCTGCGCGTTACAAGACCAGCCGGTAATCCGTCTAACCCCGGATTTCCCTGGAGAATGTGGGCGGACGTTGTTTTCTGTCTTTCAGTGGTGGAAATAAGCCCAAGTGACATTCCTACATAGACCTACACCTAACGCTGGATACCAAGATAAAGTCAAAATGGGTTCAGGACCTAGATGGACAGAATGAGATTATAAACAAATCAGAAAGAACAGTGATGAGGCACCTCAATGAAATTAGGTTTTAATTGAGGTCTAGTGGCAGGTTCGGGGTATAGGGAGTCAAACGGAGCTTCCCTGCAACCCCTTTGGATTCGGGGCAAGGATACGGAGCTAAATGGGGTCTAGTGGCAGTGCCAGTCCCCAATAAAGGAATTTATTGGCCCGAAAAGCTAGACTGACAAAAAAGGTTTGTTATGGTGTTGGAAGTAAGGTTAAAGTATAGGAAATAAGGAAATAGGTGAGGATAAAGAGATGAGAAGGGCACCAGAAACAGGATTCCAGGGGACAGAGGGTCCTGGTATGTCAGGCGTAAGGCTGGCATGTTTGGAACCTCTGCAAAGAGAGGATTCCAGTCTTGCTCTTTTATAATGAGAGATTTAGCTAAAGGGGCCCCTGGGTGGAGTCCCAAGTTGGCTCAGATCCTGGTGGGGTGGGGACAGGCCTGAATCTTCTATTGGAATTCAAAGGGACCAGGATTTGTGAAGCAAAAGGTCCTGGACTGATAATGCATCAACTAGGAGGGGGTGGGAATCAGACAGAAAGGACTAAATCAATTCTTAAAGGGACCACACTGGCATCAATAAGATAGTTTACATCTCAGATTTATAGAGGAGGAAGGAATCTGTGACCAAAGAAGAACTAGAGATCATTATGGATCACAAAATAGATAATTTTGATTGTATTAAGTTTAAAAGTGTTTGTACAAACAAAACAAATGCAGACAAGATTAGAAGGGAAGCAATAAACTGGGAAAACATTTTTACATTCAAAGGTTCTGATAAAGACCTCATTTCTAAAATATATAGAGAATTGATTCAAATTTATAAGCCATTCTCCAATTGATAAATGGTCAAAGGATATGAACAGACAATGCTCAGATGAAGAAATTGAAACCATTTCTAGTCATATGAAAAAGATGCTCCAAATCACTGTTGATCAGAGAAATGCAAATTAAGACAACTCTGGGATACCACTACACACCTGTCAGATTGGCTAAAAAGACAGGAAAAGATAATGCTAAATGTTGGAGGGGATGCGGGAAATCCAACCATTCTGGAGAGCAATTTGGAATTTTGCTCAAAAAGTTATCAAGCTGTGCATACCCTATGATCATCCAGCGTTTCTACTGGGCTTATACCCCAACGAGATCTTAAAGAAGGGAAAGGGACCTGTATGTGCCAAAATGTTTGTGGCAGCCCTTTTTTTTAGTAGCTAGAAACTGGAAAATGAATGGATGCCCATCAATTGGAGAATGGCTGGGTAAATTGTGGTATATGAATGTTATGGAATATTATTGTTCTGTAAGAAATGACCAGCAGGATGAATACAGAAAGGCTTGGAGAGATTTACATGAACTGATGCTGAGTGAAATGAGCAGGACCAGGAGATCATTGTACACAGCAAGAACACGATTATATGGTGATCATTTCTGATGGACGTGGCTCTTCAACAATGAGGTGATTCAAACCAGTTCCAGTTTTTCAGTGATGAAGAGAGCCATCTACACCCAGAGAGAGGACTGTGGGAACTGAGTGTGGAACACAACATAGCATTCTTATGCTTTCTGTTGATGTTTGCTTGCATTTTATTTTCCTTCTCAGGTTTTTCTTTCTAGAGCTGATTTTTCTTGTGCAACAAGATAACTATAAATATGTATACATATATTGCATTTAATATTTTTTAACATATTTAACATATATTGGACTACCTGCCATCTAGGGGAGGGGGTAAAAGGAAAGAGGGGAAAATTTGGAACAGGTTTTGCGGTCAGTGTTGGAAAATTACCCATGCATATGTTCTGTAAATAAAAAGCTTTAATAAAAATTTTTTTTAAAAGATTGTGTCTGCTTCTGTACTTTTCGCTTTCTTCCATTTTTCTGTGCTTTTCTTTCTTTCTCTTTTCTTTATCATTATTCCCTAAGTCCACTAAGTCAAGGCCTCCCTTGTGGCCCAAAAATAAAGTTGAACAAAAATAATCAAGACACTGGGATGTCAGAGAATGTCTTATTTTGCATATATGCTTTCTGCCAAGAAGTGGGAGGCAAGCTCTCTCAGCATTATGAAGTCATTATCGGCCACTGCAGTAATTAGAATTCAGTCACCTTGCAAATAAGTAATTTCTTCCCATTCAGCTCTTGGTAGACATCCTCAGTCTTTGGACTCCTTTAGGGCTAACATGCCTTAAGGTTGTAAGAGTAATAGAGAAATGATTTCATATAGGGAAATGACTTTATATACACACGCATACATACATACACACACACACACACACACATATATAATTTGTATTATATTTCTTGCCTTTCCAATGGGGTGGAGGAGAGACTGGAGAGAGGGCTAGACTTGGAATTGAAAATAAGATTTTTTTTTTTTAAAGAGTAGCAGGAAAGTATGATGAATGTGTTGGTAATAGAACAGTTTCCAAAGGAAGTTGGAAGGTCAGTGTAGGAGTCAGGACTCCTCTTCAATAGCTCAGTCTTCCATGACTCACTTATCTTCTTGACTGGTAAAATGAGGAAGTTTTACCAGATGATAAGAATCAAGATTTCTTTCCATTTTGAATCCTGAGGTGCTAAGGAGGGAGTTGGGTACCAGCTGCAGGAGCACCTGCTTTCCACAGGCTCCTTACCAAACAAGGCAGTTCTGGCCCCCACGTACTCTCCTAACTCCCATTCCTGAGAGGAGCCCAGCCACATTTTCCTGCCGCTGGAAGCATGTAATTTGACTATCCTGATGCCCTATTCACTGGTTTATGATTTCCTAGATCATACTCCCTTCCCTGGTTCCGACACCCACATGTTTTGCCCCTCCTAGTCCAAATCAACTCCCGGAGAGCAATGAGTTGTATCACTTTTGTATTTGTATCCCCAGAGTGTAGCGGGGTTGACACATAATAAGCGCTTAGTGAATGCTTTTTGAAGACATTATAAGCGCTTAGGATGCTTTTTGTTCACATAATAAGCGCTAAGTGAATGCTTTTTGTTCACATTACAGGCTATAGACGCTCAGCAAATGCTAGCACCTGAGCATTCCATAGCTTCAACCTTCCCTGAGTTTGTGAACAGAAACAGGAGCACATGTAATAGAATCGTTCAGGAAGGTCTTCCCGCCTTGGTCGCTCGCGAAGGCTTCTCTCCGTTAGGAATTCTCGGAGTGCTCCAAGTTCCTCCTTGCTTCTAAAAGCTTTCCCACATCTTACACTCGGTTTCTCTCCATTGGAACCCCTGGGATCTGCATCTGTCCTGGCCAAACGTGCCCAATTTGTCCCATTCTAAAGGCTTCTCTTCCCTAGGAGCTCCTCAGCGGGCAAAAAGCATCCCTGGCCACGCAGGCTGTTGCAGGGACACGGCTTCTCTCCCGGATGCAGTCTGATGTGATGACTAAGCAGGACTTCTTCCCCTTGGGCTGGGGCTATCCGTGGGGTTTGTAACGGCTTTGCTCCAGGAAGGAGTCTCGTGAGCAGGTGCCCGCCTTTATTATCTCCCAGAGCATCTTCCTTAAAGAGCTGTATTGAACTAGGTCGGCAAACTGGCTGAACTTCTTTCCGAGCCTCTTTCCCACAGGAAGGCCCGGATACCGAGCAAAGACTGAACCCCGGAGTGTGGTACAGCGGCTCCCCCCAAAGTCACCTGATTAAGAGGAACTCTGGGAGAGCCGGCTGCTTGTCTGCCACGGCTCCCTTCAGCTCCTCTGAATTGCCCAAGCTTCTTTCACGAGGGATCAACCTTGGCTTGGAAGCGAATGGGGGGAGGGGGTTGGGGAGGGGTCCTTGATTATAGGACCACAAAGAAAGGCCCAAGTGAGCCTGGCACGAAGCGCCCCCAGTCAGACGGCATGAATTGAGCCCCTCAGAAGGCCGGGCGTGGTGCCCAACGCCACCCCAGCGCATGCCGTCCTCCACCACACTCCCCGAAACTGTTCCGGCCCAGGCAGACCCCCGGCTCCAGGCCCCGCAGTGACCCTGCTCTCTCCCGGGGGACCTGCCAACCCAGCCCCAAGGATGCACGGGCAGAGCTGGGCCAAAGCCCCGGGAGGGCAGGCCCGGCATCCCAAGCACGGGAGCATTAGGGAGCCAAGGCAGGTCTGTGAGGGAATCCCTAATCAGCGGAGGGCAGCTAGTGGCAGGGCGGGTCTACCCAGCTGTTCCCATAGGACTGGGTTAGGGGGCGGGGACCTTCTGGGGCTGGCACCTCCCTCCCGCCAGGTCCCGTGTGCCCACTAAGCAGGTCCCAGGAGTCCCTGGAGCCATGGTGGGGGAGCGCACCATGGGGGATGTGGGCTGCTGCTGCCATAATAGGGCCACTGCAGAAAATAATAAACTTTTGCCAGTTTAACTTTTCGGGTTCGGAAATTCAGTTAGGAAGGACCTGCCCCGACCAGACGGGGGTTCCCACAACTCCCTGCCCTGCACCAAACCTCATCATTTTTGGTTCCCTGACTGGAACCGAGGGCACCCCAACCTCTTCACTTGTACCAGTTAACTGATGTTGACCTAACTTCTGGAAATCAGTATTATAGTCAGTGCTGGTATAATTTCTGCTTTCCATTTCCCATATGAAAATTTTCATTTGCTTGCTTAAATGACTCACGATTAAATCTTTTAAAATATTACATTATATATTTTCTCATTATTACTATTCTGGTTGATGATAAAGTACAATCTTTTAATATTACATTATATATTTTCTCATTATTACTGTTCTGGTTGATTATAAAGTACAATCTTTTAAAATATTACATTATATATTTTCTCATTATTACTGTTCTGGTTGATTATAAAGTACAATCTTTACATTCATGAACAGATGGTTTGAAAACTCTTACATCAATAATATATCAATAATATATTTTCCTGTCTGCTAAAATATAGTCTTATTTGAATTTTTGTGATGTTGTTTAGTTCTCTCCAGGTCTAATTCTACTAATTCTTTTTTTTAAAGAAAATGTTCATACTTATGTGAAGCTTCTGTATAATCTGCAGAATTGATCACATTTCTTTCCCCTGAGACATACTTATCCATATAGTTCTCCTCATCCAAACTTTTCCCTAAATTTTCATCCAAGTCACTAAGTATCAATTTTATTTGTAGAGTCTTAATCAAATTTGTCTACCACTTCACAGCAACTGTTAATAATGCTGGTTTACATAGGAAAAATATTTTATTATTAGTAACACATACAAATGTCCCATGAAATAATGTTTCTTGTAACTTTGGGGGAATATAGTAAAACTCATTTTGCCAACTCCTTGCTTTGCCTCCATGGAACATATGTAAGTCATTGTAATGGGCTGAAACTGAGCAGATGCAGTGAGGTCCAAGCATGTAAGGCTAATTACCAATTGGTCAATACTCTATTAGCATATGCTTGATATGCTTGGAGAAAGAATGGCCCTGCCCATTACTCTGTGCAGGCTTTGATCTGTTGGGCTATAGAGAGATTGAGGCAGGATTTAGGGGGTGGAGTGAGAAAGCCAGAGTGACTCCTGGCCGGATTTGTGTTGAGATCTCTCTCACTTTGTATCGCCATTCAATTCACGTCCAAAAAGAAGAAAGATCAAGGACTTTTGCTGATCCTGACTCCAGCTGATTCTAAAGTATCCAGGGTACTAACGCGGTCATCACAAGTCATCATTTCATTCCGCTGCAACCTACTTCTTTCTTCTGGCTTTGAGTAGCAATCATGTGAACATTGATATGATTTAGGTCCTCTAGCAATATGTCATTTATTGGTTATTAGAGTCTTAGATATTTTAAATATAAGTTTTAATAGATTTCTAATACGAATTTAAAAAATATAAGTAGGAACTTGGTCCTTTAGGAGAAGGCTTTCTCACAGTTACTACATGCATAGTACTTCTTTCCAATACGAATTGCCTGATGAAAGCTAAGTGATGTTATCTGAATGAAATTCCTGCTTCCCCATATTCTCTATATTAAAATAGTTTCTTTTCCCCTAAGAGAATTTTCTGATATTGAAGAAAATGGTTCTTTTAGAAAAGGCTTTCCAAATGTCATTTCAAAGTTTTTTTGTTTGTTTAACTAGTATGAATTCGTTGATGTGCAATAAATGATGACCTCTGGCTAAAGATCTTCCCACATTTATGACATTCAAATGGTTTCTCTCCAGTATGAATTCTTTGATGTGAAATAAGTGTTTCTTTATGACTAAAGTTTTTCCCACATTCATGACACTCAAAGGGTTTCTCTCCAGTATGAATTCTCTGATGTGAAATAAGTGATGACCTTCTGTTAAAGTTTTTCCCACATTCTTTGCACTCAAAGGGTTTCTCTCCAGTGTGAATCCTCTGGTGTGAAATAAATGAAGTTCTCTGACGAAAACCTTTCCCACATTCCTTACACTCAAAGGGTTTCGCTCCAGTGTGAATTCTCTGGTGTTCAGTGAGGTGAGATTTGCTGTAGAAGGCTTTCCCACATTCATTACATTCAAAGGGTTTATCTCCATTATGAATATCTTGATGAGAAATTAGTATTGACTTGTGGCTGAAGTTTTTCCCACATTCTTTACACACATAGGGTTTCTCTCCAGTATGAATTCTCTGATGTACAGTAAAGTGAGATTTGAAACGGAAGGCTTTCCCACATTCAGTGCACTCAAAGGGTTTCTTTCCAGTGTGAATTCTCTGATGTTTTACAAGTGATGACTTCTCACTAAAGTTTTTTCCACATTCATTACAATGAAAGGGCTTCTCTCCAGTATGAATTCTCTGGTGTACAGTAAGATGAGCATTATCATGGAAGGACTTCTGGCATTCGTTACACTTGAAAGATTTCTTTCCTGTGTGAATTCTCTTGTGTTTGTTCAACTGACTTTTCCCTATGAAGACTTTCCTACACTCATTACATTCAAAGGGTTTCTTTCCAGTATGAATTCCCTGATGGACTATGAGTGACAATTTCAGGCTGAAGTTTTCCCCACATTCATCACACTTAAAGGGTTTTTCTCCAAGGTAAGTTTTCTGATGTTCCTTTTGAGTGAAATCTTTCCCAGAGTTATTACATTTAATGTGCTTCTCTGCACTATGAATTCTTTGAAGATTAAGTGATGTTCTTTGGCTCAAGTTTTTCCCACACTCCTTATACTCAAAGGGTTTCTTTCCAGTATGAATTCTCTGATGTGCAATAAATGATGGCCTCCACCTAAACTTGTTCCCACATTCATGACACTCAAAAGGTTTCTCACCAGTATGAATTCTCTGATGTCTAATAAGTGAGGATTTCTCACTAAAATTCTTCCCACACTCAATACATCCAAAAGGTTTCTCTCCAGTATGAATTCTCTGATGCTTAATGAGTGATGACGTTTGGCTGAATTTTTTCCCACAGTCAATACACTCAAAGGGTTTCTCACCTGTATGAATTCTCTGGTGTTGAGTATAGTGATATTTATTGTAAAAGATTTTTCCACATTCATTACACTCAAAAGTTTTCTGTCCAGTATGGAGTCTCTGATGTACTGTAAGCTGGAATTTATTGTGGACAGCTTTCCCACATTCACTGCATGTGAAGGGTTTCTCTCCAGTATGAATGCTCTGATGTAAAATAAGTGATGATCTCAGACGGAAGCTTTTTTCACATTCATTACATCCAAAGGGTTTCTCTCCACTATGGATTCTCTGATGCTCATTAAGCTTACACTTCCACTGAAAGGTTTTGCCACATTCATTACATTTAAAAGGTTTCTCTCCAGTATAAATTATTTCATTTTCAGCACCATTTCTTCTTTGGTTAAATTCTTTTTCACAGTTATCAGATTCCAAAAGATTTTCTCCAACATGAATTCTCCTATGCTTATCAAGCTGACTCTTCCATCTAAAGGTTTTTCTACATTCAGTACACTCAAAGGGTTTCTCCCATGTATGAATTCTCTGATGTCGGATAAGATAAGATTTGTAACGGAAGCCTTTCCTACATACATTACATTCAAAGAGTTTCTTTCGGAGGTGAATTCTCCCATGTAAATTAAGTGATGATCTCAGACTAAAGTTTTTCCCACATTCATTACACTTAAAGGGTTTCTCTCCAGTATGAATTCTCTGATGTGAAATAAGTGAGGATTTCTCACAAAAATTCTTCCCACACTCAATACATCCAAAAGGTTTCTTTCCAGTATGAATTCTCTGATGCTTAATGAGTGATGACCTTTTGCTGAATTTTTTGCCACAGTCAATACATGCAAAGGATTTCTCATCAGTAGGAATTCTCTGGTGCTCATTTAGTTTATATTCCCTTTCTAAGTCTTCACTGGATTCATTGCAATCAAAAGGGTTCTCACCAACCTGAACTCTTTGATAAAGAGTAAAACCTTTCCTGAATTTATTCAAAAGATATAGTTTATTTTTAGCTTGAAATCTCTGATGATCATCAGGGCTTCCCAACTGTCTTATGGCTTTCCCATGTTCATTTAAGTTATCATCAGTATTAATTCCCTCACAATGCAAAAGGTGTGCATTTTGGCTGAAGGCTTGCCCATATTTGTTGAATTTATGGCCTTCCTTGCCAGTGTGAACTCTATGCTGTAAAAGAAAACAAGAATTATTACTGAAGAAATTCCTGAATTCGTTACACTCACATGATTTTTTTCATGTGCTTCCTTATTGACTCAAAACTATATAGTCATTTAATCTTTAGGACTTCTCTCTAGTATATATTCAAAATGTAAGATTTTTTCCCTTGAGGTTTGTTACTACAGGAACATGGAAAAAATATATACATATGTGTGTGTGTGTGTGTGTGTGTGTGTGTGTGTGTGTGTGTGTGTAAAAAGAGAGAGATAACAACTCACCTTAGTAAAAGTGTCATCCTGAGGGAAGTTCCTCATCTGACCTTCCTACTCCCCTCCCCTAACCCTTTCTCTAACGTGACCTTATCCATTCCAGCTTCTCCTATTTGGCAATTTCAGAGACCAACCTTTTGCAGTCTTTCCTTGGAGGATGCTTTCACACAAATATCCCGATTCAGAGACTGGTCCTCAGGGATACCTCGCCTTTGCTGACAAAGAGAGCCTGAAGAAAAACGTATGGCAATATCTGTTGTTGTTTGTGTTAGGAAAAGGGAAACTTTTCTATTAGGTTTGAGATTAAGTGTTTCATTAAGAAGAATGATGACTAAAATGCAGAAGACAGAATTAGGGAAGCTGAAATCCAAGTGCTGGGGGGCTGGGGACAAACCTACAAAAGTCAAGGTAGTGTCTGGCTCCAGGCAGCTCGCCATTCTAGGGTAACAAGTATAGGGAGAGAGGTTGTCCCTGAGAAGCCCTAGGGATGGCAGTGGAGCCACAGGAGAAGCTGACAAACATATGTCCTTCCCAGGAACTGTAGACTTAATTACCATTTTCAGAGCTGGCCATGGGAAAGGAAGGGCACCCATGAGGTGACAGCTCATAAAGTGGCTAGGACAGCAACAAGGAGCACGAGGGTCTGGGTGAGATCGGGATGTCTCCCTACCCATCCAATGGAGTGGAGCATATGGAGCCTTCTCACTCCGACGCCGGCCAGATATAAAGAATACCCTTTAATAAGTCTCTTTGGACACGTGAGTTTTCCATGTAGGCGTCTTTCTCCCCTCCTCACTGTGGATAACCGTTCCTTCGGAGAGGGCCATCAACGGATACCTTGACTTTGTCACTCACAAATCAAGACATGTCCCTCGTGATGTCGTTGGCCCTCTGAGAACGAAGGACGGACGACACCCTTTGAGTAGTTGGGGACCAAAAATGCCAGTAGCAGTTCCTCCTCTCTTCTGCCTCCTCCTCCTGCCTCATCTTCTCTTTCCCTGGCTGTGTGTGGTTCCTCTCTCTACTTGGGGAGTCATACTCCTATATGTGGGAGCACTGTCCAGAGGAATATAACTTTTGGTCACTTATATTTTGTAAGATATCTTGTGGTTTGAGAGCTAGATTTTTAATTTTTATTTTTTTCCCCCAAAATATTAGGACAATTTATTATCCTGCATGGTTTTCATTTATGGTTTCTTTTCTTTCTTTCTTTCCTTCTTTTTTTTTTTTCCTTTTGCTCAGGCAATTAAGGTTAAATAACTTGCCCAGGATCACACAGCCAGGAAGTGATAAGTGTCTGAAACCACATTTGAACTCAGGTCCTCCTGAATTCAGGGCTGGTGCTCTATCTATTCCACCAACCAGCTGCCCCTCATTTATGATTTTTTTGAAAAAGAATATTTGAAAATAAAAAAACACTTTAAAAAAGCCAATTGTGCAAAAAAGAGAGAAAACAATCAAATATGAAAACAGATATTTGCCTCATTGTGTAAATTTTACAGCAACGTTGATAGTTTTTGATAATTTTTGATAAATAGAGATTTGATAAATATCTCTCAACAAAAGTGTTGTTTTGGGCAACTACATTTAAAATATAGTAAAAATGCTAATCTTGATGGTTAGCTCTTGATGTAGATATTTAATTGTTCAGAAACTACTTTGTAACATTGTCTCAACTTTTTTTCTTTCTTTCTTTTTACTGAGGCAATTGGGGTTAAGTGATTTGCCCAGGGTCACACAGCTAGGAAGTATTAAGTGTCTGAGATTACATTTGAACTCAGGTCCTTCTGACTTCAGGGCTGGTACTCTATTCACTGTTCCACCTAGCTGCTCTGATTGTCTTGACTTCCATAGATTGTGACTATAAATTACCTTTTGGTCTTTCTGCGGACTGAAGAAGCACTATATTATTCCCAGAAAGTGCTTTTGTCTAAGGCTTTTCAGCTTTACCATAGCGATTCATCTATGCATTATTACTTTGTAATTAGAAATGTTATTTTCACCAAAAATGTCATGATATTTCAATTAATTTTAATCACCATACAGAAATAAAATTGATTCTTTTGGGTTTATCAACTATTCTTCTTGTGCACAGGTAATAAATGAATTAAAAAATGATTTGTGAGCCACTTGTTTCTGAAGTGTTTTGCTAGTCCTTTAAGAATAGTTGAACATTATGTTTTTAGAGGCTCAGAAAGGAGACATTGTGGAGGAAATCTGCCCCCAAATTAGACTGGAATTATTCTTGGTAACTAAGAATCTATTTGAATTGAAATGACTATTAGGTAGCATAGAAATATAATTTACAGATGAAAGATTACAAGTTATTCTAACTATATAGTAAGAACACATGGATTTTCTTTATATAGCCTTTTTCCCAGAAGAATCCTATTTGCCTAATTCTCCAACTGTTAGAGTAGTACATTCCTTTAGGATCAAATCAAAGATGATTTAGAAATTAGTCATATTTTTGACTCACTGGTTCAATATTCTTTAAGGCCAGTTTTTTCCCTTTCTGTATAGTTTTTAAAAACTTAAATATGTTCAAGTAACAAGAGTGCAGATCTATAAAATCAAAGGAAATGTTGAAGTTCAATTCTATTATTTCTGTAACTGCTTTGCTACAAAGGTTGTGGAGGTCATATGGTCCCACTAATCTATTTGGACACTTTTCCTTGGTGGAAATAATGTACAGTACACAAGCAGAAGAGTATAAGTTGCGTTACCCATGATATTGGTTCTTTCTGCCTCGTTCCTCAGTCTAGTTAAGAACCAAATTCTGGATTGGTGAATTTATTTGTGGGAAAGTGACAGCCAATTTAGCAATTTATTAATCACAAAATAGCAACAAATCTCTCATTTTTATACTTCAAAAATTTTTTTTAAAAAACCTATTGCAATTTAAATAGAGCTACCTGACGTCAAATCACTTTGGTTTTCCCTGAATGGCCAGTAATAGTCTCCAGCCCAAGGTTTGGTAACCCAGGATTTAAAGTAACTATAAAATTGCAATTGTTTTTTGTAAGAAACTCAGAGGATATTTCCCTCCCAGATGGATACTTTTGTGAGGATAAAGTAGGCCATTTTTTTGGTCTGGATTCTTACCTAGCCTTTTATCACTGAGTACCTCAGACAAACTGAGATCTGGGAAAGACATTAATCCAAAAAGCCCAAGGTCACCCACTGCATCGTGCACCACAACCAATCATCCTGATGCTTATCTTGCCATTGGACAGCTCTGTGACATTTACAAATCAAGACATTATCCTCAAGATGAGAAGGAAGGATGAACAGCAACAGCATCCAAAGAGGCATTTGTAGCCAGAGGAAAGCCCTGGGATGTGATCCAGCCTCCTCATTTTTCTATTTCTCAGGCTCAGAAGCTCCACTGCAGTTGTCACAGAGCGGACTCGATGCAGTGGAAGGTTTGGGAGGCAACTATCGCTTCCTCCCAGAAGTCTCCTCTTACGCTTGCTAAAGAGCCCCATTGCTTCAGGTAGCATGTCGGAGCTTCGATAGGTAAGTTGTTGTAATGTTATGAAGTATAAAACAAGAAATACACATTTGTTTTATCCCTTCCCCGTGGACTCTTGGGAAGAACCCATTGGCTAGCATTTCCAAGATGTTCTACTTGAGTTACGCTCTCCGTGATTCCCATTTGCCCTTCTTCTGTCAACACTCACCTGGGTCAGGTTCTTTTGGCGCTTCTCCTTTTTCTAACTGGGAAGTCACATCTGGTTTAAAAACTGGAAGTCCTGGCCATGGAGAGAGAAACAAAGAAGTTCTGGGGTCAGAAAACCTTCTCCAAATTCCATCCTGGCCCCTTTCTCTTAAGGGAAAAGAGGTCCTGCTGAGAGGGCTGAGAAACCAGGGCTCAACCCCTCTCTGGGACAGAGACCGATCTAACTCAGAGAGACCACTGCTTCACTGGCCCCTTGCTGCTGAGAAGAAAGGACACATGGGCCCTGAGACAGCAAGAGCCTTTTCCCTGGGGAGACAAAGAATTAGGAAGCCAGACCTTCAAGACCTGGACAATGAAGTCATAGGATATCCATCTGTGAAAGGTGAAGACTTTTCACCAGGGAACAGAGAACAAAGACACTGCTTCCAGAATTTCCCCTCAGTCAATACTTCCCAAAAATCTCCAATTCAGAACTCGTCTCTCACTTTCAGCAAGCAGAACCTCCCTACCCCCACCCCTCCCATGTGATCAGAGTTCTGCTCAAAGGAGAGATGGGCGTCCTTACCCAGAAAGATGAGGTTCTCAAAGGTCTCCAGCATCACTTCCCTGTACAGGGCCCTCTGGGAAGGGTCCATACTTCTCCATTCTTCCTGGGTGAAGTTCACGGCCACATCCTGGAATGTCACCGATTCCTGAAATGAATACATCTCTTCTTAGACCTCCATGGCTCTAAGGGGAAAGAGATGGAGGTGACAGGAGGAAATTTGGAGAGTTTCCTATAGAATAAGTGAGTGTTTCCTGAGGAATTTATGACTCTATATAACATAATAAAGGTATTCTGACAATCTGCCTGATTCCGGAGACCACTCCTCAGCTCACTGCTGACTGGTAATCTGGTCAGTAATAATCTGGCCCGGAGAATACTCCTCCTTCCTACCTATGAGTCGTAGAATTAACACATCGATGACTGAAATCTAAAAGCTTTGCTTGCATTTTGCTTTAAATGGAGTTAAATGCTATCTTAGGGGTGGATGAACTATCCCACTGTTACACCCTGTGGAGTTCTCGTTTTTCATTTGGCAGTTTCGGAATTTCCCCACCATTTTCATTAAAAAAAAAAATCTTAATATTTGTGAATGTTCTGACCCAGATAAATAAATGCAGTGCTGTACAGCAAGTCTCTGAAAGCTGCCCACTCATTTTCTGCTCCACTGTTGCCAACTGTGTACTAGTTCAGCTTAACCTCCAAGTAAGCAACAAACCGTTCGTGCTTAGGGAAGCACTCTCATCTCCTGACACTGTCTTCTGGTGGCCAGCCTGCCTTTGGTTGTATGTGAATATTTAGGTAGGAGTACACTTGGTCACTCGCCTGTCTCCACAGGACGCTGAGATGAGTAGGGATGATAAAGTCATACGGTGATGTCGTTTGATTCATAAATAAGTTGGATTTAAGTGAGACAGAGTTGCATGAAGTTGTCACCTTCATTCTCTCTTCCAAAAGCCATCACAGGCCAGTGACAAGATGAAATCAAGATGAGGGATGATGGCTTGGGATGCAGTGGATGGCTCTGACCTCCTTTGTTATGGGCCAGAATTTGAAACAAGGTGCTAAGTCAGTGGAATTGATAGAAATAATGGCTGTTTAGCATGCTGCTTAACAGTTCTTTAGTTCAGTACATGATTCACACCTTTTAAGAGAGGATATAATCTCGGACAAACTCAGCCAGAATGAGAACAAGGGAAGATAGAGAAGTGATGGCAGGTCCTCCTGCCTCCCCCACAGAAACCAAGATCCAGAAGGCCTCCAGAAAACTAGCCAACCCCAAGTAAAGGAGACAAGACTTTGAAGGAGACAATAAAGGATTTGTACTTTAACCCCTGGCTGCACTTGTGATTACTGAACTGAAACAAAGGCTGCCTCCAGAGACCCCAAGAAAACCTCAACAGAGAACACTACATTTTAGAGAGAACATTACCTTTTGGCACCAGAACGTGGGACCAAGAACCTTCATCTGTGACCCAGAAATTAGGGTGAGTACAAAAATGTTAAGGGCTAAAGTAGTATTTCAGCTAAAATGGGACAGATATTTAGGAAACAGCCTTCTTTTTCTCTTCAGGGAAAATGTGTCAAAAGCTTGCTCAGACTGATAAAAAATCAAGGTTTGATTGTAACTTGGGAGATCATTGAACTTTTAGAAACAGTACAGTACACATCTCTTTGGTTCTCTAAGGAAAAAGAACTGAATCCAGAGGAGTGGAAATTAGTAGGAGAGCAACTATGTCAATATTACAATGATTATGGACCTGACTTAATTTCCAAAGACATACAATTTAATATAACTGGCTTTAGCAAATTATATAAGTTATAGAATAAGGAAAAAGAAGAAAGAGCAGGAGGGGGGAAGATCCAGATAAACGAGGTGAAAAGGATGAAGAATTAGACAAGAAAGCAGCTAAGTACAATTCTGAGAGTGGTACTTCACAGCAGAAGGCATTAGGACATTCCCCATCTCATGACCCTCCCCCCTCAATTAACCCTTCCTCAGTGGAGGGAGGAGGAGAGGGAGGGGCAGAGACACAATCAGCACAACCTATGAAGCAGCCTATGACAACATTACAAAAGGCACTGGTTAAGGCAAACAAAGGACAGGTTATATCTGATTTAATAAATGCATACCCTGTGATTCGTGCCCCCAAGCAGCCTTCTAGACACTGAGTGACACAGATGAAAAGGCTGAAACTTGAAAGAGAAAGGCTACAGATGAGCAGTGGGGAGCAGGATCTCTTCTTCCAGCCCTGTGTCCAGGAGCCTGGGAAAGGACAGTCGGTAAATGGGCTCTGGTTTCAAGGAGCACCTGAAGATGGGATGAGGGGAGGAGGAGCTGGAGGTAAGGACCGTGGAGGGCCAGGTGGCCCAGAGGGCCATCTCAGAAGGTGGTGACAACCACAGGGATATGGAGAACAGAGTCTACTGGTCCCGGTCACACACAGCCCTGCTGATTGGGGTGCTGACCTTCTGGGCTTCTGGCATGATTAAGTTCTGGTTCTTGAGACGGGGACATCTAATCTCCAAGACTGGGCAGCTGCATGATAGTCTTGGCTGCTCTCCAGGGACCCCGCTCCAAGTTCCAGATGCCAAGGTGACACTTGCCCTCAAGTTAAAGGCCATGAATGTTGTTGGCTGCTTGAAGAGTCTCAATAACTCTAGGAAATGAGAGTCCCCATGGGCCCTGCCTTGAGGGACCCCGGGGATTCTGGGGCCTGGGTGAGCAGCCAGGACCAAGATCCAAGAAATCGCATCCATGCTCTGAGAAGTTAGAGAGGGAAAGAGACAGGAACCTAGAACTTACCTGGGGCTTGACTGTCAGGAGTTCAAAGGTTACTTCCTCAGTCTCTTCCTCCTCCATGCTCCAGATTGGGAGAAAGTCAACGTCTACAGAATCTGTCAGGGCTGCAGGGAGTCAGAAGAAGGACAAAGGCATGAGAGAGACTGAGGATAGCTTGGAGATTTCTACATCCTAGGGGAGAAGGCCCTGGTCAGCATTGTGGTGTGAGTCCAAGGAGATCCTGAGGAGCCCATGGTGACTTTGAGGGAAAAAGCAAAAATATGGAATTACTAAGTGTTGAGATGCCAAGTTTGCCCATGAGGCTACAGCACACTTCTCTCCCCTCTCCCTACTTCTAGCCTTACTTCTCTTGCCCCATATTCTACCCAATCACTCTCCTGATAATTTTAAAACACAGGTCTAACCATAGCACTGTTCAAACATCTTCACTGGCTCCTTGCTGCCTCAAACTGAAAATATAAAATCTTTAGTTAGGTATTTAAAGGCCTCCAGAAAAACAATTTAAAATTATGCAAATAACACCGCTACTGTGGTAATATGTTTGCATGACTGCACATGTCTAATCCACAGCCAATTGCTTGCATTCTCAAAAAGAGAATATGGGATTCAAAATTTAAATTAAAAAATTTTGATTTGAGAAACAATAAAATCAAATGTAGAATTATCCAAATAAAGTGACTAAAATGTAACTATACTTTGATCCAGCAATAAATGACTAGACATATAGCTCTAAGACATTAATGAGCAAAAGAAAAGTCTCTCTGCACCAAAAGTTAAGCTTTTTTTTTTTTTTTTTTTTTTTTTTTTGGCATGTGTGCTAGTAAAAAATTGAAAATAGAGTGAGGACTATCAATTAAAGACTCAACAACTTAATACATCAATGAAATGGAATATTACCATGGTTTGAGTGAAAACGACATGAAGAATATAAAGAAGCCTGGGAAGACTTATGAGAACTGATTTTGAATAGTCAGCAAGGCCAAGAAAGCAAGACCCACTGACTGCAACAATATCATTAGAGAGAAGAGCAGCAAAAGAACAGTCCAAATGGAAAGATTGCTCAAAATTATAGAGGCCAAGCTTGGTCCCAAAAAGGAGCTCTAAGAAGACCTTTTCCCACTATTATACAAAAATGGGAGATCAGAGGTATGGAATACTATAAGTAAGACCAGGCCTTTTTTTTTTTCCTTGGATGTCACTTGATTTTGTGGACTTTTACTTTCTTCCTTTTAAAAAGGCCAGATTCAAGGGAAGGAGGAGCATACACATATACTGGGAATTGCACATGATTTTTAAAAAATCAATAAAAATGTGTTTCAAAAAGAGAATAGACTTTTGCGTAAGTAAAGAGCTTTGCCACTTAGTTTTACAGATATTTCCTATTACTCCCCTTCGTAATTCCCCTTCCTTCAACCTAGTTAGACTCATGCTAGCAGATCTCCATACATAAACACCCTTGTCCATTTCACCTCTGCAACATCCCTTGTCCATTTCACTCCCTTACAAAATCCTTTGTCCATTTCACCTTTGCAACGTCCCTTGTTTTTTTCACTTCTGCAATATCTCATGTCCATTTCATCTTTGTAACATCCCTTGTCCATTTCACTCCCTTGCAACATCCCTTGTCCACTTCACCCCTGCAACATCCCTTGTTCTTTTCACTTCTGCAACATCCCTTGTCCATTTCACTCCCTTGCAACATCCCTTGTCCATTTCACTCCCTTGCAACATCTTTTGTTCATTTCACCCCTGCAACATCCCTTGTTCTTTTCACTTCTGCAACATCTCATGTCCATTTCACCTCTGCAACATCCCTTGTCCATTTCACTCTCTTACAAAATCCTTTGTCCATTTCACCTCTGCAACGACCCTTGTTTTTTTCACTTCTGCAATATCTCATGTCCATTTCATCTTTGTAACATCCCTTGTCTATTTCATCTTTGTAACATCCCTTGTCCATTTCACTCCCTTGCAACATCCCTTGTCCACTTCACCCCTGCAACATCCCTTGTTCTTTTCACTTCTGCAACATCTCTTGTCCATTTCACTCCCTTGCAACATCCCTTGTCCATTTCACTCCCTTGCAACATCTTTTGTCCATTTCACCCCTGCAACATCCCTTGTTCTTTTCACTTCTGGTCTATTTCACCTCTGCAACATCTCATGTCCATTTCACCTCTGCAACATCTCTTGTCTATTTCATTCTCTTGCAACATCCCTTGTCCATTTCACCTCTGCAACATCTCGTCCACTTCACCCCTGCAACTTGTTCTTTTCACTCTGCAACATCCCTTATTCTTTTCATCTCTGCAACATCTCTTGTCCATTTCACTTCCTTAACACTCCTCCTCCTCTCCTATAACATCCCCCGCCTCATGCTGGGGTAAGCATCTTCACCTCAAACCTGGACTACTGTCTATCTGCCTCCAGTCTCTCCCTATTCCAGTGCATTCTCCTTTCAGAAACCAAAGAGATTTTTCTGCACTGCAGGTTCGACTATATTGATACCCCTACTCAATCAACTGCAGTGGCCTCCTCTTACCTCTACAATCAAATATAAAATTCTCTGTCTGGAATCCAAAGTCCTGCATAACCTGGCCCCCTCCCACCTTTCCTGTACTCTTCAATCCTCAGCCCAGTCCCTCTGGCTGTTCCATGAACAAGATCCTCCATCTCTTTACTCAGGGCATTTTCTAGTGCTAAATCCTTGCCAAATGCTCTCCCCTCTACTCTGACTCCCTGGCTTTCTCTTCTTTATGTGACTGGTGTCTTCCTTCTCACCTCTAATTTCTCCTGTCTACACCTATTTTGTACCCATTTGTTTGCCTGCCATCTCCAGGGGAGGGACTTTTACCTTTGTATCCTCAGTACCTATAGCAATGCCAGGTACACAGCAGGCATTTCATAATTGCTTACTGATAAACTTTCTAAATTCACTTGGTTCTTTCACAGTTCTTTGCTGGCTATGAGATGATGGTCATCCAGTGAATAGTAGAGGTACAAATGACCTAGAATAATATTACTGTCATTTATGCTTGGGGCCCCCAGGAAGGCTAGCTTTACACTCCAGTGGACAAGAGATGGGTCCAGCACAAGTGAAGTTCCACAATACAAGTCTCAGCTCTGGAACTAATACCAATAAACTCTCATCAGTTCCCCAGGCTCTGAAGTCCAGTCCTTCATGGCCATTCAGTTCAAAATATCTGCACTAGGTTCCTACTATGTGCAAGCAACTATTGGGCAAGAGGGATGCAGAGAAAACAATGACTCAATCCATGGTTGGAAGGAGCCCAGAAGGGAACACAAGTGAGTGACTATAAAGTTCCCATACACACACACCAAAATTCTGTAGATGGGCGTGAGGAAGGGGGTTATTGTACCCAGGACAAGCCTTAGGAGTCTGGATAACCAGAGCTCAAACTGGATCCCAGACACGGAGATTCCCGGCAAATCATTTATATTCCAGTGTAAGTCCTTCCCCATAAACCGCAGGGGGACCCCAGAACACCCTGGAAGGTCAGAGAAATCTGGGGCCAGATTGCAACTAAGGAAGGGCTGGATGGGGGGAGGCGGGTGCACCCCAATGGAAGCTTTGCAAGAGCTTCAGGATGCTAAAGCGGAGCAATGAGGCAAGGGGGGAAGAAAACGGGGGTGGGGGGGTGAGAGGTGAGATAGGCCAGGGGGAGGAACAGCCTGTGCAAAGGTCCGGAGGCTGGAGAGGACCTCAGAGTCTGGGCACACGGAGGCAGCTGAAGACAGAAGGCTGCAGCCCTATCACGGGGACGATTGGCACAATCCTCCGGGTTGGGGACTCTCGGGGAGGCCATGGGGAGGCGCACATGGTTCCTGAGCATCAACATCCGGCCGAGGTCCTGCGCTCTCCGCCCCAGGGGCACCCCACTAGGCCCAGTCCGCGCTCACACTCACCTCCCCCGGGCGATGCCGGGGTCCCTGTGGGGCTCCGTGGGGAGAGGGGGGAGAAAGGGAGAGGGCAGCAGATCGCAGGAGGAAACCCGCAGCTAAGGGACCAAGTGCCGGCCTAGTGCGCCTGCGCACAGGGAGCCCATGAAGTCCAGCCCCAAGATGCGCGAGGTTCCCTCTCCGTGCTTCGCACTTGCGCACTCTCTCCCTCTCTCAGTAAAAGGAAAGTAAATGTGAGAATAACAATTGAATCCTTGAACTACCAGTCCCAGGAAGCACCGGAACATATGGAGGGCTTAGGCCTGCGGTGCGCGAAGGGAATCCTGGGAAATGAAGTCTTCTCTGCTTCTCTTTTTCACACGTGGGGTAGGGAGAGAGGGGGAGAGGAAGATTCCTTCATTAAAATGAAGAGAATGGATCCAGTTCTTTTATCCACTTTAGTTTCTATATTTGGCAGCAAACGTTTCTCCAAAGAAGTAACTTTTTTTGGTCAATCAGTGTCCACGCTAGGGAGGGGGAAAGAAAGAACTCACGAACAAAACACACTTCTCTGCATCGGGAATGATCCTGGCGGGATCTGGCAGTGGAAGCCTCAGGGAGAGGAGCCCAGGGCTTGGATGCCGCAAAGCTCCAAATCTACAACACGCTAATCCACGGGGCTGGGGTGGCTTCCCAGCAGCTCCCAAGGTGGCTTCTCGGCTTTCACTTAAACAGGAAAGGGGTCTCTGTAGTTCATGTTAGCCAGTTTCCCGTGATTCTTCAGGCAACGACCTAGAGAAACAAAGTATCTGCTCCCGCACTGTCCAAACCATAGTTTTGAGAGGATACTCTTGACTACAAGAGAGAAGGGGCCCAGGACTGGAATGCTTGTTTTCCCGATTCCTACTCAAGGGTTTGCTAACAAAGGATGCTTATGGCATCCGGAATCTCTGCTGTGCAGGGTCATTTTGGACCCATCCATCAAGCGGAGACCGCGGGAGCGTAAGGAAAAAACAAGCAAGAAGGAAAAGCTTCCTTGCATGTGAATAAGAAGTCCCCGATGTGGGCACAAGCGGACCCACGGCCAGCCGATATCACTAGGACTCTGGATAGCAAATGAGAGAACAGGGGCCCTTTCCAAAGGACCGTTCTTAGACGTTTATCTTGGGATTCTTTGTATGAATGCTTGCTAGATGGTGGAATGGGGAGATTTAAATAGCAGAAAAACCTTCAAGGGACTTAATAGAGAGAGAGGAGTCCTAATTATTAGTGCTACTATATATAACAGGCAGAATCGATGCATTTACAATAGTAAAGGAAATAGCAAGGCGATGTCGGAAGACAAGAGGAAACAAACCCCTAGAACGCAGAGATATCTTTGGTGACGTGGCCAGTCTAGGAATTTGTTTTGCTGGACTGTGAATGCTTATAATTAATATATTTTTCTTTTTTGGTTTTATGGAGTAATAAGAGGAAAAGATTATGAATGTATAATGAATGAATGAAGCAAGCAGAAAAATTAGGTGTTCGCAATTAAAAAACCCCCAAAATAATAAAGGGATCCTTCTGCACAATAAGAAAAAAGTCAGAGCATCCATATTACTCATATTATGGATTGATCTGGCAGTCATAGCTTAACTGGTCCCACTAAGAGATACTCGTTTTACCTGTTTCTGATTCCTGTTTATCTAGTCTGTTTCACTGATGTGCTTTTAAAAAATTTTAATCAATACCAAATAATTTTGATGACTACTACTTTGGCACAGTCTGAGGTCTAGAAGGGCTCTGTCTCCTTCATGCCTACATTTTATCCACCATTATTTCCTCTTTGATTCTAGACCTTTTATCCCTCCAAATTAAAGTTACTATTTTGTCTAAGACCAAAGAGAAGAGTCCAGAAGAGTCAGGCAGAAGGACAAAAATGACCTTCCAGAGTCCAGGCCGGCGCACTGTCCTCCTCCAGCACAAAGGGCGTGTGGGTTACAACTAGCTCAGGGCCGCTCATAGGCCCGTTGTCCTTTGGAGGACATCGAAGGACATATGGAGTACTCGGGTCACTCTAAAAGTGACATTAGCAAATGAAAACATCCATCTCGGCACAGCTCGGCCTCCCCTGAATTTAGAAACACCTTGGGGTTCAGAGCAGTAACTCATCTTGGGCCTGAGCTCATGACTCTGGTTACTCAGCTGCAGGCTTCCCCAGGGCCCTTGCCCAAGTCTGGTTCAAGCCGTGTTTAAGGGCCCAACCACTTGGTCCGCAAATACAAGCCCTTGCTGGACCCAGCTCTGGGATCAGAGTAACCCAGAAGCAGGCCCGATCCTGTTCCTGCTCTTTGCATGGTCCCAGGAGCCTCAGAGACAACTGCCCTGTCTCCCAACTAAAAGCTTGTATGGCTTTCCTGGCCGTGCTCCCGTCACCCACTGTTCTCTGGCTGTCTCCTTATGCCGACCCAGGCTGGGAAAAAAGCCCACTGTGATGTCTCCTCAGATTCCTAGCTCACCACTTTGGTGCTCCCCTTTAATCACTGGGGGACGGAAGGTAAGAGAGCTCGAAGCCACATTATTTCTTCCTTTTCCTCCTCCTTGTGCTCTTCCTTCCTTTTCTCCCTCCTCCATCACCACCATATTTGCCAGTCAATTAATTCTTCCTTATCTACTGTTTCACTGATTCCTGCCTCCACCCCCCCCCCCCCCCCGACTTTTAAAGTAGCATTAACTATTTCTGATTTTGCTTTGTAATGTACTTTGAAGTTTGGCCACATTGTGTCACCTTCAAATCATATGAACTTTCAATATACATATTTATAAGATAGAAAAAGCTCCTTGAATGCCTCTGATTTGGGAAGGCCTTTGCATAAAGGGGTACTTAGTCAAAGGCTTTCTCTTCAGCTATTGATATAATTGTGTGGTTCTTGTTTTAATGTATTTAATGGTCCTGATTTTCTCCTGATGTTGAGTCATCCTTGCATTCATGACATCATTTCAACTTGATCATAATTTTTTAGACACACTATAGCTTTTGTGGCCCCAAATGGGAAATGGATGGATAAATTACCGATGTAACAGAATGGAAATATTCGCCAAGAAATGACATCGATAAGTAATGGTTAGTGCCTCCCTCCCACAATTATCTCACTGAGAGCAGGAACTATTTTATTTGTGTCTGTATTCCAAGGACTCAACACTGTACCCAGCAATAGAGTCACGGTAACTCTAAAATAATTCCTTGTTGATTTGAAAGTTAGTATAGTGAGAAAAGTGTCCGTAGCAATTATAGTTAAACAAAACAAACCCCATTATGCCAAAAAAAAAAAGACATAGAAGAGTTCCAAAAGGGGAAAGAAATAGAATACTTTTCTTATCATGTTGTAAAAATAAATGTTGTTGCTGGGGGCAAAATATGAAGGTATTTTAGTCATGTGTTCATCTGAAAGAGTCTTTTAAATTTTGTTTTTACCATAATTTTTGAAGTGTTTCCTGATGTCTTTCTTTGTTACTTTTTCTCCTCCCTCCCCCCCCAACCTACCCAGCGACTCATCCCTCTCAACAAAGCATTAAACCAGTTTATCAAACCCACTCCACCCTCCACTGCATCACCTGTGAGGCATTCAGCTGTAGGTCATCATGGCCTCCCCCCACCCCCCACTCCACCTGTGCCAGGAAAAGGAAGAAGTGGATTTCCTTCCTCATCTCTTTCTCCAGGGCCATGTTAGGAAGAGGGGAGCTTGGGGAGAAGGATGCCAGCTTCTGTTCCGGGCACGTTGGGGGCAGATGTCTTCGGGATGACCAACTCATTCATGAGCGGAGGACGGGGTGAGCGGGACTGAAGCCTGATTAGGAGGGAGCAGCTGAGATCAGGGAGTTTCAGAGTGCAGGGGACCCAGCTCGGATGGCCCCAGGACCTCTTCCAGCTCCACCCAGCGGCAGGAGAACAGGAAGGAAGGGTAGAGATGAAGGGAGCTCACGTATGGCCACGATCACTGGGAGTCCGAGGGCGGAGGACTGTAGACTGGAACTGGGAGGATCAAGATTAGGAGTGTACCACTGGGAAAGGACTGAGAGGCGAGCGGATGAAGTTTCGGTGAGGATGAGGAGGGAGGGAGCACGGATGGTCCTGGTAAAAAGGCCACAATGATATCAGAGGCTGGATGGAAGAAGTGATAGTTGGGGATGTCAGAGGAATGTGGGAGGAGAAGGGGAGAAAAGGGCTCTCTTAGTAAAGAGACTCAACAATCCTGCATAAAGGATCATCAGAGATGAGAAAAGTGGAATGGAGCTTGTCTAGAAGCAGAAGCTCCAGAATTAACAGCCCCCCTCCCCCAAGAGTCTCCAAGCCTCCAAGGCTCCCTGGATCCATCCGCATTGTCCTCCCCCAGCTCTTCCATCACGGCTCAGCTCGGTGGCTCTCAGCCTGCTCATGCCCTATGCTGCGGGCCAGTCTTGAGGTCAGGGTTCGAATGAAACAAGGCGCTCCTAGGCCATTAACTCTAAGAAAAGGAAATGGACTTATGTGTAGCATGGAAAAGCTATTTAATCAATACATTTATTAAGCGCCTACTATGTGCCCCTAAACACCGAGGATGCAAAAAGAAGCAAAAGACAGCCTGCCCTCAAGGGGCTTACAATCTAATGAGAGGAGACAGCATGTAAGCAAAGACAGTCAAAGCAAACTCCATACTGGATAAATGGGAAATAACAGAAAGAAGGCACTGGAATTGGGGGGTTAGGGTCGACTTCCTGTAGAAGTCAGGATTTTACTTGGGGCTTAAAGGAAGTAGTCAGAGCCAGGAGGGAGAGAGTTCCAGGTGTTCAGGGCAGCCAGGGAGACACTGGGAACTGAGACATGGAGGGTCTTGCTCATGGTCCGGCCAGGGGGCCAAGGCATTAACTCCAAGAGTCCCAGGGGCTAGATTATGACGGGCCTCCAGTGCCAAACAAAGCATTTTGTATTTGCTCCTGGTGGCAATAGGAAGCCACCAGAGCTTACTGAGCAGGAGGGATGATCTTACCTGCCTCTTCATCAACTATGTTGTCAGCCCGGTCAAAAGTCGAAATCAAACTGATTTGTACCTGAACAATCGGGAAGGGACAACAATGGCCTGGACCTCAACTCCAACTAGTTCCAGTACCTTTTAAGGAAAAGCTCAACTGCCCTACAGGGGCAAATATGATTCCTGTGAAAACCAGCATCTTAAGCCATATCCCACAGGAAGTTCAACATGGAGATGCAACCTAAATATCACCTCCGAGAGAAATAAAGTAGAAATAGGTATCTTAACCATAACTCGGGGAGATTTCTCAATTAAACATGAGATGGAATCAACAAATAAAAAGTCGACACTTGACTACATGAAATTGAAAAACGTATGTAGAAAACAAATAAATAGTTTGGATAAGAAGGAAAAATGGGGAAAATCTATGTATCCAATAAGACAGCCACTGGACCTTTGATTTTACTCACGAAGGGAAGTCTCAGGTGAGAAATTCATCTACCAATGCAGATTGGCGCCTTTTTTGCAGCTGCATCTCGAGCCAGGAGAGTGAGTTCCTGAAGCCAGTTTGTACCAGAGGTAAGGCCTGACCAGGGCATGGAGCGGGCTTTCTATCAGTGACCCTACACCAAATTCAGTCTTCCATCAGATCGCTCCAAAAAGTCTCTAATACCCAACATGCAGATGGAATTATAAAAGGTCCCCCCAAATAAAGGATATGACTAAGCAGTTCTCAAATGGAGGACTATCCCAAGTCACTAATAATTAGCAAAATGCATCAAAACCAGTTTCATTTCATTCTCAGCAAGTTGGCAAAAATGTCACAAAGTCAACTTTGGAGGAGGATACTAGCACTGTGACTTGGGGCATTAAAGAGTAGGAGGGGATAAATCAGAAATAACCACAGGGTAAAAAACAAAGGAAATCAATGGATTTTAAATAAAATTATACAAATATATACATATAATTTGGATGTATATTAATCCTGTATAAACATGGAAATATACAATCGTTTACCGTTTTGGGGTAGTATATTTTTATCCGGGTTTTTTCTTTCTATTCTTATTTATGTATCCAAACATCTATACGTAGGATTAATCTAAATTAAACTTTAATTTATAACACTGACTTAAAAGTACTTTTCACGTATAGATCATCTCTCCCCACCCTTGATGCCCAGCTGTGCAATTCTGCTGCCCTCTGATGGCAGCCAGCGGGTACCACAATGCGGAGGAAATCCAGGTTTTTCTGGCCGAGCCCCCAACAGGTGTGAGAGATCTCCAGCGAGGTTTCCCGGTTTCCCTGCGATCTCTGGGGTGGGATGCTCGCTGCTCTGAAGACCCTGGACTTGACCCCGTCTCTGGTCCTTACCATCCATGTATTTTGAGTTGGGCCAGTGCTTGGGAAGGTCTCTGCAGGAAGGGTCCGGCCTTCTCTCCCCACAGCCACCTCCTGCCTCTCCAGGGCCATCGCCCACGTGGGCCCGGAGGACACCTGGAATTCTGTGTGTGAGAGTGACCACCTAGTCCGGCCCCCACGCAAGGAATCACTCCTACCCCCCCCCAAGGGATGGCTTGTGCAGCCTCTGCTTGAAGACCTCCCAGGATGGGGAGCTCACCACCTTCCAAGGCTGCCCCCATGGAACTGCGCTAAGGGTTTGTCCCGGCTCTGGAGCTTTGAGAGCGACACAGGAGAGAGGGCGCTGGGTGCACTTATTAAGCACCTTCTGTGTGCCAGCGACACAAAGGGAGGCAAACGCCAGGGCTGCTCTCGAGGCGCTCATGGAAACCAAGGAGCCGGGGCCAGAGCCTGCGGGCACACGGGCAAAGTCCCCTGGGCGCCCTCTGTCCAGCAGCCTCCAAGATCCCTTCCGGCTCCGGCTCAGAATCTAAAGGCTTATCCCCCCCCCAGCATTCTGGTCTCCTAAGTTCGAAATCATTTTTCTTCCCGGGCTCGGGTTCTGACCCCACCCCCCAGGCAGGGCCCCCCAGGCTCACACACTTCCCTGCCCCGCACATGTGCTCAGTGCGTGTCACATGTGACCCATTGCTGACCCCCAGGGCTGAGGGCCGAGACCCAGCTCTCCGGGGGCCAACACGGGAGAGTGAGGGGCTGCCCTCGGAGCCGGGAAGACTCGGGGTGTGGGCGACGGGCGGCCAGGCTCTGGGGGTCCGGGCAGCTCCCTGTGGGGGAAGGGTGGCCAGCCTGCGCTAGTGGAGGCCATTGCCTCGCTGGGTACAAACCGAGGCAGCCCCTACCGTGACTGACCTAGAACCCCCTGTTCCCTGGTTCTGTGCACCGCTGCTTGTTAATGCCGGGACCCCCAGGGCAGCACACGGCCAGGCTGACCACAGGCTCCTCGGCGCCATCTGCAGGAGCAGAGAGCGGGGTGGGATGGGCCAGTAAGACCCAAGGCCTGGAGGCAGGTCCGTGGTTCCCGGGGAATGGGGGAGTCCAGCCCGGCTCATCTCCCTTCATGGAAGAGAACAGGGCGGTAATGACTGACGGGGGGGGGGGGGGGGGGGGGGCTGGATGCCGAAGCTGCTCTTTCCAGTTATCAAGGTGTCAAACGCTGCAGCCTCTTTCCTCGGCTTCTAGACCTCTGAGGTCCCGACCCCCGCTGGCCCCCTCCTCCTCCCTTCTCACTGTTTCGGGACACTCCCCACCCATAGCGGGCCCTGCGGGCTCGGTCCGGGCCTCCCCTCGCTAGGATTGCTGCTGTCTCCCACCGCCCCGGCCTGACCTGAGCCCCCATCTCCTGCTGCTCTGTAGACCCCTGAAGCTTCCTCGGTCCCAGAGCACCGCCTTTCCCCTAAGCCCCGCCCCTTCTCCCCCTCCCCATCAAGGGCAACGCCCTCTTCTGGCTCCCTCCGGCCCAGGAGCCTGGGGGTCCCACCTGGTGCCGGCTCCCACCCCTGACTGTGCCGCCTGAGGCTGCAGCCACGCCCTGGGCAGGAGGACCCTGACAGCTGCTGGGGCCGGAGCGGCCACACGCTCGGAGCCCATCCTCCATCCAGCCCCCAGAGCGATTTTCCCAAAGTGACCACTGTACGCCCTCCCTGCCCGGTCACCTCCAGACTCGGACCCAAGGCCGCCTGGCCAAGGCCCTCCCCCCTCTTCCGCCCCCCTCCCCCCCTCAGTAAGCCGGGTCCTCCGAGCTTTGCCAGGCTCCTCACTCTCCCTCCAGGGCCCCCGGCTTCGAGGCTGTCCTGCAAACAAGCCCCTGCAGCCCCCGGTTCCAGGGCCTCTCTCGGACCTCCCCAGGCCCCTGGAGCGCTGCTCTAACCACAGGCCTCCCACCCCCTTCATAGAGTGCCTGGGCTGGTAATTGCTCCTGTGTCTACACAACAGCCCGCTTTTGTCTCGTTCGTCTCGCCTCGCTTCGTTGCTCCTGTCTATCCTGTCTACACAGCCCGCCTCCCATCGCTGGCCAGTGGCTGTCCTGGCTCCTGCTGCAGGCGGGGTTCGGTCAGGCGCTTAGTAAGTGCTCTGGGGCTGAGGAATGGGGCCCCTGGAGCTATGGTTCGTGTCCTCCCTGGCTCTCTACACCCCACCTAAGAAAGACCCCTCCCCAAAGCTTGGGTTTGGCTCCTGCCCCAATTCATTAGATCCTCAGGACACAATAGTGTACCCCCGTACCCCAGAAAGGCTTCCGGCAGGTGGGCTTCAGCACCGCATCTCCTCCTCTTCCCCCTCCTCCCAGCTCCGAACCCCTGGGGTACCTCCCCCTTCCCTGTCTTTCAGGCACCGCCCCTCCCTCCCATACTCAGAAGCCCCACTAACAAAGATTGGGACAAAATTCCTGCCTCCTACCTCCACCCCCAGCCCCTGAGGGCAGCGTGCTGACGTCCTCGGAGACACAGAACTACCATACCCACAATGCATAGGGAGCTGCGGATTCCGGGGAACACTCCGTGGGCTTCTGGGAAATGAAGTAGGTCGCGGTGCCGGCTGCGCTCGCGTCTGCTCACGTTCGGACTACCTTTCCCAGAAGGCGCTGTAGTACCCCAGGCGTCCCGCAGCTGAGGTGGTGGTGCAATCGGGAGAGAGAACGTGCATTTGTAGACCGCCTACTGTGTGCTCGACATTTTACCAACATCCTATATGGTTGGATCCTCCCAACTGCCCTTCCCCGAGGGGCTGTTACTGCCTCCGTTTTGCAGAGGAGGAAACATCTATTAGTGACTTCCAGCAGTCTCCGGGGCCGGATTTGCACCCAGGGCTCCAGGACTGGAGGCCCCCGCTGCTCTTTCTCCACCGTGGCCTCCTTTGGAGACTTGTCCAGCAGGGGGTACAGCTGCTCGCAGGGTCTGCCCTGCCCCGAAACAAGGCTCCCAAGTGCACGGCAGGGGGTGTGGCGTCAGTCAAAGGCGCCGGGCCTGCAGTCAGGAGGACCTGGGTTCAAATCCAGCCTCGGACACCGGCCGAGTCCCTTCACCCTGGGCCTCGGTTTCTCCATCTGTAAAATGAGCTGGAGGAGGGGGTGGCCAACGGCTCCAGTATCTGCCAAGAGAGCCCCCAGTGGGGTCCCCGGGGGCCTGGGGCGGCTTTCCAACCTTCCGTCATTCTGTGACTGGCTAAGTTCTGCCTTCCACAAGGGATGACCGGGCGCTGAAAGTGTTCCCACAGTCACTCGCTGGGGCCGAAGGGCTTTTCTCCTCTCTGATGGGAAGCCAGATGATCCGGCTGAAGTTTCTCCGACGGTCTCTACACTGCAAAGGCTTCTCCCCAGTAGGAGCTCTCTGCTGTCCGGAAGACTTTCCCACGGGCGCTGCCTTTCAAGGGCTTCCCTCCGCTAGGAATCCTCAATAAACAACTTGGCGTCTGCTGCGGAAGGGTTTCCCACCGAAGGGCTCTTCTCCACCACGAATCCTGAAGGGAAATTAGCGATGATCCCGGGCTGAAGTTTCTCCCACATTTCCACAAACGCAAAGGGTTTCCCCCCAGGAGGCGTGTTCTCATGTAGCCTAAGTTTCCATGTCTCACGAAAAGCCTTCCCACTCATTAAAACCAGTTTCATTCCAATGTGGATTTTCTGGTGTGTAGTGAGGTATCCTCTTCAAATGGAGCCTTTTCCACACTTAGCACTTTCAAAGGATTTCATTCGAGCATGAATTCTCTCCTGAGTGACAAAGTCTGCTCTTTAAGGTGCACAAATCTTATCCTTACAACAACCCTAGGAGGGAGCTCCTTGTTATTACCTCCCTCCCTTTTTTAAACAGATGAATGTTCAGAGTCACCCAACTAGTAAACGTCTGAGGTTGGATTTGGACCTTGGTCTTCTTGCCCACAAGCCCAGTACTTTATTCACTATACTACCCAGCTGCCTAATAACAAGCAAAAATAACCAATATTGAGACTCCATCTGAGTAACCCTGTCACCCTTTTCTTTACCACGAAGAGGGTATATTTCATTATCTATTGAACAAGACATTAAAAAAAAACTTTATTTATATCACATGCATTTATAATCTGTCCCTCCTCCTGCCCTCATCACACTGAACCAAAAAAACAAAACAAAACAAAAACCCAAACCCAAGTAGAACCCTCATCATAAATATGCATAATATAGCAAAACACGTTTCCATATTGTCCAAGCCTAAAAACGTGTGTGTCCCTGAATGTCGAGTTTGCCAGCCTCTCTCATAGGAGGCACATGGTACGCTTTATCTTCTCGATTCATGGTTACTTGCTGTAGCCATCAAAGTTCCAAACTCTTTCTAAATTTGTTCTCTCAACAATGACATTGTCATTGTATAGATTATCCTCTGGAGTTCTGTCATATTATTTGCATTGGTAAAGAAAGGTCTTTTCAGATTGCTCTGAAGCTGTCCATGCTGCCGTTGCTTAGGTTGCAATTGTATCCCATCATATTCATATACTGCAATTTGTTCACCAATCATACAAAGAGGATCTGCTCAATTTCCGATTTTTGGCTAATATGAAAGATATTATATTTTGTACATATTTCCCCTCTTTCTCTAATCTCTTCAAAATAAAGGCTTAGTAATAGTATATCTGAGTTAAAGGGTATATCCAACTGAGTAACATTGAGGGTTTCTTTTTTAACCAAGATTTTCATTGTTTTTTCCATTATTCAGAGTTTAACTTAATGATCTTCTCATTTATAGCGTTGTAGTCAATATGCATATGGTTCTCTTCGTTTTGCTTATTTTTCTCCGAGTCATTTCATTGAAACTTTCTCATGCTTCTTGAAACTCCTCGTTTTTTCCTTGCACACTACATAACAACATACCGTCCAATTCATCAATTCAAATGCCATTGTTTTAGGGGCATTTCCGAATCATTGGGCGTTTAGACCACACAGGCTGCAGTGCTGAATATTCTTGCCTCCACTGGACCTTTGCTTATGTCTTTTACTTCCTGGGGCAAATGGCCAAAAGTGGTATTCCTGGATCATAGGGCATCAATAATTTCATCGGGTTTTTTCTTTGGGGGAGGGGAGAAAGCATAATTCCAAAATTGGAATTGAAATCCAAAAGGACTTCACAGAAATACTGACAGTGCAGCAGGATACTTCCCATTGTCATCTTTGCCCATCTACATAGTGTGAGGTGAACCTAGATTATAAATACTAGGGAGTGGGGGCAGCCACAACACAGAGAACTCATAAAAAATGAAGAACCCAAGAATCCATACGAAGACTGGAATAAGGAAAAGTTTGTTTTTTAAAGGAGGTAGCATTGAAGTTGGTCCTTGGAGAAATAGATTTCAACGAGCAAGATGTGGGAATGGAGGTGGGAGAAGGTGGAGAGGGGAGGGAGGGGAGGAACAGCCAGCAGAAATTCAGAGGTGGGAAAGGAAAGGACACAGTGGGAAACAGTAATTTGCTACGCTGACCCTTCCAAAGATTTTCTCAAGGTAATGAGGTATTAAACTAAGAGCAAAGAGGGGCAGCTAGCTAGTGCAATGTGTAGAATGCTGGGATGGGGAATGTGGAACACCTGAGTTCAAATTCAGCCTCAGATACTTAATAGGTATGTGATCCTGAGCAAATCACCTCACCACCTCTGAAAGCCCTGCTCCCCCACTGTAAAACAGGGGTGATGATAATAGCATATACATCCTGGTAGTTGTGAGGATCATAGGAGATAATTTAACATTATTTATTTTGTTCTGCTTCTGCTCACTTCTCCCTACATCAGTTCGTAGGTCTTCCCGGGTTTTTCTGAAACCGAACTTTTCATCATGTCTTACTTAGAATATGATAACAATAATGAAATACTCTTTTCCTAAAGGAGCTTTATTCTTTTAAGGGCCTGGGACACAAGGAAGATTAAGGCAGGAGACCCCCATCAATAAATGGAGAGAATCAGGGGACGTCTTCATGGAGATAGCATGTTAGCTGAGTCTTGAAGGAAGACAGAGAGCCTTATAGCCATGGGGAACAGCTTGGGCAAATGCTTGGAGTGGCCAGTTTGACCGGATGAGAAGGCGTGTGGTAATAAGACTGAAAAGGAAGAAGGACGTGAAGTTCTTAAGTGCCCAGCTAAGGCTTGATTTATCCTTTATTCTACAAGCCATGGGATTTAATATACATTATATATTAAAGTATTATATATACTATATACATATATTAATTATATCCAATAATCCAGTGGGGGTTTGCACGCAGAGCAATAGTCATATTTGTGCCTTAAAAAGATGATTTTGGCCACTGAGTGGAAGACAGACAGGAGAAGAGAAAGACGGACTCAGAAGTACAATTCATCATCCAGGATGATAGAGGCCTTAAGTAACATGGTGGTTGTGTGACCGAAAAGATGAATTTGAGAGTATTTGGGAACTGACTGGATATGAGGTTGAAGGAGAAGGAGGTATCAAGGATGATTTTGAGATTATTGGCTCTTTCCAGCACATCTCACCTTGTTGCTGGACTCTGACGTATCTCTCTGGACAGATGGCTCTCAGTTTTAAAATAAGAATCTGATGCAAAACAAGAAAAAGAAGGCCTCGGGGGCAAGGAGGGCACCTCCGGGTCTGGACAGAAGCTTTATCGGTAGAAGCGAAGCGCTTCTCCTGGGCCAGATCCATTCTGATCAAGAGGATCCCCCAGGCCTGGCCTCTGATTCCAAGGAAGCTTCCGCAGCTGCAGGTTGATAGCCCGAGTGATCTGGGACCCCAGCCAGGCTCCATGCTGCCAGACCCCTAGAAGGCTGAGCCCCATTTGCTCTGGGTTCTGTCCTGTAACTGCTGCTTTATTATTCCTAGTTTTGATTTTGCCTCTGGACAAAAGGCAGACATGGGAACGAGAGGGGGTACCTACTACCAGCAACCACAGTGTGATCAGCTGGAGTGAATCACGACGGACAAGAAGCAAAGTTTGGGGCCCCATAGGCTCAGATAAGGGCGCAGATGGCCCTGTGATTAGAGCGCTGGGTACGGAGTCAGAAGGAACTGAGTTCAAATCTAGCCTCAGATACTTATTAGCTGTGTGATCCTCACTTAAGGCCAGTTTGCCTTAATCCACTGGTACCTTTGCCAAGAGAACCGCAGGATGGTATTGGTGTGCCAGGGTCCCTGGGGTCACAAAGAATAGGACATGAGTGAAGAATGAAAGGGTGAGAAATGTTGAACAGAACTGAGGTCCCTTCACGTAACTGGCATTTTTTTAAGCCCCCAACACATGCCAGGCCCTGTGCTAAGTGTCAGAAGCGGCATGGGGGGCAGGGGTAGCTAGGAAAGACCAAGGGACCCTAAGAGCAGGAAAACCCATGACAGGGTGGCGAGAGAGCTGAGGTAAAGGGCCGCAGACAGGAGGGGGGCGCCCTGAGAGGGGACACAATGGCCAGAATGACAGCTCATATCAGATCTCCCCAATAGCATGTGACCCCTCCTCCCCCAGGATACTGGCTTTTCTCTGTATATTCACAAAGCAGCTCAGCACAGGAGAGCCCTTTAAATGTGTGGAGACTAAAGAATCATCTTGAAGTTAATGGTAAACAGAGCTAGGCTGATTGCACGACCCTATTATTCCTACCCACCCAAGACTTAAATCCTGGCCAATTCTGACTATTAGAGATAGACAATGAGTAGTTCTACCCATAGAACTTCCAATTCGAATACTAATCTCATGGGAGGATGTACTTCCCGCCTGAGCTGTCCCCTCTCTAGGATTAAAAGTGGACTCTATTCTAGGATGACTAAACCAGGCCACCCTGACCTCCACTCGTCCTGGAATTTATTATGGTCAATGCTCAGAAATTTGTGGTTCCAACCACAGCTTCATGTCTATTGTACTAGAAATGTCCACCCTAAAATATTTTGAAAACTGATCACATATGATGCAGACATCTTTGAGAAATCACATAATACTTAAGTATTGCTAGAGCTCAATATCTCCTCAAAGTCTATGCCACAATTAGATACATCAACTTAATTCTACATAGTGGGCTTTACCCTATTCAGTGTTTTCTGCGCATTCCAACTTTAAATCATCGGTATCAAAATAATTTATATTTATCCCCCAGAAGAAATACTCAAACTTCCAGAAATTCCATTCCCCTGAGAGAAAAAATGAACAAAAATCTATTTGCCCTTTTTATCTGCCCTACTATCACAGGCATCTCCACTCTACCTATTATTATCCTATTTCCATGTCTGATCTTCACAACGCCTAAGCGTTGACTCCCAAACCGAATCCAAATTCTACAAATTTGACTTTGCCTTATCACCAAGCAAATAATATCTATACATAATAATCTTGGTCGATCATGAGCCCTAATTCTTACGTCCCTAGTTCTATTTATTGCAACAACAAAACTTCTTGGCCTTCTTCCCTACTCATTTATCCCTACTACACAACTCTCAATAAATATTAGCATAGCCACCCCCCTCTGAATAGGAACAGTAGTAATAGGCTTTCACAAAAGTCTCACAAGGTAACCCAACACCCCTAATCCCTATACTAATTATCATTGAAACAATTAGCCTGCTTATTCAACCACTAGTTTTAGCAGTAGGACTAACAGCTCACCTCCTAACTCACCTAATTGGTTCAGCCGCCTCAGCACTCTTATCCATCAGCATCGCACTGTCAACAATTAGTCATCGTCCTCTTTCTTCTCACAATCCTAGAACTGGCCCTAGCTATAATCCAGGTCTATGTTTTCACATTACTAGTAAGCCTGTACTTATGTGACAACTCTTAGTTGCACTATCATCGCCTAACTATATGATGAAACCTTAATGACCCACCAAACTCATGCTTACCACATAGTAAACCCCAGCCCATGGTCGCACACGGGAGCCTTCTCAGCACTCCTTCTCACCTCTGGTCTAACCATGTGATTCCACTTCCATTCTATCCTCCTTCTCTATCGGTGTAACATCAATACGTGTAACAATATTCCAATGACGGCGAGATGTTGTACGAGAAGGAACCCACCAAGGCCATCACGCTCCTGTAGCCCCCAAAGGTCTACGCTACGGCATAATCCTTTTCATCACGTCAGAAGTCTTCTTTTTTGTAGGCTTCTTCTGAGCTTTTTACCACTCAAGTCTTTCTCCTGCCTTAGAGTTAGGAGGCTGCTGACCTCCTGTGGGAATCTAACCCCTTTAGAAGTACCACTACTAAACACGGCCATCCTACTTGCTTCAGGCATCTCCATCACATGAGCCCACCACAGTCTTATAGAAGGAAGCCGCAAACAAATGATTAAGCCCTATCAATCACCATTGCCCTGGGCCTATATTTCACTACCCTTCAAGCCATAGAATACTAAGAAGCACCATTTACTATCTCAGATGGCATTTATAGCTCAACATTCTTTGTAGCAACAGGCTTCCTCGTAATGTCGGATCCCTGTTCCTAATCTCATGTCTACTCCGACAACTCTTTTATCACTTCACATACACCCACCACTTTGGCTTCAAAGTCGCTGCCTGATACTGACACTTTGTAGATGTAGTGTGACTATTCCTATATGTGTCTATTTACTGATGAGGCTCGTATTTTTCTAGTATAATTAGTACTGCTGATTTCCAATCATTAATGTCTGCGTAAAATCAGAGAAAAATAATTTACCTAGTCCTCACTCTCCTGATCAGCAATCATGGTTCTCATTGCCTTTTGATTACCACAACTCTACCTGTACCTAGAAAAATCTAGCCCTTACGAATGGGGATTTGACCCTCTAGGCTCTGCCTGACTCCCATTGTCAATAAAATTCTTCCTAGTTGCTATTACATTTCTCCTATTCGACCTAGAAAATGCCCTCCTTATACCACTACCCTGAGCCATCCAACTGCAAACAACCAATACTATCCTTGCCCTATCATACTCCCTCATTATCCTACTAATAGGCAGCCTAGCATACAAATGGTTCCAAAAAGATCTTGAATGAACTGAATAGGTCTTTAATCTAATTAAGATAATTGATTTTGACTCAGTAAATCATGGTTCTCCCCCATGAAAACCTTATGCTTCCTATTATTCATATTATTCTATATTCCTATATGATGCCACAAGCGCGGGCACATTGAGAAGGGTGAGGAGGCTGTCCTGGGGGACGGACAGGCGGACCAAGTGCAATCATCTGGGCAGTGAAACGACCTATAGAAAAATGGCATGGAGACACACGTGAGTCTGCAACTGAGGGATCAATGGGTCAAGCATCCAGGATGGTCGTGAGCCCACGTGAATGAGAGGATGACGGGGGCATCCTCAGGGAGGACATTCACAGGGAGAAGTTCAGGAGTGCTGCCTTGGACAGCTGAGTGTGAGAGGTCTCTGGACATCATCCGGACCTAATGTCCAAAAGGGAGTTGGTGACATGCAGCTGGGGCAATCAACCTGGGAATTACTGGGCAGAGATGGCAATGAAGCTGCTGAGATGACCCATGGGCGCCTGCTCAGGAAGGAGCCTTTGGGTATACCCAATCACTGGCTATAGAACTAATTGGGCAGAGACGGAGGGAAGGGGCACAAGGAAGAAGAGGCAGAGAAGCGGGTAGACTGGGGATGAGAATAACAATCTGCTGAAGAGAGTGACAGGAGCTGAGGGCTTCCTCCTGGGTTAGCAATGCTAGAAGGCGGCCGAGAAAAATGGTCTGACAGAGAAGTCAGGGAAACCCAGGAAATAGCATGGAGGAACCCCAAATGCCCAGGTCTCCAAGGATGAAGAATGAGCAAAAGACTATTCGATCTGGCAGCCAATGAGGTCTCAGCCTGGCCTTCTGGCTGAACCGCAAGGTCAGAGGGTGTAAAAGAGGAAGAGGACCCTGGATATGGTGATTTCTTAAAGGAACTTATCTGAGGAGAGGAAGAAGCATGGAAGACAGCTACAGGGGTAGGACCGAGGGAGGGAATCTCCTGGCTTTGTCTGAAGTGGGGTGGTCGATGGAGAGAATGGAGGGAGGTCAGAGCGGGAGAGATGGAGAACATGGGATTGAGGAGAGAGAAAGAGAAGTTTGCCTCGGCAAAGAAGGAGCTTTTTTAGAGACTAAAGAAGACAGTGGAGGAGGATGTTGGAGGAGCAAAGAGGGACTTCCTGGTGAATGGCTCCCATCATTCCTATGAAGAAAATAGCTCTTGATTTGTGATCCTGATTCTTTTCTTGGGGGGAAGCAGTCATGAGCAAAGGGCAAGCAGCGGGTCAACAGAACATATTCATTGCCTGGCTCCTCCGAGATGGTGGGGGAGACTGAAATTCTACTCCCTACTCTTTAGAAGCCTTCAGTTGGGGAGGTGATCAGACACATCCCGAAACACCAGGGAGAATTCCAATGCAAAGGGACCAAGCAGAATGAAGTCGTTTCCAGTTGTGAGCTGGAGTTGGGGCACATGGGAGAGATTTCAACAGGAGAGCACTCGAGGCATGAGAAGTAACTAGCACAAGGGCGCAGAAGTCAGGAGAGGGAACAGTCTGGGTGATCTATAGGTCAGTCGACAGCAATTCAATAACCAGGAAAGAGAAAATCAGGGACAGCTATAGAGTGAGATTAGCAGCCAGGAGGGGCACTGGGAGCAAGGACCATGAGACACTTTCTACTGCCCTGGGAGCTGTAGGACACATGAGGAGGGGCCAGCACTGGGCAGGGTGCTAAGGGTGCTCTAGGACTGCAGAGAGGAAAAGAACAAAGAAACAACAGGAGGCAGAGGAGGAAACAACGAGGGGTGAAAATAACTGATCTGCTCAGAGTAGCAAGCCTGGGGTGCTGAGGAAACAGATCTTTGATTAGGCTGTGAATGAGGCTGGGATCTCCTACCCCCCAGAGGACCAATGGGACAAATCGTTTCTCTTTCTCCCTACTGGTCTCCCAGGTGGACAGAACCCTGAAAAAGGCAGTATACAAACTGCAGGCCTCTGAAGGTAATTTCAATTCCTGGCAAAATTCTAAAATGTATTAACAGGATGGCTCAATTGTCTAGAAAATCAAGAGGGACTAGAGTTATTTGGGCCCAGATGGGAGAATTAGGAGCAATAACCAAAAGTTGAAAAGTGGTAAACACAGGCTTCGTGTAAAGAATAATATCCTGAAGAAGTAGAACTGTCCCAAGGAGAAGTACATCTCGCCCAGCCAGTTCCCTCGATGGAGATCTCATGCAGATCCCTGTCCTGTGCTGGAGCAGGGATGCTGGTGTCAGGTGAGCTCAGCAGTCCTGTTCTTCAGGTGATCACAAGAACCTGCATGACTCTAGAGAATAAGCCATACCAGATTCTCTTTCCTTTTCTGGCAGTTATTGAAGAGGCGAATCCTATTACTTCTGTGGGGAAGAGCCTAGCATCTGTAAGGTCTCTCATTCTACTACTCTGTGAAAACCATGGAGACATCTGCTCCAGAACCACAATCCCCAACGTTGGATACAAACATCAATGCTACCTGTGCAGATGGGTGACAACTGGGAGAGCAAAGCTGTTAATATGCTGGGTGACAGGCTCTAAGATTCTGATGGGATAAACCTAGTGATATGAAAGGTAGTGAGGATAGATGTGAGGTCTTTATGCTTAGATTCAAAATCATCCACATGGGAGAAGCAGGGTGTAGACCATCTGGAAGTTCCAGTGGGCTGCAAACTCGATGAATCAACATGGTGGCTCAGCATGCCCAAACCCCAACATGGCTTTCAGTTGCACTACTGGAAGGGCTGTCGACGAGGAAGAATCAGGCTCGCTCTAATTCTAATTGAACCTAAGTTCAAATCTTCCCTCAGACACTTAATACTTCCTAGCTTTGTGACCTTGGACAAGTCACTTAACCCCAATTGTCTCAGCAAGAAGAAAGAGAGAGGGAGGGAGAAAGGAAGGAAGGAAGGAAGGAAAGAAAGAAGGAAGGAAGGAAGGAAGGAAGGAAGGAAAAAAAAAAGAATTGGAACCCATAGGACTATAAAACTGCATACCCTTTGACCCAGCAGCATCTCCTAGGTCCATATCCCAAAGAGATCTTACAAGAAGGAAAAGGACCTTTGAGTTTGTCAAACACTAGATTGCTATAGTTGACTATTCTGTCTTGTGAACCTAACCTATTCAACTATAGCAATCTAATATTTGACAAACCCAAAGATCCTAACTTTTGGGATAAGAATTCATTATTTGATAAAAACTGCTGGAATAACTGGAAATTAGTGTGGCAGAAATTAGGCATGGACCCACACTTAACACCGTATACCAAGATAAGATCAAAATGGGCCCATGATTTAGGCATAAAGAACAAGATTATAAATATATTAGACAACATAGGATAGTTTACCTCTCAGACTTGTGGAGGAGAAAGAAATTTGTGAACAAAGATGAACTAGAGACCATTACTGATCATAAAATAGAAAATTTTGATGATATCAAATTAAAAAGCCTTTGTACAAACAAAACTAATGCAAACAAGATCAGAAGGGAAGCAACAAACTGGGAAAACATCTTCACAGTTAAAGGTTCTGATAAAGGCCTAATTTCCAAAATATATAGAGAATTGACTCTAATTTATAAGAAATCAAGCCATTCTCCAGTTGATAAATGGTCAAAGGATATGAACAGACAATTTTCAGATAAAAAAATTGAAACTATTACCACTCATACGAAAGAGTGTTCCAAATCATTATAGATCAGAGAAATGCAAATTAAGACAACTCTGAGATACCACTATGTCAGATTGGCTAAGATGACAGGAAAAAATAATGATGAATGTTGGAGGGGATGCGGGAAAACGGGGACACTGATGCATTGTTGGTGGAGTTGTGAACGAATCCAGCCATTCTGGAGAGCATTCTGGAATTATGCCCCAAAAGTTATCAAACTGTGCATACCCTTTGATCCAGCAGTGTTACTACTGGGCTTATCTCCCAAAGAGATACTAAAGAAGGGCAAGGGACCTGTATGTGCCAAAATGTTTGTGGCAGCCCTGTTTGTAGTGGCTAGACACTGGAAATTGAATGGATGCCCATCAATTGGAGAATGGCTGGGTAAATTGTGGTATATGAATGTTATGGAATATTATTGTTCTGTAAGAAATGACCAGCAGGATGAATGCAGAGAGGACTGGAGAGACTTACATAAACTGATGCTGAGTGAAATGAGCAGAACCAGGAGATCATTATACACTTCGACAATGATACTGTATGAAGATATATTCTAATGGAAATGGATATCTTTGACAAAGAGACCTAACTCAGTTTCAAATGATCAATGATGGACAGAAGCAGCTACACCCAAAGAAAGAACACTGGGAAATGAATGTGAACTATCTGCATCTTTGTTTTTCTTCCCGGGTTATTTTTACCTTCTGAATCCAATTTTCCCTGTGCAACAAGAGAACTGTTCGGTTCTGCAAACATATATTGTATCTAGGATATACTGCAACATATCTAACATATATAGGACTGCTTGCCATCTAGGGGAGGGGGTGGAGGGAGGGGGGGAAAATTGGAACAGAAGTGAGTGCAAGGGATAATGTTGTAAAAAAAATTACCCAGGCATGGGCTCTGTCAATAAAAAGTTATTATAAAATAAATTTAAAAAAAAAAAGAAGGAAAAGGACCCACATGTGCAAAACCATTTGTAGCAGCCCTGTTTGTACTGGCAAGGATCGAGTGGCTGCCCATCAGTTGGGGAACGGCTGAATGAGTTATGCTGCATGAAAGTAAGGAAGAATTATTGTTCTACAAGAAATGATGGATAGGCTGATTTCAGAAAGACTTGGAAAGACTTATATGAATTTATGCTGAGTGAAAAACCCAGAGAACACCGCACACAGCGATAAGACTATATGATGATAAAGTGTGGCAGAGTTGGCGCTTTCTAACTATGAGGTAATTCAAGGTAATTCTAATAGACTTGTGATGGAAAGGGCCATTCACATCCAGAAAGAGAGCTATGGATATTGAATGTAGATCAAAGCGTAGTATTTTCATCTTTTAGCTATTGTTCATTTATTTGTTGTTTATTTTTCTTTCTCATGATTTTTTTTCCATTTTGATATATTTTCTTAGGTAGTATGACATATATGGAAATGTTTAGAAGAACTGCATATGTTTAACATATATCAGATTGCTTGCTGTCTTGAGTGGGGGGCAATACAGGGAGAAAAATTAGGAGCACAAAATTTTGTACAAGTGAAAGTTGAAAACTATCTTTGCATGTGTTTGGAAAAATAAAACATTAAAATAAAAAAAAAAAAGAAATAGTGGGTTTTCTCTCACTGAAAGTATTCAAGCTAAGGCTGATTGGTCATGTAGTGTGTCAGACCGCAAGACCTGAGGTCACTTCCAAACTATGGACTTTTATAGATGGTAAAAAGCAGCATCTTAATCAAAATCTTCCAGAATCACCAGTGGGCCCAAACTTGGGTTCAACCGTGTGCTGGGGACTTAGGAGGAAGGAGGCACAATTGCTTAGAAGGAACCCACCATCAGCCTTGGGGAAAAAGAAAAATTGGGCCTGGGAGGGTGTATTTTCAACATTGGGGCCAGCTAGATTAGGATGCCTCAATGTTGTACTTGGCTTTTAAAATACTCGTTTTCATAAAATATACCAGGATATATTTAGCCTTCTTATGACTTGATAACTAGATGACTAGAAAACATATAAAGCAGAAGCTATAATTTCTGGTATTAGTTTTTCACTAAAGAGATTTTTCTCAAAGCCATTTCCCTCACCAATGGTCAAGTTATTTAAACACAAAGAAAACTCCACTAGAATACTGGGGTTCTACCAGGACCATTTTCCTGCCTACCTCTTATCACTACTTTAGTTTTATAGCTCTAAAGTCATGGGACTGCCACCTCCAACAACTGATTTCATAGTTGACATCATCTCCCATCCTATTCACTGCCCCAGAATCCAGACACGTCACCGATAAAATCTGAGATGGAGCATCTTCTGAATGGAAAGGGAAAGCTGTGGAGTCTGTCAGTGGCGACATAAGTACTCCCCAGCTGAACTGCCAGCACCCCTGAGATGAATGAAGACCCGAGGCTCCAATAATATGGGGAAGACTAGAGAAGCCATAATCCTCGCCCACTCCCATCTCCAGCATTCTCCAGGCCTCTAATAGCTAGAAAGAATATCCTTTACAAACCTCATTAGGACACATATGCTCTCTATATAAAGTTTCTTTCTACATTGCTGTGATGGGCAGCTTGCCATAAAATCATCCCTAATTCAGACAGTAACTGCTGCTAAAAGTGAAATGATGGATGTAGGTTGAACTAATCCTCACCCTGAAGGTTCTTTCTGCCTCAACAGCTACTAGCTAAAAAGCAGAATATGACCAAGTGTTTTCAGTTAATCCTAGAAAGTAACTAGAATAAACACAGAGAATAAATTGGAATAAACTAATAGAATAAACTAAATAACTAGAACACTAGATAAACATCCTCATCTTTCTACCACTTCCCAAAAAGTTATATTGATGCTGGAGAATATGATGATGGCTGTCAGGGCCAGGCCAATGAGCTGGTTAGAAAGAGTTTATAAACTGTATGCCTGGAGACATGGAGGGATAGGAGAAAAACGTGGTATAAAACAAGGAATCAATAAAACAAAGAAAAGAAAATACATGTTTTTCTTTAGGTCCAGACCTATAATTTCAGCACTGTTGGGTGACGTCTCAGAATTTGTCCCCATCAATGCAGATAGGAAATTCATCTGTAATTTATAGAACTGCAGTTGCTGGAGGTACTGAAACAGTAAATAATCTAATTATAGATGAAGATGTTAGTCATGACATGAACTCAGATCAACCAGCCTTCAAATCAACTGTTAACCTACCATGTGATCACATTCCTTCAACTTTTTTCTTACTGACATAGCCATGATCTCCAGGGGGTGTCAATCAGGAGTGGGACAAGGGCATCCTTGTTTCACCCAATTTATTCTATTATATACATATAAAGGTAGCTCTTAACTTTGGATATATATTATCATTTTTAAGAAAAGATCCATTTACTCCCATTTTCTGGCGGTGTGGAGGTTTTAAATTTTGTTTTGTTTTAAATCAAGATGGGTGTTGTGTTATTTTGTCAAAAACTTTCCTGCTTCTATGGATATATCAACATCTGTGTCATAGAAGATATTTGGTCAGATCCATCTTATTTCCAGGCTTGCAATATACTGGAATTAATTGTTTTTTGAATGTCTGATAGAACCAGGAAAGGAAATAAGCATTATATATAGCACCGACATGTAAGACATTGTGCTGAGACCTTTTTACAAATGTTTTATTTGCTTTTCCCAGCATGATGATAGATACTATTATCTCCATCTTACAGATGAGGAAACTGAGGCAAAGAGAAGTTAAGTAACTTGGTCAGGGTCACAAAGAGACCAGAGGTGAACTCAAGTCTTCTCGACTATAGGCCCATCATTTTCTCCACTGTGTTAAAGATATGTTTATAAACAAAACTGGAGTTAAATTTTTTGCGAACCCGGTGTTTGGTAAAAACAAAAACCTAATGGGATAAGAATTATTTGATAACAATGCTGGGATTTGGACCAACTAATCATATTTTCTATTAAGGTATGCTTCAAATAGATACAAGACTTAGATCTAAAAGAACATCCCATAAATAGAGAAATCTGGGGGGTGGGGGTGGGAATGACCAATCAGATCTACGAATAGAAGAAAAGTTCATAGCCAAACATGAGATAGAGAGGATCACAGAAGACAAAATGGATGAACTGGATAACAATTTAGAAAATATAATTTTACACAAATTTAACAAAGATTAAATGAACCAGGAAACAACTGAGAAAAAAAAATCTTTGTAGATTTCTTTGTAGGTCTCACTTCCAAGCTACATAATGAACTAATCCAAGTTTATAAGAGTAAGAACCATTCCTCAATTAATAAATAATCTAAGGATATGGATAGGCAATTCTCAGGAGAACTTCAGTCATATTAAAAAAAAATCTAAATCACTAATGATTAAAGAAATACAAATGAAAGCAAATTGAGGTTTTTCCCTGACATAAGATGACAAAAAAGGAAAAAGACAAATGTTGGAAGTGCCGTGAGCAAACAGGTATACTGATTCTCTCTTGGTAGTTCAATGAATGAGCCCAACCTTTCTGGAAAGCAATTCAGAATTATACCACCAAACAGAGATGATATCCTTTGGCTCAGCTTTACTACGATCTATGTCAAAGAGATCAAAGAGAATGGAAAAGAGTCTTATTTAGTAAATATTTGTAACTTTCTGTAGTGGCCAAAAAAATGTGGAAACTAAAAGGATGCCGGTCAAATGAAGAACAGCTCCATATGAATGTGATGGAATTCTAAGAATATGTATTATAAGAAATGAGGAAACAGAAGATTTCAGAGAAAGAAAGCCTGATGTGAACTGATACAGAGCAGAGTGAGCAGTCATAATAATTTACCACATAACATCAATGATAGAAAAAGGATGATTTTGGAGATTTTCATAAACTGATGAAGAATGAAATGTGCAAAACTAGGACAAATTTATACATAACAACATAGCCTTTGAAAGCAGTAAGACTGCTGACTAATCCAAGGTCTACTAAGATTCTGATGATAAAACATGATATTCACCTCGTATCAGAGAAGGGATGGATTCAGGTGCAGAAAAAGATATTTAGTTTTTAACACAACCAATGAAGAGATTTCTTTTGTATGATTTTCTGTAGCTGTTTCAAGGAATTTCCCCCCCTTTTTTCTCTGATAAAATGGGGGGATAAGAGGGAAATAAAACATATTTCTGTTAATTAAAAAAATAAAGCTTTAATTAAAAAAAAAAGACTTTACCTCATTCAGTAAACTTATGGAATTTTTTTTTCACCAGTATAAATTCTCTGATATATAATAGGCTATCACTTCAGGAAGAAGGCTATCCTACAGTCCTGGCTTTTCTGTAGTTTGTCATGAGCCCACAATTTTCTAATGCTCTAATGTTGCAAAGTGCTTTCCATACATCATCTCATTTTTATCCTCACAACAGTCTAGTGAGGTAGGTGCAATCATCTCCATTTTACAGACTTGGAAACTGAGGCTTAAAGAGATTTTGATTTGCCCAGGGCCACATGGCTAGAAAGTGTCAAGAGAGGATTCGAACTGAGGTCTTCTTGATTCTAGACCAGTACTTGAATCAGGTAACCCCAAACCATGAGGTCTCTGAAATCAAGTCAATGAAAACCATGATAAAAGCTTCCATATTCAATAATCAAAGGCTTATTCTACAGAATTGATTTCTTATTAGTTTTCCTCCCTGGCTAAAGGTTTTTGTTCATTCATTTCACTAGTAGGCTTTCTCTCCATTATGAATTCTTTGATGTTTAATAAATGATGATCTATGGGTAAAGCTCTTCCCACATTTAAGACATTCAAAAGGTTTCTCTCCAGTATGAATTATTTGATGTTTAATAAGTGACGGTCTATGACTAAAGTTTTTTCCACATACACTACACTCAAAGGGCTTCTCTCCAGTATGAATTCTCTGATGTGAAATAAGTGAGGTCCTATAGCTGAATCCTTTTCCACAATCATTACACAAAAATGGTTTCTCTCCAGTGTGAGTTTTCTGATGTACTGTCAGGTGTGAGTTCTGACTAAATGTCTTTCCACATTCTTTACACTGATAGGGTTTCTCTCCAGTGTGCGTTCTCTCATGGGCAGTAAGGTGTTCTTTTCGGCTAAAGGCCTTCCCACAGTCATTGCATTCAAAGGGTTTCTCTCCAGTGTGAATTCTTTTATGTGTATTGAGCTGTCCCCTCCCAATGAAAGCTTTTCCGCATTCATTACAATGATAAGGCTTTTCTCCAGTGTGAATTCTCTGATGGAGAGAAAGGTAGGATTTCTGCCTAAATCCTTTCCCACACTCATCGCAATGGTAAAGATTCTCTCGCGTGTTGGCAGTGAGGATCCCCAGCTGGCTGGCTGGCTTCTTGCTTTCCGCTGGCTTCCGGGGTTTCTCACCAGTGTGAATTCTCTGGTGTCTCATAAGGTGTGCGCTCTGGTTGAAGGCTCTCCCACACTCAGCGCACTTATAGGGCTTCTCCCCAGTATGAATTCTCTGATGTGCGGTGAGGCTGGCCTTATGCATGAACGCTTTCCCACACTCCTTACACTCGTGAGGTTTCACACCGGTATGAAATCTCTGATGCACCGTGAGCCGAGCGTTATTGATGAAGGCTTTCCCACACTGGTAACATTCAAAAGGTTTTTCTCCGGTGTGAATTCTCATATGTTCGATAAGATTAGCTCTCTGACTGAAAGCTTTCCCACACTCCTTACAATCATATGGTTTATTTCCAGAATGAACCCTTTGATGATAAGTGAAGGATGCCCTGTGCCTAAAGTCTTTTCCACAATCATTACATTTATAGGGTTTCTCTCCAGTATGAATTCTTTGATGTAAAGTAAGGCAAGAATTGTTGCTGAAAGTTTTCCCACATTCATTACATTCGAAGGGTTTCTCTCCAGTATGAATTCTCCTATGTGCGGTAAGGTTTTCCTTCCGTCTAAACGCTTTCCCACATTCATTACAGTGAAAAGGTTTCTCTCCAGTATGCATTCTCTGATGACAGACGAAGGATGCCCTGTGTCGAAAGGCTTTGCCACATTCTTTACACTGATAAGGTTTCTTTCCTGTGTGAATTCTCTGATGATGAATCATGTTTTGCCGCCCACTGAAGGCTTTCCCACATTCACTGCATACATAAGGCTTCTCTCCAGTATGAATTCTCTGGTGCAGAGTAAGACAGGAATTGTTGCCAAAGGCTTTCCCACATTCGTTACATTCAAAGGGCTTCTCTCCGGTATGGATTCTATGGTGCCTGATGAGGGTTCCTCTCTGGCTAAAGGTTTTCTTACATTCATTACACTGAAAAGGTTTCTCTCCAGTATGAATTCTCAGATGATCAATAAGGCTTCCCCACTGACTAAAGGCTTTCCCACATTCATTACATATATAGCGTTTCTCTCTATTACGAATTTTCTTACGTTGAGTACGGTATGATCTTTTGCCGAAGGCTTTCCCATGGTCATTACGTTCATGCAGCTTTTCTCCAGTATGCTGTCTATGAAACTGAAGGAGATCAGAGTGATAACTGAAGGACTTTCCATATTTATTATACTTACAAAGCATTTTCCCAAGGGGGATTCTATTGCATTTAAATAGTTCTGAAAACTGTTTCACGTTCTTTGCAACTGTATGATTTGGGAGACTTTTTTCTGTAAGAGTTTTCTGTTGAGTAACAAAGACAGACCCAAGATTCAAACTTCTTCCAAATGTATTATTTTCAGGCACACTCACCTTGTTAAATGGCTTCCCATTAGTGCCCGTTACTTGTTTGGACTGTCTCTCCTGGTTGCACTTCTGTTTCCCTAATCTGACATCACACTCCAAAGTTTCTCCCACCTTGGAATAACCATTCTTTGCCAGTCTTTCCTTAGAAGGTGTTCCTATAAAAATGTCCTGCTTTGAAGTCAAGTTGTTGCTGTCATAGCAAGTCTCCTGACCATGGGAACCTGAAAGAGACCAGACATTATCAATCACCCTCTGTCCTTTGGTTCTATGTGAAATTGAAACAAGATCTAGATTCCATTTTAACAAAATGAAAGAGAAAATAAAGTGATCTGTAAAGAACAAAAGAAGAAATTTAAGAGGAGAATGAATATGCAAAGGGGGGGGGGTGACCTTAAGGTGCTGGGATCTGCTTGTACTTATAGACACAGAGGCAGTTAGAAATTGAGATCTATGAAAGAACTCTGGGAGATGACTATGAACCATTACACAGAATTCCCAATCCCTATATTTTTGCCCACCTGCATTTTTGATTTCCTTCACAGGCTAATAGTACACCATTTCAAAGTCCAATTCTTTTTGTACAGCAAAATAACTGTTTGGACATTTATTTTGTATTGTATTTTTACATTTTATTTTTGTATTTGTATTTATTTTGCTTTTTTGTATTTTTTTATATTGTATTTATATTGTATTTAATTTATACTTTAACATATTTAACATGTATTGGTCAACCTGCCATCTGCGGGGAGGGAACGGGGGGAAGGAGGGGAAAAATTGGAACAAAAGGTTTGCAATTATCAATGATGTAAAATTACCCATCCATATAACTTGTAAATAAAAAGCTATTAAAAATAATAATAATAAATAAATAAATTTTTAAAAAAGAGAAATTGAGATCTAGGCAGGCTTACTGAGAACCCCACTACTAATCAAGTGTGTACTAACAATACACAATGCACTTTGGTGTTAGGATTCTTACAAGACGCCAAATAAATGGAATTGAGGAGACAATGGTTAAATCTAGTTTAGCATTGATTTAACCCTAAAACAACTAATGGTTTCCTAGTGATATTGGTGTATACTCAGTGTGGCACATATAAGAGGAGCTGTCAGGGCCAGAAAGGACAAGCCCACTAGAAGCTTCGGAGCCTCAGCCAGGATTCGGTCGAGCAGATTCAGAAGCCTGAGAAGACAGCTTAAGCTTTCGGCACCAAATTACAGGAGTCCTCTAAGAAAAAGAAAAACTAGCCGAGCCCCACGTAAAGGAGATAAGACTTTGAAGGAGACAATAAAGGATTTGGACTTTAATACCTGGCTGCATTTGGGGTGATTACTCTGATCTGAAACTAAGGCTGCCTCTAGAGACCCCAAGAAAACCTGCTTCCAGAAAATACTATGTTTTAGAGAAGAATATTACACTTTGGCCCAACAAATTTCATATATTTTAGAAATTGATATGTTACAATGTCACCAAACTGCATTATAAACCTGAATCTGAATAACTATTGAATCTTGATAAGATTTTGCCTCTTATAAAATGTTAAATAGATCCATAATTTACTACTGAATGAGCTGTGAAAGAGTCACTGCTTTTTCTGTTCTGAAAGCTTAATGCAAAGAGCTATAAGTCAAAGTTCTTGATGAAGACAGAGATGCTTTATCCAATAAGTTCCCCAAACAATTGCCAGTCAATAAAGATCAACTGTGACATGTCCTAATCCAAAATGAAAGTGGGTTGCAATTTCAACCACAAGACTTGTTATTAATAAAGAAGCTAAGGCTAAGCTTATTCTATTCCGGCGTACTGAAAGTACTCTGAGATATCCTCTGAGAACTAATGTCACTATCTTTGGGGAAATGTCTAAATGTTCAGGAAGGGCACAGACTGATAAAGACTTGTACACGACAAAATTCAGAACCAATGTCAGAGAGATTATTTGTCAGCACATTAAAAAAGAGTTGATCTCTAAGACTCATTATCAGTTCAAAAAGGACAAATCATATACAACCAATCTCATTTTCTTTCCTGATAAAGATGAGCCAAATGGTTAGGGAAAACAATGCCATAGATACTGAGCATTTAGTTCAGCAAGATATTTCACAAAATCTACCAATTTATCTCTGGACCAAATGGTAAAAGTGTGGTCTGGATGATAGGTGAACTTTGCCTGGACAGAGTCACAATGAGTGGATAAATGTCAACGTGGGTAAGCAGTCTTAAGTCACACACTACAACAAAATAGACAGCAAGGGAGGATAAAAATAATGCTAGCCATGGACTCAGGTATTTTTCCTGACTCTAAAATCAGATACTTTGGGGAAGATGAGAGAAGTAAGGGGCTACAAGATAACCTGTTTCCTTAATAACCACCTCAAAAGAGCAAAGCTGCCTTGATTGTATTAAACTAAAATATATAATCTATAGATTCACACACACACACACACACACACACACACACACACACACACACAAAACAATGTAAGCATGATTAGAATCAAAGCAGAGAGCTGGAAAGCAACTTTTACAGCAAATGTCTCCAATAAAGGCCTCATTTCTCAAATACGTAGATTTTAATCAAATTTATAAGAATACAAGACTTTCCCCAATTGATAAATGGCCAAAAATATGCACAGATAGTTTTCAGATGAAGAAATCAAAGCTATTTATAGTCACTTAAAAAATGCCCTAAATCACTATTAATTACAGAAATGAAAATAAAAACAACTTTGAGGTACCACTTCACATCTACTGGATTGGTTACTCTAACATAAAAGGAAAAATAATATGACACTATGAAACCATGATATGGAAGGAATAACAGTAAATGTTGGAGAGGATGTGAGAAAACTGGGACACTGATGCACTGTTGTTGGGAGTTGTCATTGAGAGAGCAACAATGCCTAAAGGACTATCAAACTGTGCATATGCTTTGATCCAGGGATATCACTACTGGCTCTGTATCCCACAGACATCCGAAATATGAGAAAAGGACCCATATGTACAACCATATTTGCAGTAGCAAAGAACTGGAAATTGTGGGGATGCCCATCAACTGGGAAAGAGCTGAACAAGCTGTGGTATATGAATGTAATGGAATACTACTGTGCTATAAGAAATGACAATATTTCAGAAAGACCCAAAGAGACTTACATGAACTGAAGTGAGCAGAACCAAGAGAATGTTGTATATAGTAACACTGTAAAATGATTAACTATGATTGACTTGGATCTTCTCAGTCATACAATGATCCAACACAATTCCAAAAGACACAGGATAGAAAATCTTACACAAATGAAAGTTGAAAACCATCTTGACATGTAACTGGAAAAATCCAGAGAAAGAACTGATACAATATGAAAGCTGATCAAAGCATACTGTTTTCACTGTATTTTTTTGTGTTTTTTCCTCCTTTTGTAAAGTGTAATTTTTTTTTTTTTGCAGACTGTTTATTCTTCCACAACACAACTAATATGGAAATAGATTTTACATGACTACATATATGTAACCTAGATCAAATTGCTTATCATCTTAGATGGGAGGAGGAAGAAACAACTTGGAACTCAAAAAATTGTATTTAAAAAAGAACAATGTTATCTTTGAACATTTGGTTTATTTTTTAAAATGAGAAAACTAAATCTGACTCAATTTTTAAAAGATATGGATCAAAGACCTGAGGCAAAAATGCCCAAAAGAAAAGATTATATATTGATACACCAACAGTAACACCAGAAACAAAGTTATAATTTTCTAAAAAGCACAACAAAAATGCACTCACTGGGGGAGTAGGGAACTTCTTGTGAGGAACTTGAAACTTTCTTTTCATTGTCAAGTCATAGGAAGTAGTCACTGGGCATGCTTTGAGAAATTCAATTCACCCAGGACTGCCAAGGCAGAAGGCAGCAGAGGTAGAATTTGAACTGAGGACTTCCTGATTCTAAGGCCAGGCTTCTATTCATTAAGCCATGCCTTTTACAGAAGGAATTAAATTATCAAAAGAAAAAAAAAAGAAATCTTAGGACAAGATGAAGACAGAAATAGCGGTTAAAAATTGACCTACAAAACACGAAGAAAATATCAGACAATGAAAAACTGAAATTATTTTTCTTGATGACACAAAAATGATCAAAAATGAGAGGGAAAATAATTTCCCAGAAGAAATGGAAAATGAGTTCAAAAATGAAAGGAAAAAATTATTGAAAATCAAAGCCAAAATGATGGCTTAGAAGGTAAAACCAATAAGTCTAAAAAAGTCCAAGAGATTCAACAACAAAACATTAATATGATAAACAGCCCAGCAAGATCTTATCTAATTACATGACATAAGATACACCCCAAAATAATTGGCATTTCTCTCTACCCTGTCTCTCCCTCCCTTTTTCCTCTTTCTCCTTCCCACTGTGTATGTGGATGCTACTTTAGAGAATTACATAAAGTGAGAACATAAACTTATGTGAAGGCAGACAGTCATCAATATCCAAGAATTATAAAATAAGAGCTGAAGTCACAAAATACAACAAAATTGGATAAATCTAAGCTGACCCAACAGTGGGGATGAGAATAAGAGCCCTTCAGAGGTGCTTTGAATGTTTTTTCTTGGAGATCCTTCAATGATGGATGACCAGTCAAAAGCCAAAGAAATCCTGAAATGGTCAAATGGGCCAATGTGATAAAGAAAACAATAATCCCGGCCTTCATCAGTTCAATGGAAAAAGGCCTGAGGAACTTAGTGGATTTCATGTTGCTGAGCCCAAAAGTGACCTTTGAGGAGACATTGGCAAGGGCAGAACCTGCTGCACTCTGGCCACGCCGGGACAGTGGAAAAGGGACAGGATGAATAGAAAAGTCAGAGGGAGGTGACCGGGTCAGCAAAGCACTCCTGAGATTTTACTGTACAAATATCGGATGAGAGAAACAGGGCTGTCTAGAGTCTTTTGTTCTAACAAGTACAAATTGAGGGGTGGGTATACTATCAGAACTGGGGTGACTGAAGCACCACCATACGGAGGAAAGGTCAGAAGGTCTGGACAGCACCGGGGCAGAGAAAGCCCAGAAGCAAGTTCTGGGTCACAAAGGAGGCAAGGACAAGGAGAATGTGGTGCCTTCAGATGGAGTGGTTTCCCTTCCACTTGCTGAGGACGTTGTCCAGGGGATCATGGCCAAAGGCAGCTTGGACAGCAGGATTTTTGAAATCAATTCCAACTACGGGTCCTTGGTGGAGAACCACAGAATACAGTGTGGCCAAAAAAAAAAAAAAAATGCAATCAGAACCATCTCCCTTAATGGATCTCACTAATCAATTAATCAATGATCTGAAATTGTAACAATTGCAAGGAATTAAAGGATGTGCTCGTGGCAATCGCAGAAGAAGAAATTCTTGTCTGCTGCACAAACAGGAATCAGCCGAGAAGAGAACATTGGGATAAAATCACTCTCCAGTAGAGAGATCAGAAGAACTTCAAGGTTAGGCTCAGCAGAGTTCCACCCGCTCAGATGGTGTCTGGGAAAGTCAGTGAGAGGGTCTTAATTACAGCAGATCAGCCATGGAAATCTTGGTCCTGGCTCAGTGGCAGAGCAGACGGGGGGCAGCCTCCAGTCCCCATACAGAAGGCAAACTGCCAGCCGGCTCCCGCTGCTGTGAGCAAGTCACTAAACAAGGGGTTCCTGTGTTCAAAGGCAAGGCTCAGAGCAGCACAAGAAGCCTGGGAAGGTGCCCCTGTCCCCAGGAGAAGAGCACGATCTTAAAAATCACAAAATAGGAACAAAGAAAAAGAAAATGAGCAAGAAAGAAAAGAACCTTAACCACAGAGAGGTACTAGGGTGACAGGGAAGACCAAAACACCAACTCAGGAGAGAATAAAATGTCCATGTGGGGAATCTCAAAGGGGATATGAATTGGTCTCAAGACCAAATGCTCGCCCTGTTTGTAGTGGCTAGAAACTGGAAAATGAATGGATGCCCATCAATTGGAGAATGGCTGGGTAAATTATGGTATATGAATGTTATGGAATATTATTGTTCTGTAAGAAATGACCAGCAGGATGAATACAGAGAGGACTGGCGAGACTTACATGAACTGAAGCTAAGTGAAATGAGCAGAACCAGGAGATCATTATACACTTCGACAACGATATTGTATGAGGACATATTTTGATGGAAGGGGATTTCTTTGACAAAGAGATCTGAGTTTCAATTGATAAATGACGGACAAAAGCAGCTACACCCAAAGAAAGAACACTGGGAAACGAATGTGAACTATCTGCATTTTTGTTTTTCTTCCCGGGTTATTTCTACCTTCTGAATCCAATTCTCCCTGTGCAACAAGAGAACTGTTCGGTTCTGCAAACATATATTGTATCTAGGATATACTGCAACATATCCAACATATAAAGGACTGCTTGCCATCTAGGGGAGGGGGTGGAAGGAGGGAGGGAAAAAAAATTGGAACAGAAACGAGTGTCAATATAAAGTAATTATTAAATAAGAATTAAAAAAAAAAAAGACCAAATGCTCATAGAAGACTTTAAAAAGCAAACAAGAGAGATAGAAGAAAAATTGGGAAAAGAAATGAGATGTATACAAGACAGAGTCAACAGCTTAGAAAAGGAAGGGAAAAAATTAATTGAAGAAAACAATTCCTTAAAAAACAAAATTGGCCAAATGTGCCCCCCCCCAAAAAAAATCTACTGAAGAAAATATTATCTTGAAAAGTAGAATTAATTAAATAGAAAAAGAGATACAAAAGCTAACTGAAGAAAACTGCATGTTAAAAACCAGAACTGGGCAAACGGAAGCTAATGAGAATCAGTCAAAGAAACTAAAAAGAATGAAAAAAAAAATGGAAGAAAATGTAAAATACCTCATTGGAAAAATAGCCAACCTTGAAAACAGATACAGAAGAGACGATTTAAAAATTATTTGTCTACTTGAAGGCCATGACCAAAAAAGAGCCTGGAGAGCATTCCTCAAAAGGTCATCAAGGAAAACTGCCCTAGAACCAGAGGGGCAAACAGTCATTGAAAGAATCCACCGATCACTTCCGGAAAGAAATCCCACAAGGAAAATCCCAAGGAACATTGATGCAAAACTGCAGAACTAAAATCTCAAGGAAAAAAACACTGCAAGCTGCCAGAAAAAACAATTCAAGTATCGAGGAGCCACAGTCAGGATTATCCAGAATCTGGCAGCTTCTAAAATAAAGCATCAGAGGGCCCAGAATACCATATTCCAGAAGCAAAGGATCGGGGATTACAACCAAGAATTAACTACCTAGAGAGACTGAGGATCGTCTGTCAGGGGAGGAGATGAATTCTCCATGAAATAAGACTTTCAAGCATTCCTACTGAAGAGACCAGAACCAAACAGAACATTTGACCTTCACCCGAGGACTCAAGAGAAGCACAGAAAAGTAAACAAGAAAGAAAGAAAAAACAAACCAAAGCCAAACCAAGTTACTTAAAGGTTAAACTGTTTATATCACTAGGTGGGAAAATGATCTGACTCTTGAGAAGTGGAACTGCCTGAGGGCAGTTAGGGGCATCCACAGACAGGTGTGGCTATAAATCCACGGCTGTGATAATATTAAAGAAAAAGACATTAAGGGGTGGAAAAAAAGGATTGTACTGGGAGAGGAGCAAAGGGCAAGTAAAACAGGATGAATCAGATCACATGAGGAAGACCTATTACAACAGAGGGAAAGAAGGGAGGAGGAGGAGCATTGTTCACCAATATGGCTCAAAGAGGGCATGATATATTCACTTGGTTGGTACAGAAATTTGTCTTATCTTATAAGGAAGTAGGAGGAGCAAGGGGAAAGTGAAGGGAGGGGAGCTTGAGGGCAGGATGGGTCAGAAACCAAAACTACTGAAGAGGGACAGGATGGAAAATAAGAACAAAAGTATATGCAGGGGAGAGAATAGGGTCGAGGGAAAGGCATGCTGGGAATATAATGGGACGAACTCTCCCGCGGAGGAGAGAAAAGGCCAGACTCCCACACGATGCTGTTTACAAGAAACACATTTGAAGCAGTAAGGTGGAGCGGAATTTATTAGGGTTCAGCTGAAGCAAAAAAAAGCAGGGGTAGCGCTCCTGACCTCAGATCAAGCAAAAGCAGAGACCTAACTAAGAGGTCAGGGAGGCAAAACAAGCCAAAGGAAAAAAGAATGGAGGAGACGGCCAGCTCTGAGCCTACGGAGAACGGCTTCCACCACGAAAGGCAAACCTTCCAAACAAAAGGGAAAGAGCAGTTTGGGGAAAAAAGTGTTTCTGATGGAAATCTGATGTCCTCAAAGTACAAATGAGTCCTCAGGGCCCTTCTCAGAAGCAGAATGATCCCTCCCCCGTGACCTTCGCGACCCTCACCTGGACAGGCGGCCCTTGACCCTCGCCGAGGCGGCCAGGGGGCTTCTCCCCTCTCCAGGCGCCAGATCACCTCCGGCTTAGAAACTGGAAATCCTGCTCAGGGCAGAGAATCGGAGAGCCTCAGCTCAGTGTGGGAGCCTCGCCCAGAAGGGCCCAGGGGTCTCTGAGGGAAGGGGCCCCGACCCCTCCCTGCCTCTCTGGGCGTGTCTTCCCCCATCGGCCCCGGCCCGCCACTGTTCAGACAAGGGCAGCAGAACCGTCTGTGGCCTCTGGACCCCTCCTCCCGCACTTCCCAAGCAGCCTCACAGTCACTCTGAGGGGGCCCGCTCCGTGGGGATCCGCGCTTACCCAGGAACACCAGGTTCTCGTAGGTCTCCAGCGTCACCTCCCGGTACAGGTCCCTCTGGGCCGGGTTCAGGCGCCTCCACTCCTCCCGGGTGAAGTCCACGGCCACGTCCTGGAACGCCAGTGGTGCCTGAAAGAGGAGACGCGCCCCCACTCAGCCTGCCCTCGCCCTGCCCGCAGGCCGCGGAGATGTCGCGCCGCCCAAATCTGGGGGTCCTGAAGGGCTCTCTAGGGGAGAATGGGGGGGCCCAGCACGAATCCCCAGCCAAGGCCAATGTAACCCCCCAACACAGCCTGCCCTTAGACCGTGGAGATGCTGGGCTGCCCGAATCTGGGGGTCCTGAAGGGCTCTTTAGGGGAGATGGGAGTGCCCTTGGCCGAGGTCTGATATGACCCCCCACCCCCCAACACAGCCTGCCCTTAGACCGTGGAGATGCCGGGCCACTCTAGGGGAGAATGCCTCAGCTGAGCTCCGATGTGACTCTGACTGCCTCAGTTTCCTCAGCTGTAAGGTGAGCTGAGGAAAGGGCCAACCTTTGCCAAGAACATCCCAAACGGGTCACAGAGTCGAAAGTGACCTTATCCAATGGCGTGAGTTCTCCCTGACCCGTGGCCCCCACCCTGACGCCCCCTCCGGTCCCTCACTGGCCCCACTGCCAGCTCTGACGTCCCTCAGGTTGGCCCTCCGCAGGGCGGATCTCAGCTGAGCCTGAGGAAGGTGCCCAGGACCCCAGAGAGTCCGCCCGCTCATCCAGGGGAGCCCGGCACGTCCCTGCCCACCCGCTCATCCCTCACGAGCAGTCCGCTTCTCTGACCTGTCGCTCCAGGGGATGGCCTGAGAGAGCCGGGGCCCAGAAGCCTGGCAGGGACAAGCCCTTCTTCCCTCCCCCCAATCTCCCCCACCCCCGTCACTGGCACACTCCTCGGGGTGGGCAGACAGGGCCCCCAATCCAGTGGGAGACCACTCAGCCGACAGCAAGCCCCTGCGCTGCCCCAGGCACAGAGGGAGGCGAGGGGGGCACAAACGGCCCTGGCTCTGGCAAGTCCTCCCCAAGGGGGGGCACGTGAGAGCGCCTCAAGGGAGGGGGCTTCCCCTGCTGATTCCTGGCCGGGTTCTGGGACAGGAGGGACGCAGGATCAGAACAGAAGGTTCTGCCTGGGGCCGGGATCAGCTCCTTCTGCATCCATGGCAGCGGTCGCCAGAGACCGACTCCATCCCCAGGACACAGCGCTGGTCTCAGGGGAGCAACCGGGGCTTCACACAATGAGCAGCCACCAAAATGGGGAAGCAAATCCCAGAGGCCGACAGTCAGGAAACTCGGGGAACCCCAGAGGCTCAGTTAAAAACGATCTAAGGGGAGTGACGGTCTCAGCACGCCACAGGCTACAAGTGACCCCACAGAAATCAGCATCTGTTTACTTATTAACAAAACCCAGCAGCGAGAGACCGAAAAAGAAAATCCACTGAAAATTAGCCCAAGGCTGCTGGAGTCCGGGGATCCCCCCACCCAGACACAGACAGGACTCGCACTAGAACACCACGAGCTCCTCCTGGCCGGCGTAATCACAGTGACCAAGCGATCTGTGACATACGGACCTACCGCCAGGCCGGGAAACCGCCAGGCCTCCCGTCCTGTGACCGAGGCTCCCTCAGCCCAGCCCCGATCCCTCCCAGTCCACGGGCACAAAGGGATCCCCCACGAAAGCCGGATATAACCCGGCCGAGATATGGCACCAAGGCAGGAACCCGTCCCCAAAGCCTCCAGGGCCCCAGCTCGGTCAGCTCCGTCATGGCCCCCGTTCTCTGGAACCTTTGGGGTGGGGAGGAGGCAGGGCTGTTAGGGGCACAGAAGGGGGTCTTATACCCCCGGTAAGGAGGCTGCCTCAAAGCCGAGGGGAACAAGCCCACCCGGGCAATGCCCTCAGACGGCACCAGGGCTCCGCCTGTCTGGTACCAAGAGAAAGAGCTGGAGGGTTCTGGGGAGGGGAGCCCAGGGGAGACCAGGGAAGGGGGAAGGGTCAAACTCACCTGAGGTTTGGCCAGGGGGGCTCTGGACATCATGGTCGCCTCCCTGAGGGTCCTTGCGGTGGGAGGAGTGGAGCTGCAGAAGGAAAAAGAAACCATGATGGGGAGGACACTGGCCTTGCCGGACCCGGGCCAGCCAGGACACGGACTCCAGGGGGGACAGGAGGTCAAACAGCCCCAGCCCCAAGCAAGAGGTCAGACGAAAGCCAGAAGAGCCCCGAATAGCCCAAGACCCCCAACTCCCCCATGGCACAGATTCTGGGGGCCGAGCCCTGGGCTGGAAGGGGCCTGCCGGGCTGAAGCCCTCTGGGTCCCGGCCTTTCTAGGGAGCAGACCAGGTGCATCATCCTCCCCTCGGCCCCCACCAGTGGCCAGTGACGATCCTCCCGCTCACCCCTTCTCCCTCTCCTGACCAGCCTGCCTCGACACCTTTCCGGCTCCAGCCTCCACCTACCTCCGCCTCCCCTCTCTAGCCGCCCTCACACCCCTTGACCTGGCCCAGGAGACAGCAGAAAGCTCACTGCAGATGGTGTCCCCCTCGTCCCAGTGCCCCTGCTTCACAACCCCTTCGGGCCCAGGGGGTGGGTGAGCCGGCATGCAATGGCTGCTGAGCTGGCTCCCGGCGGGGGGCTCCCCAAGGGACCCCTTCTGGGCGGGTGAGACTGGCAGCTCAGGGGGAGCGCACTGACAGCGGGAGGACCCAGGGTCGCCTCTAGCTCGTTAGCGGCGTGACCCCGAGCTAGCCCCCTCCTCTAAAATGGGGCCCCCACCAGCCCCTCCCCAGGTTGCTGGGTCCTCCTCTCAGCTCTCATGCCCACGGCTCCTTTTAGACGATCCTGGCGGGCACAAAGCAGGGCCCCTCCCCCCAGCGTGGCCCCTTCCTTGACTGGATCTATCCTCCAGTAAACTGATTACTCCCCCTGGGACAGAGGGAGAGGAGGCGCCGGGGGGTGGGGGTGGGGGTAAGAGGGGTGTGTTCTTTCCGTTAAGGAAAATGCTCCAGGAAGCCACAAATGGCGCCACCTGAGACACCCCAATGTGCGCCGCGGGGCCAGGAGGGGGCCGGCCGTTGAGGTTTCTGAACAAGTGAATGGGGGAGGGGAGAGGGAGAGGGGCACTACCAGCCCGGGCTGGGAAGGGAGGCTCGGGCCTCCAGGAGGTTTCTCCCCCCTGTGGAGTGACCGTCCCGTGCCGGGAAGGCTCTCCCTCCTGGGGCAGCCAATATTTATGGGGGGCCCACAGTAGGCACTTAATAAATGCTTATTCACCGGATGAATGCTCCAGGGGACAGAGCTCCTGGTTTGGGGGTCAGAGGACCCCCTGAGGAGACGCCTCCGGAACCTCAGGATCCTTACCCCGGTGAGGCCGGCCTTGGTTTTGGCCTCTGGGTCCTGGCAGGGCACGGTTGTGCCTCGACAGCCCCAAAGCTGGGGGCCCACGGGGCGCTGATGGGCGACACGGTGCCAGGGCTGGGGGAGGCGGAGCCCAGTCACCCTCAGGCCCAGGCCCAGCCAAGCAGCGAGGGGTCACAAGGTCGGACAGGGTCAGCCCAAACACACGGCCAGCTCCTGACCTCTGACCCCCCCAGGGGGCCACTCTCTCCAAATTCTGGGCACCCAGAAGAGAGGGAGGGAGGGGTGCCGGGCCAGGGGGGCCCCCCCCCCTCCAGCCTGGAGGCAGAGGTAGCTCCTGGAGGGCAGGAGCCCAAGGGAACTGGGTAACAGGGCCAAGGCCGGCTTCCCATATGGGGGCAGGGGCAGACAAACCCCCCCTTCCAGTCCTACCCTCCCCTCCCGCACTCCCCGCTCGCTGGGGGGGCCCTCGCGCATCTGCCCCTGGAGACCACGCTTGGGGGGAGGGGGCCTGGTGAGATGGCATCTACACACTGCTCCAGAACGGGGGTCCCATCTGGAGCCCAAGCCAGGGTCTAGGGCGATGCCAAGAGAGGTGCCAGCCTGCCCTGAGGGGGGTCTGCGGCAGGGAAGGCACAGACACTCACATAGGTGGGGGCCAGGGGGCAGAGACCACGTGACTGGCAGGGGCGGAGTCTATAGTCCTGGGGCTCTGGGGGGCGGGGCCTGCTCTTGGGGGTGGGTCTGAGGGGGCGGGGTCTGCAGTCTTAGGAGAAAGGAGGGAGGCGGAGTCCTAAGGGACCTGAGGGGCAGGGTCTGCAGTCCTAGGGGATCTGGGGGGCTTGAAGGTCTGCAGTCCTGAGGGTTCTGGGGGGCAGGGGCTACAGTCCTGGGCGGGGGACTTGAGGGTCTGCAGTCTATGTAAGTACGGAGGAGGCACTGGAGAGTTTATCCACGGACATCACCCAGAAGACGGGACAGCGGCCCGGTCTCTGCCTGCCTCAGTTTCCTCCTCACGCTCCTCTTCCTCTCCCCGCCCCTCCCCCCTGTCTGTCTGTCTGTCTCTCCCTCACACACACTCACACACACACACACACTCACACTCTCTCTTTCGCACACAGAGGAGCACACACGCTCACCCTCCATGCACAAGCGTGGGCTCTGTCCCACGGCACCCCCGGAGCCCCGGCCGCCACCTCCGCCACCTCCGCCACGGCTGGGGCTTCTCACAAACCCACGGAAGGCCCGAGTTCGAATCCTACCCCCGCGCCCCGGAGCCACCGGTGACCCAGGACGACCCCCCTCCCGGGCCTCCGTTTCCTCCTCGGGGGCATGGGGATGACGGCCCCCGCACCGCCCGGCGGCGCTCCGCTTCTCTCACTCACCGGTTGCCGGCTCCCGGCTCTGGCGGCTCCACAAGCCCATCCGGCAGCCCAGTTGCGCGCCTGCGCAGGGGCCCCCGCCCCGCCCCGCCGCACGCCTGCGCACGTTGCCCCGCCCCGCTCGGCCCGGCCCCTGCCGCAGCCCCGCCCGCTCCACCCCGGCGCCGTCCCCAACCTGGCGTACGAAGTAAGCCCCCCGTTGTCCCGCGCGCGTGCGGGTACGCGCACTCTCCACACATGCGCCTTCGGTCCCCATTGCGGCCGGGCGCTCACCTCAGTCCGCGGCGTCCCTCGGACCCAGCTCTGTGCGCCAGCGTCCCCCCGGGCTCTCGGTCCTAGTTTCCGCGCCGCTGCGGGGACCCCACCAAGAACAAAGGGCCGACTATCCGTACAGCTACTGCGCTTGCGCGCTCCGACCCCTGGAACTACGCCTCCCATAATTCATGGGGCCCTACGGGGAATGGAGAGAAGCGCAGAGCACGCACGGCCAGAACGCCGCAACGCAGCGCCGGAGAGCTCTTGGGGATTGTGGGAAATGGAGTCCGTAAAAGTAGGCGCGGATTGCCTAGAATTCGCAGCTCCCAGGTGTGCTAGTCTCGGAGAGCATTGGGACCGCCCTCTCCTAGGGGCAGGAGCGGCCTTTCGCCCGAGCTGAGCCAGTCTAGTTTCTTCACTTTCTCACGGGAATCACACTGATCCTTGTAGTGCCCCCAGGTGCAATGGGCCCGGATAATGGGGAGCCCTGCAATCTGCGGGGCGAAAAAGAATCCCCTCCTCATCCCCCACAGCCTTCCCATCCCCCGCTCTTCGGGGCTTCGATGGGGCTCTCCATGTGCCTCCTGTTCTGCAACCCAGGGAGGGCTCCGACCCCCGGGCGTCACGCGTATACCTGACCTGCCCGGAGGGCTCCCTCCCCCAGCTCCCGTCTGCTTTGCGGACAGGGGCCGTCATCTAGTCCTCCTCAGGTCCACACCTGCCCTGCAGAGATGGACTAGGAAAGGGAGTGGCGCGCCTTCCCGCCTTCCAGGCCAGTTCCCCAAGCCATTGCTTGTGCATGATGGGAAAACTGGGACCGGTCGGCAAGCATTTATTATGCACCTACTGTGTGTTAGGCCCTGCCTTAAGCACTGGAGGGACAAGATGAGGCTTTTCAGGAGCTCCCGGTCTCCTGGGGGAGCCAGCGTACAAAGGGCTATTGACAAACGAGCTACACACAAGAAAAACCGAAATAATGCACTGAGAAAAGCGAGCGGAGAGAGGAGCTCAAAAACCGAGGAAGCCAGGAGCAGAGACGAGCTCCGATTCCTCCTCTGAAAAGGAACAAGTGTTACTGAATGGCGCACTTATTAAGTGCCCTCGGTTTGCCTACAAAGGCTTCTCAGGGAGAGACAGGGACCCGCAGCAGCGGCTCTCGGAGCTCAGACAGCACGTGACCGCCCTCGTGCTGGCCCACAAGCCCACCGAGAATCAACCTGTCTCCCCGGGCTGCTCCCTCCACGGGGGGGCGCTCACTGCGGAGCTTGAGCGCGGAGATGGGTCCACACCAAGCGGGTCGCCCGCCGGCAGGAAGCCGACACTGTCCCCAGTGGACACACAGGAGGCCGAAGGCCTTGGAGGGAAGCCTGGGGTGGGGGCTTCCTCAAGCGGCCGCCGGCCCTCCCACAATCCCTCCCTTCTGTGCGGATCCAGCAGCATCCCTGCATTGCAGCAGAAACCTTTCCTTCTCCTCCCGCCTTCTGCCCTCCTCCTTCCCTGAGGGGAGGGGAGGGGGGAAACACCCCTGGATCCGTGATCTGGGAGCAGCGTTAGGGCCCCGATCAGTGTAAGCAAGCCGGAAGCCAAGCTACTGAGGCAAGCAGGGAGGAGCACTGACAGGATTATAACACCCCCTGAGGCAGGCTGGGAGGAGCACTGACAGGATTATAACACCCCCTGAGGCAAGCAGGGAGGAGCACTGACAGGATTATAACACCCCCTGAGGCAGGCTGGGAGGAGCACTGACAGGATTATAACACCCCCTGAGGCAGGCTGGGAGGAGCACTGACATGATTATAACACCCACTGAGGCAGGCTGGGAGGAGCACTGACAGGATTACAACACTCACTGAGGCAGGCTGGGAGGAGCACTGACAGGATTATAACACCCCCTGAGGCAGGCTGGGAGGAGCACTGACAGGATTATAACACCCACTGCGGCAGGCTGGGAGGAGCACTGACAGGATTATAACACCCCCTGAGGCAAGCAGGGAGGAGCATGACAGGATTACAACACTCACTGAGGCAGGCTGGGAGGAGCACTGGCAGGATTATAACACCCCCTGAGGCAGGCTGGGAGGAGCACTCACAAGATTACAACACTCCTGAGGCAGGCTGGGAGGAGCACTGACAGGATTATAACACCCCCTGAGGCAGGCTGGGAGGAGCACTGACAGGATTATAACACCCACTGAGGCAGGCTGGGAGGAGCACTCACAGGATTACAACACCCCCTGAGGCAGGCTGGGAGGAGCACTCACAGGATTATAACACCCCCTGAGGCAGGCTAGGAGGAACACTGACATGATTATAACACCCACTGAGGCAGGCTGGGAGGAGCACTGACAGGATTACAACACCCACTGAGGCAGGCTGGGAGGAGCACTGACAGGATTATAACACCCCCTGAGGCAGGCTGGGAGGAGCACTGACAGGATTACAACACCCCCTGAGGCAGGCTGGGAGGAGCACTGACAGGATTATAACACCCACTGAGGCAGGCTGGGAGGAGCACTGACAGGATTACAACGCCCCCTGAGGCAGGCTGGGAGGAGCACTCACAGGATTATAACACTCCCTGAGGCAGGCAGGGAGGAGCATGACAGGATTACAACACTCCCTGAGGCAGGCTGGGAGGAGCACTGACAGGATTACAACACTCCCTGAGGCAGGCTGGGAGGAGCACTGACAGGATTACAACACTCCCTGAGGCAGGCTGGGAGGAGCACTGATGGGGTTTGATGAGGCCTTTCATACAAACATATCTTCATTACAGCTCCACCAGGAGGAAGTCTCTAGTAAAGTTTTTGCCTTGACAAAATCATCTCAACCCTAGTTACCGTGTCCAATCAGCCAAGTTAGGACACCAACCCTCTGCTCCTGCTGACTCTTTTTGGGGCACCAAGTCCTTTTTAGGATTAGCCCACTGTTCAGTGGTTTCATTCCCCACTCGCATGCCACGTCTTTCACCTTCTCCTATGGCGTCTTCCCCCTTTAGGGTGTTTGAGACCCCTTGTTAACTGCCAGCCCCCTTATGGATTTAGCCCATTCTCCACCTCCTACTACAGGAGAAGGTCTGAGCCTACAAATTCTTTTGAGACACCTCATGACCCTGGCCCCCAACCCCTAACCCCCCCAACCTCGGCCCCTAAACTATTGTCTTTATTTTGCACCCATTGTGTATTAAAGCCGCTGAGTGATGCAGTGGATACAGCACTAGGCCTGTCACGCAGACCTGAATTTCATTCTGGCCTCAGACTCTCACCGGCTCACATTTCACCTGTCTGCCTCAGTTTCCTCATTCATAAAAGAAACGATAGTATCTACCTCTCATGGTGTCTGTGAAGATCAAATGAGATCTCTGTAAAGCACTTTAGGAGCCTTGGATTGCTATATAAACACTACATATTCGTACAGAAGACCTTTGTTATGCTGTGGATATAGTGTTTATCTAATTTATTTTAATACCTGGCTCCCTACCAGGTCCATGCCTGCGCTAATGAAATCTTTCACCCCGTCCCTCTTGTCTCCCTCAATCGATGGCAGCTTCAGAGCTCACTTTGTGTAATTCCATCTCTGGCACATGATTAACAAATGCTCGGATCACTCAAGAAGCTCTATTGGTCAGTGCGGAGGTCAGAGCTCAGGGGTCAGAGGCAGCTGATGCTGAAGCCTGAGCACGGGGCTGTGGGAATCACTCAGGGCCCTGACCTTTTTCTCAGGCTCTCCCTAATGCCCGAAGTGCCCTCCTCGTCTTCTCCGGCTTCGTTCGTCCCATCTCCATTCCCCCAGCCCTGGGGAATGATAGGGAGTCTGGGTTTATGGGAGGTGACATCTGGGAGATGTCCCAGAGGAGAATCTGGCGGGCCTTGGCGATGACTTGGACATGGGGGTAAGAGGTGCAGGGTGACTCCTAGTGATCCCTAGTCCAGGGGGATGGGAGTGCCCTCCACAATAACAAGCAAGCCCTCAATATGTTCCCAATATGAGATGGATGGGGTAGCAACGCCGGGGTCTCTTGGCGAGGTTCACCTAAAACGTTTACTCCATAGGTCTACAAGCCTGCCACAAGCTCGCAGGCGGTGTCTGAGGCTCCGGCTGCCCGGGAAGGTGTAGACCCCCTTGCTGCCTCAGAGCTAGGAATCTGGGGCTCCAGGGAGACGAGCATCATGGATGTCTCCTGCCTTGTCCCCTCTGCTCTGCCTAATTAGGCAGACCCTGCTGTAAGACTGGGGTACCTTCCTCCGTACAAATCCCGGAACCCCAGGGGAGCGAGCCCCACAGTCAGCCGTAAGCGACGGTCCCACTCCACCCTGCCCTTCCAGCTGTCATGTCCGACTGTCCCTCAAAGGAAACCAGGATCTAAGAATGTTTCCCTGGTCCCCCCTTCCTCCAGCTTGGCTGAAGGTAGGGGTGCTCAAGCTTCCTTCTCCCTTCTGCCTTCAGCCCCATCGAGCCCAGACACGACGAACGCATCTCCGAAGTCGCAGATGGGCTGCTCACTGAGGCCATTCCTCCATTGCCTTTTCTCTAAAACTACGCAGCTTGATGACTTTGCTGGAGGCTGGTAAGTTGCACGGGAAACCGGCCGAAACCCTAAAACTCCCCTGCGAGGTAGAAATGTCCCTGTCAAACATGGGGCTTGTTCTGGTCTTGTCATAAATGGCTTTTGCTCCCGTTTCATCCTTGGACAGGTGGCCCCGCAGTGGACGGAGCAGCTCCATCCTGGCCTGAATTCAGATTTTCTCCTTCTTGTTCCACCTCCAGAATGAAAGGATCCCCGCGGCTTTCTTCAGTTCTCATTCTACTGGACATCACACGTTGACATCCCTGCCCTTTTCTGGTCTCTCTCGGCTTCTGTGGAGCTCCTTGCTCTTGGGCAGGACCCTTTGACTCATCCGTGCTGTGCCAATCTCAAGATGGCACATGGGGCCCCCTGCTCTCTACCCAAATGGCTCCCACATCCATCTCCGACCCTAAATGTTCTTCTTGAGCCCAGTCACCAGCTGACTGCAGGAACATCTTGGGTATCCTCAAGGTATGTCTCGTTCAACACAAGCAGACAGAACCCATCAGCCCCCCGGAAGCCATCCTCCTCCTCTGATCACTCCATTTCTTGCTTCCCTGACCCTTGCCTCTTTCACTTCCCCTGAGCAGTGGCTCTGTCCCATTTCCCCCCAAAAAAACTCCCTTTGGGTTCTACAACCCCCATCAGCTTCTTTCAGTAGCCTCTTTATTGGTCTCCCAGCTCAGTCTGTTCTGCAATCCCCACCACTGGCAGTTGACCAAGTGATGCTTCCAAGGCACGGGTCCGAGCATGCAAGTCCATACTAATGATGTGGGGATCCTGGCAACCTCTCAGGACCCGCATGTTCCACAAAATGGACAATTCAAGTTGGACACTTCTCTCCAGTTCTAAACCCACCCTCCCTACCTCTTGGGGCTATTCCAGATGGACCGATCTCCCTCATACTCACCAGCCTCACCTTCCCATTTTATCCCTTAGGAACTTTGTTTCCTTCTGAAGTTCATTTAGCTCCCCCGTTTCCTTCTGAAGTTTATGTTCCCCTGTTTCCTTCAGAAGTTCATTAGCTCCCCATTTCCTTCTGAAGTTTATTCCCCCTTTTCCTTCTGAAGTTTATACTCCCTGTTTCTTTCAGAAGTTCATTAGCTCCGTTTCCTTCAGAAGTTCATTAGCTCCCTCATTTCCTTCTGAAGTTTATGCTCCCCTTTTCCTTCTGAAGTTTATGCTTCCTTGTTTCCTTCAGTTCATTAGCTCCCCATTTCCTTCTGAAGTTTATTCCCCACGTTTCCTTCAAAAGTTCATTATCTCCCCCATTTCCTTCTGATAAGGTTTAGATTTAGGGAACCAAAATGAGATTAGGGTTTCTGGTGGTCAGGGAGTTAAATGATAAAGTCTAGTGGCAGGTTCGGGATTCAGGGAACCAATGGAGAGGTTTGGCTTCCCTGCACCCCCTTGGGATTCGGTGCAAGTATAGGGAGTTTTGGGGACTCCCTTCTGGTGGTGCAGAGGTTCTCTGTAAAGGAATTTACAGACCCGAAAACTTAGATTGATAAAAGGTTTATTATGGGGATTGGAAGTAAGGTTAGAAATCCTGATAGGAAGGCATAAAGTCTGGTTAGGGAAACAGGTGAGGATAAAGAGAGGATGGCACTGGAAAAGAATATTCCAGTGGACAGAGGCCCTTGGCATCCCAAGCATGGAGCTGGCATGTTTGCAACCTCTACAAAGAGAGGGTTTTAGTGTGGCTCTTTTATATTGAATGCCTTAGTGGGGGCTGGGACAGTGAGCAGGTCAGACTCAGTGAGGGCTGGGCAGCCCAAGCAAGTCAGAATGGGGGCTGGAGCCAGCCGGGATCTCCTATTGGAATTTGAAGGATTGCTTTTTGACCAGGATTTGTAGTTGAATCAAAGGCCCCGGCATCCTGGAAAGACACCTTGTCTGGGGAGGATATGCCTCAAGCCATGAGAGGCTGGGAATCTGAAAGGAATTCTTAAAGGGACCACAACCCGCTTCATTTCTGCAGTTTATTAAAGGAGCCCCCTCCTTCCAATACCACATCAGATTTTCTGCCCAAAACGATGCATTATAAAAGGTGGAATGCAGAAGCAGCTAGGAGAACCCGGCTAAATCTTCTATTTAATATCAGAGACCTGGAGAGAACATGTAAAACAAACAATGCCATAAGGGATTGCTCATCTACAACTGGGATCGGATTGCTTGATGTCTCCAAAAGGAAGGAAGAAAGAAAAACTTGGAATTTAATCTTATTTGAAAAATGAATGTTCTGAAAACTATCTTTACATATAATTAGAAAACATAAAATATTATTTTCATAAAAAAACTCATCTTATGTAATTGATTTATTGCTATTTTAAAATGGAAAACTATTTTCAAATTGTATCCGTTTTAATTTTTAACACATTCATCAATAAAACCAGTGGTACGCTGGTAAATGTTTAACAACCAGCTCTCCACAGAAGGGAGGCAGAACGCATGCACACATATACATACATCACCAAACATGTAACTGGGAAGAGATGAATCTTACGTAATACATCTCTGCTATCTGTGCTAGCTTCACCAAGCAAACAGATGAAAATAACCTCATAGGCAGTAGTAAAATGCAGCAAATGATTAGGATGAGGTTTATTTGTTACCTTTATTTTAACATATGCATGCTTAGATAATTGTTAATAAGGGTGGTTTAACAACCAGCTCACAAGAATTCCTGAAAATTTAATGATCAGCTACACTGAGTTGGTAGAAGCTGACTTAAGCACCTTAGTGAACATAAACCACAGAAACAAAAGTTGTTGGGGTTCTTAAAACATGGAGGGGTCTTAAAGCTTGAGAAAAGTTGGTGTAGGAAGGAAATTCAAGGCCTGCTTTGCGACTTCTGTCCTCAGAGATGTGCTGTGGGCCCAGATGGGCCCTAGGATGGGATTTGAGCGGTGGGACTGGAATCCCTAGTCAGGTCTCAGACCGATTCTCTGTCCTCCCACTATGCTGCTCTCCAAAAGGTTTTAAGCTGGGAACAAGCATTTCTATTGCACCTCCTGTGTGCCTTCACAAACCTTATCTCATCCTTACAATAACCCTAGGAGGTAGGTGCTATTATTCCCATTTTACAGCTGAGGAAACTGAGACAGACTGATTAAATGACTTGCTCAGAGTCAAGCTTCTTGTTCCTTGTCTAATCAGGTCTTCCTGACTCTGTGTCTAGAACTTTATCCTCTATTCCCTAGCTTCTTAATCCGTCATTCTCAACTCCATATAGGGTCTTGTAACTGAATGAGGGGGCCATGTGAAATTTTTATTGTCAGTAAATATTTCATTTATGTACTTACTCTATATACCTATATACCCACGGTCATGCAATAATTTTTATTTTTATTTATTTTTTGATGAGGTAATTGGTGTTAAAGTGACTTGCCCAGGGTCACACAGCTAGGAAGTGTTAAGTGTCTGAGGCCAGATTTGAGCTCAGGTCCTCTTGACATCAGGGCTGGTGATCTATCCACTGCACCACTTAGCTGCCCCCATGTAATAATTTCTTAGGCAAAAAGGGGTGGTACTGGAAAAAGCTTAAAAAGCTCTGCTGTATACCATCAGAATTAAACTGAATATTAAAACCCCACAACAAATCACAAATATAAAGACGACAGAGGAAGATGGGAAGGCACATGAACCGACACAGATAAAGAAAGCATCCGGAACAATAATATATATTCAAAGACTACAACCAAGTACATGACAGCAACATCCGGAAAGATTCACAAAGAACCACGGGCCACAAGGGGACAGAGAAACAGTCTTCTTGTTGCCATTTTGTGGACGTGGGCGAGAGTGCAGCTTGCTTTATTTAACAGTCAATAAGGTGATATACAGTTAATGTACAACAATCTTTTACACTTAATTAATTTGATTTTTTTTGGTTGTGGATGGTTAATAACTTTAGCATAAAAAGGAAAACAGAAAGCAAATCCTGTACAAATAACTAAATAAATAACATTTTGGTGGTTTTGATTGAAAATATATCTATTTCTTTAGCTTTCCAGTCCATTTCACACGGACCCCTCTGGCTGCCCTGATGAAGGCCATGGGAAGGCAGCCAACACGTTCTGGAATAGAGAGGGACAGGGACAGAGGCCAGAGGTGTTTCTGCCTCTCAAAGCACCAAGTCAGGAGAGGGCTGGTGACCAACTGCAGCCTCACTCTCGAGCATTTAACCCATACCGAGGGGTTAGAAAAGCTTTCCCACAAAAATGGCGTAACCCCAAAGCATCAGAGATGGTGCAACCTGAATATGGAATCAGAGACTCCGGGTCTGGGCCACAGTATCACAGCAGAGGTCAGAAAGGTTGATGATAGTTTTACAGAAGAGAAAACAGAGGCCGTGAGCCTCATCCAAAGTCCCAGAGGGAGCAAGCAGGTGCAGGATCAGAGCCCAGGTCCTTTGGGTCCAGGGGAACTTCGCCTTTGCTGCCATTTCCTGAATCTGAAAACGAGGCTATTGGATCAGATCATCACTAAAAGCCCTTTCTGCCTGCCAGTAGCCAAGGGTTAAGTTCCTGGTACCTTGGGAGATGAACGAGGTCCTCTCGATTTTCCAGGGTTACTCCATCGCGTTCTTCTTCAGTTCTCCAACACTTCACAAGGGTCCTGAGCCTTTTCCACATTAATGACAAAGATTTCTCCCCCAAGCGAATTCGTTGATATCCATGATAATGTTTCTTCTGGCTAATGGCTTTCCTATAGTCGTCATATCCCAAGGTTACTTTCGAGAGTGGATTTTCACGTGTTCAGTCAGATGTCTCTTCCGTCTGAAGGCTCTCCTACACTCGTTACACTCAAAGGGTTTCTCTCCAGTGTGAATTATCTTATGCTCCGTAAGGTGTCCTCTGCGGCTGAAGGCCCTCCCACACTCGTTACAGATAAAGGGCTTCTCCCCAGTGTGAATTCTCTTGTGTTCGTTAAGGTTTCCCTTCTGGTTGAAGGCTTTCCCGCATTCTTCACACACAAAGGGCTTCTCTCCAGTATGAATTCTCTGATGTAGAACGAGGTTGGAGTTCTGGCTGAAGGCTTTCCCACATTCATTGCACACAAAGGGTTTCTTGACGGGGATTCTCTTTTGCTCCGCAAGGCTGCCCCACTGACTGAAGGGTCTTCCGAACTCATCAAACCCGTGGGCTTTTGCCCTTGCGTGGACTCTCTGGTGTTTGATAAGCTGTCCCCTCTGGCCAAAGGCTTTCAAACATTCAGTGCACTTGTGAGGTCTCTCTCCCGTATGAATCCTACGATGTGCACTAAGGCTTCCCCTGTGCCTGAACGCTTTGCCACATTCGTTACATTTATGGGGTCTCTCTCCCGTGTGGAATCTCTGATGCAGATTAAGGCGCGTATTGTTGATGAAGCCTTTCCCACATTCACTGCATATAAAGGGCTTCTCTCCAGTATGAATTCTCTGATGTTCAATAAAATTCCCTTTCTTGCTGAAAGCTCTCCCGCATTCGTTACATTCAAAGGGTTTCTCCCCAGTATGAATTCTCTTATGATAAATAAAAGATGCTCGATGTCTAAAGTCCTTTCCACATTCGTTACATTTATAGGGTTTCTCTCCAGTATGAATTCTCTGATGTAGATTAAGGCATGAATTGTTGCTGAAGGCTTTCCCACACTCTTTGCATTCAAAGTGTTTCTCTCCAGTGTGGATTCTTTTATGTACATTAAGGGTTCCTCTTTGGCAGAAGGCTTTTCCACATTCATTACATATATAGGGTTTCTCTCCAGTATGAATTCTCTGATGTGCAGTTAGAGTTCCCCACTGACTAAAGGCTTTTCCACATTCATTACACTGATAAGGTTTCTTTCCTGTATGAATTCTCTTATGATGAGTCAGATTTTCCCTGTGACTGAAGGCTTTCCCACATACATTACATTTATGGGGCTTTTCCCCAGTATGAATCCTCTGATGTTGAGTGAGATAGGCTTTTTTCCCAAAGGTCTTGCCACATTCATTACATTCATATATCTTTTCATCATTATATATTCTATGGAACTGAATAAGGTCTGAATGGTAACTAAAAGGATTCCTAGATTTATTATACTTACAAAGCTTCTTTCCCAAGGAGAGTCTATTACAATCAATTAAGTCTGAAAATTGCCTGAAGCTCTTAACAAGAGTGTCATATTTATGAAGACTTTTCTCCGTAGAAACTCTCTGTGGTGGAACATAGATAGACTCTAGACTAAAACTCCTGTCCACTGTATTGCATTCAGGGATGTTCACTTTATTAAGAGATTTTCTGGAGGAAACTGGAATTGGTCTGGATTGTATGTCCTGGTTGCCTTTATGGCCCTCTCTCATCGCATCCAAGTTCCAAGTTTCTACCACCTCGGAACGCCAGGGTCCATTTTGGGGTGCTGGTTTCTCCTTGAATGATGCTCCCATAAAAAGGTCATGCTTTGGAATCCACTCGTTTGCTTCGTACTTGGTCCCTGAATTGAGGGAATCTGAAAAAAATGGAAAGAGTTAACATCCACTGTACTTTGTATCATGAAGAAAGAAGTTGAAAGAAGTTAACGCTGCAAAAAATGATGAACAAGCTGATTTTAGAAAGGCCTGGAGAGATTTACATGAACCAGGAAAACATTGTATACAGAATTGTATTGAGAATGTGCGATGATCAACTTGGTTCTTCTCAGTGGTTCTGTGATCCAAAGCAATCCTAACAGACTTTGGACAGAAAATGTCATCTCCATCCAGAAAAAGAACTAAGGATACTGAATGCAAATCAACATGTATTCATTTCTTTTTTCTGTGGTTTTTTTTTTAATCTCTCTCATGGTTTTCCCCTTTTGCTTTGATTTTTCTCTCCCAACATGAATCATACAGCAAGTTATATTAAAAATAAATAAAGTTACTAAAAAAGAGAGAGAAAAGTTAACACACATTTATTAAGCACCTCATCTATGCTGGGCAACGCTCTTGTGGGAGGTAGAAAGGCAGAGGACAGTCCCCATCTTTAAGGAACTCACAATCTAACGGGGGAGACAACATAGAAACATAATAAATGCAGGATAAACTGGAGATAATCAACAGAGGAAAGGCCGTTGAGAAAGGCTTCTTGGAGAAGATGACATTTTAGTAGGGATGGAAAGAAGCCAGGAAAGTCAGGTAATGAGCCCAGTTTTGGATGTCCAAGTTGGAAATGAGAGACTGGAGTTGAGGGAGTGGGGGGCAGTAAGGATGGACTATATCGATCTGGGACTCATAAGCACAGAAATGCCAATTGCTTCCTGGGATCTGAGGAGATCACCAAATAAAGGAGCACCAAGGGAGAAGAAACCTGGGGAGTTATAACCTGTGTATCATCCAGCTAAAGAGCCTGGGAAGAAGCAGCCAGGAAGGGAGGAAGGAATAAAAAAAGCTACTTTGTACAAACATCTGCTATGAGCCAGGAGCTATAAATGCTCTGCAATTATCTCACTCAATTAAAGCCACACTGGAGCTCTGGCCCCTTGCCCCTGAGTCTGATCAAGCCATCTTTGGCCTGATCTTTGGGGGGACCAAGGTGGGCTGGGGGAGGTCCTGGGAAACAGGAGCAAACTGAAAGGGTGGAGTACGGAAAGAGTACTGACACATACTAGAGGAAAAGGCTGAACGGAGAGCTCTAGAGTTAATTTCTTCTGTGATAAGGAAAAGGATGCTCAAGATGGAAAAGGCACAACAAATGGGAAAGAATATACAAGGAAGAAGTAGTAAGGAGGCAGAGAGAGAGAATTCACTGTTCCATGAATGGCCTTCCAGGGTGCGGCAGACATGGAGGGATGTCACCAAAGAATCACTGTGTGGAAAATACTTAGGGTCTCAGAAAAAAAAAAAAAAAGATGGGTGTGGGAAGGTAGAGACAGATTAATAAATAAAACTAGGAGCTGGCTTGGTAAAAAAAAAACTAATAAAGAGTTAGCTAATATTGAATAAAGAGAGGAAGAAGAAAATCAAAATGGGGATATCAACAAAGAAATGGATAATTATTTACAAAAAAAGCTCAAATTAATAAAAGAAGAAATTGATTCTTCAAATAACCCAAAACAAGACAAAGGAATTGGACAAGCTATAAATGAATTTCCAATGAAAAAACTTCTAAGACCAGATGAATTCACAACTGTCAAATATTCAAAAAACAATTAATTCCAATAGTTTATAAACTTTACAAAAGTAGTGGGAAAAGTGCCCTTTTTAATCAGAGATTATGATACAAACATAATCTTGAGAGTTAAAATGGAAAGACAATGCAAAAACAGACAACTATAGACGACTTAATGAGCATTGATGCAAAAATTTTAAATAGGTCTCAACAATATAATAAGATTATATACTATAACCATGTAGAATTTACATGAGGAATACAGAGTTGCTGAATATAAAGAATACTGTAAACATACTAAGCCATGTTAATAATATAAATAATAAAAATGACATGATATCTGTAGAGTTTGATGACGTCTAACATCCTATTTTAAACCTGTTATTTAAATCCCATAAACCTAACACTTATTTTTAAAAATTCTTAAGAATAGATGTGGTAATACAATATATAATAACAATTTCAAAAACCAGGAGTAAACATTATGCATGTTGGAGAAGTTAGTAGCCAACAAGATCAGAAGTAAAACAAAGTTGCCCATTATCACTATCATAGTCTCAGAAATGCCAGTTGTAGCAGTAAAAAAAAAAAAGAGAGAGAGAGAGACAGACAGACAATGTGAATAATAACAGGCAAAGAAAAAAACTTGTTGCCTTTTGCCTTAGAAAATCCTACCCAACTAAAATTTAAAACAATAAACTGAGCTAGGTTGCTAGATACAAAATAAATATGTATCAACAACATTCATGTAAATTAGCAACCCCGCAGGAAGAGCTAGAAAGAGGAATTACATTAAAAATAACTCCAGATTACACAAAATATTTAGGAATTTAGATCATCTAAATAACTGGAGACGTAGTAATACAATAAGTTCAGCTAATATAATAAAAAAAGGTGATAACTAAATTAACTTACTTATATAGTGCTACACTAAATCAAAGCACCAAAGGATTATTTTATAGAACTGCCATGATCATTTCCAACTCTTCATGACCCTACTTGTTTTTTTTTTGGCAGAAATAGTGGGGTGATTTGCCATTTCCTTCTCCAGCTCATTTTGCAGAGAAGGCAACTGAGCGGAATAGGGTTAGGTGATCTGCCCAAGCCCTCTAAATGTCTGAGGCTGGATTTGAACTTGGAAAGATGAATCTTTATCCATGCTCCATTCACTGCACCATCTAACTACCCCATTTTATAGAAGGGGAGGAAAAGGGGAAAGTGAATTTCATTTTCCCCCTATTTTTTAATAGAACTAGGAAAACTTAGAGAAACAAAAGGTCAAGAATTTCCTGGGAAATAATGAAAAAAAAAAGCCAAAAGAAAAGGGACTTAGAAGTACCAGATCTCAGACTACACTACAAAGCTACCATCATTGAAATGATCAGTACTCTTTAAGAAGTAGAGAAGTTGATTAGTGGAAAAGACCTGGTGCACAATATACGGAATCAAACAAACACCATCTATGCACACGAAAGCAATTGTGAGATTCCATCTCATGTCCACAACACTGACAGAGCTGATGAAAAAGGAAAATGACATGGCGGAGGGGCTGTGGGAAAACAGACCACTAAATGCAAAATAGTGGAGCTGTGGTCCAGCTGTTTTAGAAACTTGAACTACATTCCAAAAGATATTAAACTGTTAATTTTAATATTTATAATATAGCATAATAATAATAATAAATAAGCTTTCCCACTACTTATTATACTACCAGCTATACTACTTTTAGCTACGAGATCAAAGGAAGAAAAAGATCCATATAAACAAAAATATTTATAGCAGCTTTTTTTCATAGTAATTAAAACTTAGACGGGGTACAGCAGGTGGAACTCATCTTCCTGAGGTCAAATCTGGCATTTACTAGCTAGCTTTACTTTATCTGCCTCAGTTTCTTCATCTGTAAAATGAGATGGAAAAGGAGAGAACAAACTGCTCCAGTAGCTCTTCTATGAAAACCCCAAATGGGGTCACGGAGAGACAGATAGGACTGAAACTGCTGAACAACAAAGTGATTTCATCATTTTAGGTGCTTACTTTGGCACTTTGTGTTAGAGACTGGTTGTCTAGGACATTCAGAGGGGAAGTGACCTGCCTAGAGTATTACAGCCTGGATGGAATTTAAACTCAACTCTCCCAGGCTCTAACCACCATGCTGCCTTTCAAAAAAACCTAATAAATTAAGAGAGAGAAAAAAAAAGAATCACCAAAATTAAGAAGAAATTGATCAAATAAAGAGTAAAAAATGAATCCTATAAAATGGCTGGATTTTTTGAGAAAGAGAGGGAGACAGAGAAATGTTAAGTTATTCCTAGCAAATTTAATCAAGGAAGAGGAAAATCAGACAAGCAAACAAGAGAATGAGTTCAGGAAAAAATGACAAAAATCATAAGACTCTCAATCCCAATACTACTGAGAATATTTTTCAAGTGGATTAATATGTCTAAGAATATAAAATATCAAAATTGGCAAGATCGAAAATAAGGAACCTCAGAATAATTTGGAAGCCAGAAATATAGTATTTTTTTGCTATCACATGCCCACCCCTTCACAATGAAGTAAGAAAGTTCAGGCCACAAAATAAATTCTCAAAATTCAATTGCATTTCACAGTAACAACAAAACCCAAGAGGGAAGAATAGAAAATGGTAGGAAAATCCCATCCTAACAACTACAAAACACATAAAGAATTTGGGGATCTACCAAAGCACACAAAAGACTATTAAAGATTAAATTATAAAATGAAGCTTAAAGACAAAAACAACAATCTAAATATTAGGAGTATTCAGTATTTACAGCTGGGCTGTACCAATATAATAAAAATGACAATACTATCAAATGTATACTTTTAATGAGATGCCCATCAAATTATCAAAGGGACACTTTATAGAACTTACAAAACAATAAGAACATTTATTTGGAAAAACAAAAGATCTGGAATATCAAGAGAAATGATATAAAGAAGTAGGGATGAAGGAAGAATAGCACTTCTGGATCTCAAACTGTTTTATAAAGCAGCAGTCATCAAAACCACCTGGGATTGGTTAAAAAAATAGATTTAGATCAACGGGAGGGACTACACAAGTAAGAATCAGAAATGGTGGAAATATATTGGTATTCAATAGAGATCGACATCAGTTACCTAGGAAAGAATCCCCTATGAGATAAAAACTGCTGGGGAAATTGAAGAACGGTCTGACAGAAATAAGGCTTGGATTAATGCCTTGTACCATGCTCCATTCTATGTTCTAAATGGATCCGTGACTTTAATGAAAAGAGAAGTTGATAAAATACCTCTCAGAGATATAGATGGAGAGGTCTCCTTAACCCAAACAAGAATTAGGACAATTTCAGAAGACAAAAGAGAAAACTTTTGTTACTTGAAACTGAAAATATTCTGCAGGCAAAATTAATGCATTTATGACAAGAAGGAAAAGGATCAAATGGGGAAAAGACAACAATTTTGTATCAAATTTCTTTGATAAAAGGTTTGACATTCAAGATATATAAACAAATAACAACTTTTAAAGAACAATACAGACCCATCCTTGCCCTGCAAAAGCCATTCCCCAACAGATATATGGAAAGGTGACCTAGCCACTGGGGCCTGATGAGTAGGTGACATGGGAGACCAGCAGGTACTGCGGGGTCCAGCTGAGTGATGAACCAGGGTGGGGCTGTATCAGAAGACAAGGGGGCACATCCCCTCCAGCTCCAAACCTACCATCCTAAATATGCTGATGGCAATCCCCCCAGTTCTGGGGCCAAATGGTTCCTCCAAGGCCATCTCCTCCCACTTTCTGAGGGGCAAACTAGTGGCGTTCTTTGTTGTTACAAAAACTGGGAATGCCCCATGGGTCTGATGAGGGGGAACGGGGTAAGCGACCTGTGACATGTGCATCGAATGTCAGGAGAAGGAGGAAGTACACAGACGGAGTCGGGGAGTGGGGAAGCAGGAGGTACCCAGATGGGCCGGGGAACAGGGAAGCGGGAAGCACCGGGGTGGACCAGGCGGAGCGGGGAAGCACCGGGACAGGATGGGGGAGCGGGGAAGCAGGAAGCACCAAGACCGCAGAGGGGAAGGACTGAATGGGATGGGCGGAGCGGGGATGGGCCCCCAAGCACCAGGAGGCCAGAAGGCCGAGAGGACAGCTAGGGCAGCGGCAGACTGGGAGCCGATGGAATCTGCCTTGGTGACTCTCTGTCCAGGGCTAAGTACGCCGCTTGGCGGATAGCAGAGGTGGAGCTCTCAGAAATGTGCTTGTGCGTCTCTGGTGTGGAAACCCCCGCTTGCGAGACCCAGAACCCCGGCGGGGAGGGGCCGAAGAGGGTCCTTGCCTATGTCGGACCACGGAGCAGCAGCTGCAGGCCAGGGATGCCCCCTGAGCCACTCACTCACTCACCTGGGCACGGCCCTTCTGTCTCGGGCAGACACGGAGTTTCTCCTCTCTCCAGCAGGCAGATGACCTGAGGCTTAGAAACAGGAAGCCCTGGGCATGGGGGAGAGAGAGAGAGAGAGAGAGAGAGAGAGATAAAGCAATGCCGGGGACGGCCACCCAGGGGTCAATCCTAAATCCTCCTGTCTCACTGGGGAATGGGCAGCCCGCAGACCAGGGCCCTTGGAGAGACCTCTGCTGAGGATGGGGAAGGGGCAGGTAAGGGGCACAGCAGGCCGTAAGGGCTTGGGGCCCACCCAAGGACTTTCACCCTGGACCAGGGAGCAGGGATCTTCTGAGGCAGAAAAGGCAGCACAGCGGGCGGGGGCCAGACTCAAGTCAAGAAGGCCCGAGTTCAAATTTTTCCTTGGCTATTACTTAGCCAGCGGGCCCTCGGCCAGTCACATGACCTGCCTCAGCTCCCTTTTTGCAGGGCCGAGATAACAGGCGCAGCGCCCTCAGGAGGCTGCTGTGGGGATCGGCCGAGACCCCGGATTTGTGCTTCTCCAAGCCTAAAGCTCCTTTAGCTGCCGGTTGTTGTTACTGTGGCTGCTGTTGTTCTGTGGCCCAAGAGATTTGGGAATACTTGCACCATCCCCCGTTCTGAGGGACAAACGCCAAAGCTCCCGAGACCCCACTTTGTGGCCCAGACGCTGCTTACCCAGGGAGACGATGTTCTCAAAGGTCTCCAGCATCACCTCCCGGTACAGGGCCCTCTGTGCCGAGTCCAGGCGGCTCCACTCCTCCCAGGTGAAGTGCACGGCCACGTCCTGGAACGTCACCGGCCGCTGGAACGGCAGACACATTCCTGCTCAGCCAGGGCCGGCTCTCATCGACGGGCGGGCCTGGGGGCTCCGAGAGGGCAGCCCTGGTTAAAGGGCCTCCCTGGGCACGGGGTCCGGCCCGGCTTACCTGCCACGCATGCCCTCAGCAAGTGGCACACTTTACTGGCTTTTTCCTCAATAGCATATGACTGTTTTCCACATTTATTTCCAGAAGCTATCGTGTTCCACGTCTCTTCTCCCTCCCTTCCCTCTCCCAGAGACAGCAAACAATCCGTTATAGGATAAACATGTACAACCCTCCTAAATGCATTTCTATATTTGTCATGTTACACAAGGGGAAAAAAATCACAAAGGGAAAAACTATGAGAGAAAAAGCAAACAAAGAACGACAAAGATGAAAATGCCATGTTGTGGTTCATACTCAGTCCCCACAGGGCCCTGTCTGGGTGCAGATGGCTCTCCTCATCACAAGATCATCGGAACCGGCCTGAATTGTCTCACTGTTGAGAAGAGCCACGTCCGTCAGAATTATGGTTGTGATTGTGGTATAATCTTCTTGCTGCCATGTAGAATGCTCTCCTGGTCCTGCTTATTTCATTAAGCATCAGTTCCTGTGAATCTCTCCAGGTCTTTCTAAAATTGTCCTGCTGGTTGTTTGTTACAGAACAATGATGTTCCATAACATTCATATACCACAACTTATTCGGCCATTCTCCAACTGATGGGCAGCCACTCAGTTTCCAGTTTCTTACCACTACAAAGAGGGCTGCCCCAAACATTTTGGCACATGTGGATCCCTTTCCCTCCTTTAAGGTCTCTTTGGGATACAGATCCAGGAGAGATCCTGCTGAATTAAAGAGTATATAATTTGATAGCCCTTTGAGCACAGTTCCAAACTGCTCTCCAGAATGGTCGGATCTGTTCACAAATCTACCACCAATATACCAGTGTTGCAGTTTCCCGCATCCCCTCCAACATTCATCATTATTTTTTCTTTGTCATCTCAGTCAATCTGACAGGTGTATGATAGTATCTCAGAGCTGTCTTAATTTGCATTTCTCTGATCAATAGTGATTTAGAGCATTTTTTCATATGACTAGAAATAGTTTTAATTTCTTCACCTGCAAACTGTCTGTTCATACTCTTTGACCATTTATCCATTGGAGAATAGCTCGGATTTTTATAAATTGGAGTTAATTTTCTTGATTTTGGAATGAGGCCTTTACCGGAAATGCCGGCTGTAATAAAGCTTTCCCGCTTTCTGCTTCCCTTCTCACCTGGGCCTCCTTGGCTTTGTTTGGCCCAAACTATCCAATAACCCCAACCAGCTTCTGCTGCGTGATGAAACGCACAGCCGTGACATCAGCAGCAATGTCAGCAGCCACGCGATCCTAACGACCGGCATCATGGCGGCCATTCCCTGGGCAGGGGGCCTCGGAAAGCAGGACGCTATAGGATGCCATAGAGGATGTACAGAGTCTCTCCAGCACCAGCCCCAGCACTGTGTCTGATGACCATCTTTCTCTCACTGGCCTCTGGGGACACCAACCTCCCCATGTTCTCCTCCATGTCCAGCTTCTCCTCGCCGGGTTCTGGAGCTCTGACCTCCCCGTGTCCAGCTGCTCCTCAACAGGTTCTGGAGCCTCCGACCTCCCCGTGTCCTCCTCCATGTCCAGCTGCTCCTCGTCGGGTTCTGGAGCCTCCAACCTCCCTGTGTCCAGCTGCTCCTCACCAGGTTCTGGAGCCTCTGACCTCCCCAGGGGTGGGGGAGACACGTGGCTGTGATGGCCATAATTTTTGTGCCATGAGGAAAAAAGTGGACTCCAGTCCAAGGTCAAGTTCATCCTGTGACTGGCCACGTGACCACAAGCAAGGCTCGGAGCATCCCATGACAGCCAGCTCAGGGGGAGGGAGCGTTCTCCCTGCCCAGATGAAATAAATTTAATAAGTTTATTTAAGTAAATAAATAAACGCGCTCACTGAGCTTCTGAGAGAACCAGGAGACGAGTGTTCCCGGCACCTCTGGAGGAGAACCCTCCAGTCCCAGAGGAACGGTTTGTGGAGTCCACAACGAAGCCCCATGGCAGACCACGTGGACTGGAGGGCGGCTGGACATCTCTGAGAGCATCTGTGGGCGGTGGGCAGAGGCTCACTTGTTGGAGAGTCCGAAGGACTTCGCAAAAACCGAGTTCCTAACACAGACTCTGCGGAGGAGCCGGTCTGTGCAGAACTGCTAAGGGCGCGGCCACAAGTTCTGGGCAGTCGTGGGCAGCAGTAAGAACATTCTAGTGGACAACAACACTTTCTTTCTCTGCTTCTCAAGAGCACGGGGTGACCTCCCCTGACCCTTACACTGTGGATAATTGCAGTCAGCTCTAAAGAGTGGATGCCCAGTGAATATTTCCCCGTGTGTTATACTGTTTGTGACAGCTGATAAACACTGATGTTTGTCCAAGCCTGCGGGAGCAGGCTTTGAAAGGGAGAAAGGGCAGGCAGTTTGTGGGAAAGGAGATTTCCCTGGCTCCCAGGGCGGGAATCACAGCTTTCCCATTTTAGTAATTTATGACTCGATCTCACAACAGACCTTGATAACCCGCTGACAGAATCAACAAGGTAACAAGCCAGTGGCAAGTAGAGGCTCGGTGGAGGGCATTTCTTGCAGCTTATATCATGATACACCCATGTTTCTTCGAGGCATTTACCACAAGAAGGATCAAGGTCGGCTACAAAAACTGGCTATACAAGGAGCTGGGGGAAACTTCACACCGACTCCCACTAAACAAACAGACCTTTATAATTACCCCAGAGAGCCGGAAGGGAACAGTGTGAAATAAGTGCGCTGGTCTTGGCTCTTCAGGACTTACGTACGACCCTGAGGACATTCACTCCAGTGGCGCAGACTGCAACCTAAGCCTTCTGAAATTGCACCTCCTAAAGTCTCCCTAAAAATAATCCAGCCAAAGGGGTATTTCCTACACTCGAGGCCAAAGGATCAGGCTGTCAGTCCTTGGCTCTCTCTTTTCTATTCTCTATTTCCACATTTTCCCCAATATCGTATTTTTCTAATAAAAGGGCAGTTTGCATTTTAAGATCTTGTTTCAGAAATCCGACAGCCTCCGTCTGTGTGTCTGTGTGGGGTGGGAGGAGGGTGGGCGTATGGATAGCAGAGGGCCAGTCTTGGAGTCTGGAAGGCTAGTACTTCCCCGACACATGCTGCTAGAGTGACTCAGAACAGATCCCTTCATTTCATCTCTCAATGCCCCAAGGAGTTACCAACTCTCTAACCCTCAAGTTACAGATGAGTGAATTGCTGATCTGCATTGGTAGAAGGCATTCCCATACTGGAAGTTCTTCATGTAAATGAAGTCACAGGCGTGGCTTTTTAAAAAGTGAAATTCCCTATTCTAATTATTTACATTTCTCACGAATATTACTAAATTTATAATAACAAAATATTTAAACACAAAAGGAATCACCAGAGGGGATTCAACTTGATGAGGAACATCCACTTGAAAATAAGTCAACATTATGTGTTCTGAGAAACACCAGAGGCAATCTCACTAAAAGTGGCACAAGAACAATAAGGACCATTTGTTACAGTCCTGTTCAACAAAGTACTAGCAATGCTCTCTCAAATCCAGCCTCAAACACTTGCTAGCTGTGTGATTCACTTAACCTCTGTCTGACTTAGTTTCCTCAACCGTAATAACAATATTAATATAATTGTATAATCTTCAAAAACTGCACCCCTCGCAGGCTGGGTGGGAGGATCAAATGAAATAATAATTGTATTGTGTTTAACACAGTGCTGGGCACACAGCTGGCACTCTATAAATGCTCCTTCCTGTTCCCTCCCTCGGTATTTGGCCCTTCATTAAACACAGAAAAAGAATAAAACTTGAATAGCATGAATAAGAGCGGAATCAATGGGGAAGTCTTGTTCCAAGTTCAGGAGACTTTGCTTCTGATCTGGATCCATGATTTCACCCCCAGAGGGAACTCCCAGTGGAGAAACTTCCTCCTCTGCATGACTTTTGGTCTCAGAGAATGGCCTGAAGGCCCTGAGAGGTCACTAAGCGTCAGAGGCAAGACTGGAACCCAAACCCTCCTGACCCCAATGCCACTTCCTATCCTGTGGTGACATGCCTCTTAGGAGGCTAAACATGGAAAATATGCTATGTTAGTGTTGATCTGTCACTTTTGTTCAGTCGTTTCCTACTTGTCATGATCTTTTTCTTGGCAAAGATGGTTGACCATTGCCTTCTCCAGCTCATTTTACAGATGAGGAAACTGAGGCAGAGTGAAATGACTTGACTGGTCACCCAGCCCAATTTGAACTCAGAAAGACTCATCTTCTTGACTACGGGACCAACGTTCTGTCCACTGTAACACCGAACAGCCCACTTTGGGTTTAAGACCAACCAAAAAAACTGCCCAAATTCTCATTGAACAGCAACAAAGATTTTTCTAAGAAAAACTCTGCTTACAATTTGTCAAAACAATATTGTAGATTTAATGCAATGCCAACAACAACATCCATGGCAGGGCCTGTGAATCTGAAGGTCAAGGAAACTATTTCGGCCAGCGGGGCGGAGGTGGGGGATGATGCTCTCTGCAACTGATAGAGGCCGAGAGCCAGTATGCATCAGAAACCCCCAAATCCCAACTCCAAGGCCAGTTTTCTCTTCACTGTCTCTAGCACTAGACAAAAGCATGATATTGAAATGAGTTTCAAAAAAACCAAGCAGCTCCTTCCTCACTGGAGTAGATAAGGGTCAGCAAAAGAACTACAACGGATTAAAAAGCCTGTAAAAGATTGCTCCTAATCTGACTCACTAAACAACAAAAAATCAACACAACTCAAGGTTTACCTCCTATCCAGCAAAGTGATCAAGGACAAAAGATGAAAATAATTTCTCTGTTAATTTGGGTTTGCTGCCCAATTTGTTACCTTCCTAATTTTTTAAAACTCAAATTCAGTTTATTAATCCTTTCCTTTTCTATTTTGTTGACATCTGCTTTTGAGAGAATTTTCCCCAGGATGTTTTAGCTGAATTCCAAAATTCTTGTTTCATGATGACTATTTTCTTTCACATAATTGTTATTTCAATGATTTGTTCTTTGACCCATTCATTAGTCAGGATTTTGTTAAGTCTACACATGACCCTGTGTGTCTTTTGTTTGGGACCTGGACAGATTATCAACTTTATTGCATTGTGGTCTATAAAGGATGTGGTTTTTGTTTTTGCCACTTTACATCTGTCTTCAATATCTCTCTGCCCTAATACAGGTTCAGTTAAAAAAAAAAAGTTCCATGGGGTGAAAAATGATGCTGGGAAATACATATATTCCTTCGCAGTCCTGTTTAGGAGATGCCATTAACTCTTTTACCTCTAGTTTCTCCAACAATTTGTTCAATTCTGTGTTTTCCCCCTTCTTTAACTTTGTTAGACTTACTAAAATTGAGAGAGAGATTTTTAAAATCTCCTGTCACTCCTGTTTTGACAATCTATACCTTCTTATAATTCGGTTAATGTTCCTTGTATGAATTCTTGATGTGAAGGTATCTGGAACATACGAGATTAATGATGACATGGGTTTGCCAATCATAGTTATTTTGGGTAAAATGCTGTTTCCTTGTCAATCTTTTTGTTGTGAATTGTCTGTCTGAAAGTTCCTGCTTTTCATTATTTACCTGATATATGGTAAATTTTGTCCCAGTCCCTTATCTTTATTTTGTGTAAGAAGATGAAAATGGTAAGTGTTGGGAGTGCTACAAAAAGACAGGTATATTCATGCACTACTGGGGGAATCTGAGAAGTGGACCAAAAAGTTTTTAAATGTCATCACAGAAATTATATTAAGAATGTACCAGAAGCAGGATGAATACAGAGAGGCTTGGAGAGACTTACATGAACTGATGCTAAGTTTCGAGCAGAACCAGGAGATCACTTTACACTTCGACAACGATATTGTATGAAGATGTATTCTGATGGAAGTGGATTTCTTTGACAAAGACTCAGTTTCAATTGATAAATGACAGACAGAAGCAGCTACACCCAAAGAAAGAACACTGGGAAACGAATGTGAACTATTTGCATTTTTGTTTTTCTTTCCAAGTTGTTTTTACCTTCTGAATCCAATTCTCTCTGTGCAACAAGAGAACTGCTCGGTTCTGCAAACATATATTGTATCCAGGATATACGGCAACATATCTAACATATATAGGACTGCTTGTCATCTAGGGGAGGGGGTGGAGGGAGGGAGGGGAAAAATCGGAACAGAAGTGAGTGCAAGGGATAATGTTGTAAAAAAATTATCCTGGCATGGATTCTGTCAATATAAAGTTATTATAAAATAAAATAAAATATTAAAAAAAAAAGTACCAGAATGGTTTCCATCCCCTTTCATTCAAGAGGTGCTTCTTGACACATACTCTGAGGTCAAATACAGGAAGACCCCAGATATACAAAAATAATCATAGTGATGTGCTTTACATTTGATGTCATTGACTGGCAAATGGCTGAACTGTGGTTCATAAATGTCATGGAGTTTTACTTTATCATAATAACCGATTTCTAGAAAAATTCAGACAAGTATGGAAGGTATCTGCTTATGTAACATATGTTAATATATAATATATACTTTATATGCCATAAGTATTATATATATGACATATACATATATGTGTGTGTGTGTGTATAAAGAACCCCCCCCCAAAAAAAAGCACAATGACCATGGAAGCATGAATAACTTATATGTACTAATGCAAAAAAAAAAAAAAAAGTAAGCAGAAGCAAGAAAACTACCAAAATGTCGACTAGCTACTATGGGAAGGCAAGGTTCTGTTCTTATGAACAAGCTTTGCCACTGAGCATCAAGAGAAGATGCCTACCCTCATTTTTTGAAGAAATACAGGGTTACAGGTGTGGAGCAAATGCTGTGTAACCAGAGAGCTATATAGGCTACTTTTGGTGAACAGCCTTCTATTTTCTATTATCTGTTATAAGGAATGGCTCCCTGGTGGGGAAGGAGACATATATAGAAATGGAGGTGATATGAAAAAAGAAATCAATTAAAAAAAAGAATAAAAAATAAAAATAAAACAAAACAACAAAATATATCCAGAGGCACTCGGAATATGGGTGGTCTTAAACTCTCAAGTTTTAGGTGACATCACAAGGTTATGACAACAAAACATATCCAGAGGCACAGGGAATATAGGTGGTCTTACCCATCCAGATTTTGGATGACATCACAAGGTTGTAACCCTAAAAATGGGGACTGGGCAAAAAAAAAAAAAAAAACAAAGAAAAAAACCCAAGAGGCAGATCCCCAGGGGAGAATCCACACTCCAGATAGCCAATTAAATGTCTGCAAAAGAGGAGTTTGTTAAAACTAGAGAAGAGAACGATGCGGGAAAGATTTGCTTCTTGAGACAACATCGGTTGGAACTTGGGTGGCCAGTTTTTAGGGGATGATACTCGGGACCTCATGTAACACGTGTTTCCTGGTGACCTCCATCTGGCTGACAGACAAGCCCCAAACGGCCAAAAGCAAGAAGCTCGGGGGATGATGGCTTTGTCCTGATCTGGATAGGAGCTTTTTTTCCCATGCAGCCAATAAGATGATTAAAAATAGGAGTGCTCGATTCTATCGAACAGATTCAATTACTGCCCCCACCCCGAAACTGAAGAGCAAAGGTTGGGGGAAACAGCAACTTTAACAAGAATTTGATGCTGAACTGCATGGTAACTGTTGGCGGCTCCCAGTTACTGTCCAATAAGCTCAAAATGAATAACACCAGAAGGTATTTTTTGAGGAATATCGGGAGATTTGGGAAGAACAAGAGGAGTAATAAGAAGCAGGGGAAAAGCTCCGGCTGGGGACCTGAACAACTTTGCGCTGTCCCCGGTGCTGACACTTAACTGTCACCGAGGAAATGGCCGCCAGGGGGCGCCAGAGTACACACAGTGCCGCAGCGGGAAGCCTCATCTTCCCGAGTTCAAATCGGGCCTCAAATCCCCCCGGGGACACTTCCCAGCTGTGGGAGCCCGGGCGGGCCTGTCTGCCTCAGTCTCTTCATCTGTCAAATGGGCCGGAGAAGCAAACTGCTGACCGCCCCTGCGTCTCTGCCGAGAAAACCCCCGAAGGAGTCCCGGAGACCGAAAAGCAGATCCATAAAGTGCCCACAGCCATTGCCCATTTTATTAAGAAAGTCACAGAGCACCCACGCGCGCCCCAGTTTCTGGCCGGCAGAGACCGACACGGCAGCAAGGCTCCGGCCCCTTCCCGCGGACCCTTCCGGACCCGGTGTTCCGCCCTAGCCACGCCCAGGCGCCCACCCACGGCCCGCCCCCCCCTTCCCTCGGCACTTTTTAACCTAAGGGGCTGAATCTGTGCCGGTGGCCGTCTCCAGGCTCCCCAGGGCAGGCCCGTCCTTGGTCTCTCCCTCACCTGGGCCAGGGCCGTCAGGAGCCTGGAAGCCACTCCTTCCTCCTCCTCCTGCGTCCTCCATGCCTTGGAAAGGGCAAACTCCCCGGAAGGCAGGCCTGAGGAAGGAGAGCGCAGTGGTGAGAGGCAGCATCCCGGCCCGCCCCCACCTCCCTCCCGGCTCCGGGCCGCCGACCTCTGGGATCCCGTGCGCCCCCAGCGCTGCCGGGCCCCTGCATCGGCCAAGGAGAACAGGCAGATCCGAGCCCCCCCATCCCCCCCAGTAAATGGGAGCAAGTGGCTTGCTGCCCTGGGGAAGCCCCTGCCCATCCAGCTCCCACCCGGGACTTGATCCAGCCACGGCTGCCCCACTGCTGGAATGGGGTGGTGGTGGAGGAGGGGGACAGCAGGCTGGGAGAAAGCAAATCGTGTCTACGAGAGGGGAGGTGACGGGCTGAGGTTAGCAGAGGAGGTAGCGGAAGCCCCCGCAGCCTCATCAGACCCCCGCCAAATAGGCTGATCCCATCCTCCTCTTCCTCTTGGCTCTGGCCCCCAGTAAGGCCCTCCCTGTCCCCACGCTGCAGGGGACAAGGCTGGGAAAGCGTTGGGAGACTGAGGCCCCCGGAGCCTCTGGCTAGCTGCGCCTGGACTCCCCAGCCTTGGGGTGTGGGTGCTTCCCATGAGGGCGTGCCCCCTGTTACGGTGATTGCCAGGTTCTTAACTGCTTTAAGCCCTTTGCTCGTAGCTTGTTTAAGCCAGGATCCTGAGCAGAATAAACCTGTGCCCGCCCGCCTGGAGACCTCACCCGCAGAGTCTGATCCTGAGGCTGGATCCATCCCACACCAACTCCCAGGCCGATGTGGGGCTCGGAAGCTCCTGAAACTGCTTCTTCCTTACCCGCCGTCCCGGGCCTGCACTAGGGGGTCACCTCCCCCCCACTCAGGCAATTCTCCCTTCTCTGCGCCCCCACTGCCTCCACCCAGGGGTCCCCCCTCCCTCCTGCCTTCCATCTTCCTCTACCACTCAATACCTTCAGAGGCTGGGGGGGGGGCGGTCAAACAAACCCTGCTTGGCCTTCAAAGGCCTTCACTACCTCCCCAGAGCCGCCTGTGTGTCCTATCCGGTGTCTGTTATCTCCCCTTCGGATAGTGATCTCCCAGAGGGCAGGAGTTGCCCCCGTCTGTCCCCCTCTGCTTAGCCAGGAAGTACCTGGCCCCCAGTGGGGGCTTAATGAATGTCTGGTGTCAGCTGCCCCTCTCCCAGCTCCGTCACATACCCCTCCTCCCCAGGCCGGCCACGACGCCATTATCCAAGCGTGGTCAGCCTGCCTCGGGGACACTTGGGGCCCTGCCCTTGCCAGGCTTACAGCCCCCTACAGCCCCAGCACCCCAACAAGAGTATGTGACCCAGCTGGAACCGAACAGGGTGTCCCCCGCAGAACAAGCACCAGGGAGGGCCCCCCCAGCTCGAGCAAGCCCCCCTCCCAGCTCCCCAGGCTGAGTGAGGCCCCCCCAGCTCCCCAGGCTGGGCAAGCCCCTCCCCTTCAGCTCCCTGGGCTGAGTGCCAGGCTGAAGCCCCCCTCTGCACACTGAGTGGCCCCTAACTCCACAGACCAAGTGCCAGGGAGAGCCCCCCAGCTCCCTGGGTGGCTGGTCCTCCTTGGGAGGCGCTTCTGCCTCACACCAAGACACAGGGGACATCCCCTCCTCCAATAGCCGCCATGTTAAGGGGCTGCCCTGCCCTGGGCAAGGCACAAAGGAGGAACCTCCTGCACCGGAGGCTGGGGCAGGAACCCGTGAGGGACAGGACTGGCTGTAGGGGGAGGTTCTCTGTGCCCCCCTCCTCCCCCATCCCCCGGGCCCCATGCTTCATGGACAGAACTCTCACCTCTCCCCTCCAGCATCAGGAAGAAGCGGTCCATGCTCCGGCTCCTGGGCGGGGGTCCCAGCCAGCCCTCACTTCCCTCTTGCTGTAACAGGGGGACCTGGGGGTTCCAAAGCAAGGTCACTTGGGACGGGGCCTTCCTCCATTCCAGGGCCAGCTCCGGGAGGGCCTCAGGGTCAGCCAGGGTCAGGATAAATCCAAGTCCTTGGTGTGCAGGGGGAGGCCAAGGAGGCCGGGGCTGCCCCGAGGCTGCCAGAGCTGCATCCTGGGTGCCGGAGTCTCCAGCCTCTCTCCTCCTCGTCCTGCCGCCAAGTGACTCCGACTTCTCCCCTCCCCCCGCCCATCCTTGGCTCCCGTTATCTCCCCACTACACACGCAACAAGAGCAAAAAGGCGGAGAGCCATCCTCACCACCGGGGCTAAATGCGCTAACAGAGCCAGGGGCGCACCCGCCGTATTAGCCCCCAGTGCCCTCAGCGCGGAGTCTCAGCCCTCTACAGGGGGAGGGGCAGCAGGAAGCCCCCAGCCCAGGGGGGGGCAGCAGGAAGCCCCCAGCCCAGGGGGGGGGCGCAGCAGGAAGCCCCCAGCCCAGTGGGGGGGGGCAGCAGGAAGCCCCCAGCCCAGTCAGAGGCCCTGGGGGGGGGGCAGCCAAGCAGCCTGAGGAGCTCCATTCATCAGTAAATATCTAAGGGAGGTAACGGGAGGAGGGAGGGGACAGGTGGCTTCAGACACATGGGGGGAGTGCAGGGCGGGTCTGGGCAAAGAGACCCCCTCCTAGGGACGATGACCCGGGGCACGTGAGCTGCTAGGACACAGACGCGGGGCTGAGGGGGCGGCACCAGGCTAGGAATGGGGGGGACGGCTGGGCCTCAGCTCCCCATCTTTAATGGGGTGATAAGGACAACAAGCAACTCCCAGGCTTCCCCCAGCTCTGGGAAAAGGGCCCGGGCCACAGCCCCTAGAATAACATCCAGAACCGAGGAGCCAGAAAAGGAGGAAAAATCTAGGTCAGGGGCGGGAAGGGGGGGGCTGGGGGAGGAGGAGACGGGGGAGGGGAGGAGGCACCAGCTCCCCGGGGACAGAGGAAAGGGCCGAGACCCGCCCCCCAGCCAAGCAGCCTGGGCTACCCCCTCCTCCCACTTCCTCCCAGTCCCCTTTCTCCCCCGGCTCAGACCCCGGCTCTCCTCCATCCTCTCCGAGCTGCCCCACCCCCAGCTCCAAACCCTGCTCTCCCCGGGTACCACTCAGCCCCCCTCCCGGAAAGCCGGACTTTCCCACACCCGGAGCTGCCCCGCCCCAATTCCTCCCCCTCCCCCCAGTGCAGCTCTCTCGCTCCGACCCCTCCCCGAGCCTTCCTGGCCCCGCCAGAAGCTGACTCTGCACAGAGGAGCCCCCTCCCTGCCCGGCCCTTAGAAGGTCTGGGGGGGGGGACAAGGCTCACCCCCGGGCGGGGGTCTGGGCTGTTTGGTGGGGCCGGTCCTCCTAGGGCGGCGCTGGAACAAGTTTCACTCTAAGCCCCCAGGAGGGCACGGCCCGGGCTGCTCCCGAAGGAGGCTCGCGCTCCCTCCGTGGCTCACACATTCACGGCAGAGCCTCCCCGCACGCTGGCTCCCGCTCGCCCTCCCTGCACAGTGGGTGCCACGCACGCGCACTAGGCGCGGGTCTCATCAAGGCAGCCCACGCTCACTCACGCAGGTGCTCAAGGGCGGACAGGCAAGTGCACGTGTGCACGACACGCACGGCGGCGATCACGCGCATGCACACTCCTGCGCGCCGACACTCGCATATCCATCGGCCGCACTCCCGCAGCGCGCCCACTCACCCACGCCTCCGTAGTTCTGCGGCCGCACTCGAAGGAGCCTCATCTGCACCTGCCCCCGCTCCCACGCCCACGCGTGCTCCGGGTCCGGCTTCACCTTCCGCAGCCCCGCGGACAAAGGCCAGAACGCCCAGCCCGGGGGCGCACTGCGCTTGCGCGCGGAGGGTGTCAAACTACAACTCCCAGCAGGTCTCACCGTTCAAGTTCACAGGCCCGGGGCTGTGCCGATCTCGGCCGCGCCTGCGCACATGGAGCGTTCCCTTTCCTCCATTCTCCCCCTGCCAGATGCCCCAGGACTAGATGGTGCTGTGGAAGGCTCCGAAGGCTTCTAGTGCGGCCCATCGCGCGGCACTGGGGCTCCGGGACTCGGCCTCCAGGGCCGCTAACTGAGCTCGCAGTGCCCTCAGACCCTCCTGCCGCGCCAGCGCGCGGGAAGCTCCAGCCCGAACTGTCAGCGCGGGCGCGAGGCGACCCCGGCTCCGGCCTGCTCACGGTCGGGCTGCCTGTCACTCTCAGAATTCAAAGGAAATTGGGCTGCGGGCACTTCTTCCCTCGCACGCTGCGAAAAACGGACTCCTCCCCTCCCTTCCAGGAGCGCCTTGGGAAGGAGGAGCCCCAGGGGCCCACTTTTGACAAATGGGGAAACTGAGGCAGGCAGCCGCCAGGCTCCGGGGCCGAGCCGCTTCACACGTCCTGGTTAAAAAGGCGGATTGTCGTTTCCGTGGGTTCTGGAATCAAGCCGGGGGGGGGGGGGGGGAAGAGGGAGAGGGAGAAGGTCCCTTATCGTTGGAGCTTGGGGGTGGGGGGTGGGGGGGGAGAAAAGGGAGGGGGAGAAGGTCCCTTATCGTTGGAGCTCGGGGGTGGGGGGTGGGGGGTGGGGAGAAAAGGGAGGGGGAAAAGGTCCCTTATTGTTGGAGCCCGGGGGGTAGGACTCCACGTGGGCGTCTCTTTCCCAGAGTCTGCTCTGCACCCGCAAGTGCGCTTTCCTTACAGCGCCAGAGACGGGCTGTCGGGGTCCGGCTCCCCCTAGCTGCGGGGAATTGCTCAGCCCGGCTCGCTCTGCCCCGGGCCGGCCGCATCTGTTAGTCCTAAGTGGGCAAAGAGGCCTGTGGCCTTTCCGAAAGTGGGTCACCGCACAACGGGAGGCCCAGGGACAGTCAAGCTGGTATAAAAGCCGGAAGTTCTATTTTATTCTGAAATCCCTTTCTGTTCCCGCCTCGGGTCTCACCCCCCCAGTTCGGGCTGGAGCTTCCCGCGCACAGCAGGGGCTGAAGAAAACCCGGGGGTCTAAGTGCACTGCAAGCTCAGTCTGCGCCCTCAGTTCGCTCACGGCGGGCGGCACTGGAAGATCTCTGAGCCTTCCACAGCTCCCGCTATCGCCACCGGGCTGCATTACGAATGGGGTTTCTCGAGTGGGGGCTTAGATTTGTGCTGAGGGAAGTCCCTTTGGCCAGATCCCTCCCAGGGAGAAGCGCTGAGGCTCCCAGACCAACCGGGCAACTGGGGCCCCAGCGGAGGGAAGAGGGGCTGAGGGAGCTACGGTGAGATTGCGTGGGCAAAGGAGAGGGAGGAGTGGGGGTCGCCCCAGCGTTGACTAAGGGGCAGAGCGTGGAAGAATGACAGAAGGGACACTGGCTACGGACATGGAGAAAGAGCTCACCAATGAGTTCTCGGTGGGAGGGTGGGGGGGCAGGGAGAACTTGTGGAGGCTGAGATGCTGCAGGAGGGAAGCGTCAGGGAGGTCGTCACGGGAGACCCAGACTCTCTGCGGGAAATCTGGAGGCCATTTACACGGAATTGAAGCTGATTGGTTCGACAAATGAGGCTCCTGGAGGAAGGAAACTGAGCCACTGCCTTGGGCATCTGGGGAGGGGCAGTTAATATGGAGGAGAAGCCAACTCTGGAGGTGGAGGGTGCTGGAAGGGGGAGGACCTCGAGAGGGGCATAAGGGGGGAGGGCACCGAGAAAGGAGCACTGGGGAGGGGGGTGATGAAGTCGCCAACTGCATAGCAAAGGATGCTGAGGGAGAGGAGGGAGCAGGGCTACCACGTGGACATCTCCGTCCAGGGTTTGGCGGGGAGCTAGAGCACCATGGTGTGAGGGGATCCCAGGGGATGGAGAAGGGGTTTTTTAAGGAAAGGGGAGAGCCCTGAACCTGCTGAAAGTGAATGGACAGCTACCGAGAAGGAGATGAGAGAAAAGAGTGAGAGAGAAAGAAACAGAAAGGAAAGAGGAGAGAGATGGACAGAGAGGGATACGGACGGACAGACACATCCAGAGAGACTGAGAGACAGAAAGGAAGGGGGAGAGGAGAGAGATGGACAGAGAGGGATACGGACGGACAGACACATCCAGAGAGACTGAGAAACAGAAAGGAAGGGGGAGAGGAGAGAGATGGACAGAGAGGGATACGGACGGACAGACACATCCAGAGAGACTGAGAGACAGAAAGGAAGGGGGAGAGGAGAGAGATGGACAGAGAGGGATACGGACGGACAGACACATCCAGAGAGACTGAGACAGAAAGGAAGGGGGAGAGGAGATGGACAGAGAGGGATACGGACGGACAGACACATCCAGAGAGACTGAGACAGAAAGGAAGGGGGAGAGGAGATGGACAGAGAGGGATACGGACGGACAGACACATCCAGAGAGACTGAGAGACAGAAAGGAAGGGGGAGAGGAGAGAGATGGACAGAGAGGGATACGGACGGACAGACACATCCAGAGAGACTGAGAGACAGAAAGGAAGGGGGAGAGGAGAGAGATGGACAGAGAGGGATACGGACGGACAGACACATCCAGAGAGACTGAGAGACAGAAAGGAAGGGGGGAGAGGAGAGAGATGGACAGAGAGGGATACGGACGGACAGACACATCCAGAGACACTGAGAGACAGAAAGGAAGGGGGAGAGGAGAGAGATGGACAGAGAGGGATACGGACAGACAGACACATCCAGAGAGACTAAGACAGAAAGGAGGGGGGAGAGGAGAGAGATGGACAGAGAGGGATACGGACAGACAGACACGTCCAGAGAGACTGAGAGACAGAAAGGAAGGGGGAGAGGAGAGAGATGGACAGAGAGGGATACGGACAGACAGACACGTCCAGAGAGACTGAGAGACAGAAAGGAAGGGGGAGAGGAGAGAGATGGACAGAGAGGGATACGGACAGACAGACACGTCCAGAGAGACTGAGAGACAGAAAGGAAGGGGGAGAGGAGAGAGATGGACAGAGAGGGATACGGACAGACAGACACATCCAGAGAGACTGAGACAGAAAGGAGGGGGGAGAGGAGAGAGATGGACAGAGAGGGATATGGACAGACAGACACATCCAGAGAGACAGAAAGAAATACACCCAGAGAGATAGAAACAGAGTAAGACAGACACAAAAATAGCGACAAGGAAAGGAAAGAGAAAGACAGAAACAGAGCAGGGAGAGAGACAGAAACAGAGAGACAGGGAAACAAAGAGATTGAGAGAGGAGAAAGAAACAGAAATATACCAGAGAGACAGAAACAGAAACAATATAAAGAGAGACAGTGAGATAGACACATACACATAGAGACAGAGGCAGAAATGACAGATAGAGAGAGGAAAGAGGAAGACAGAGAAACAGAGACAGATACTCAGAAAGACTGAGAGAAATGAAAGACAAACAGAAACAGAGTAAGACAGACATGGAGACAGAAACAGAGACAAAGATAAACAGCGAGACAGACACAGAGACAAGAGAAAGGAGACAGAAAAGGAGAGGATGAGATGGAATAATACTCCTTGTGACACTTGCAGACAGGCTACCTCTGGCCTCGGAGGACCACCCAATTGTCAGACTGGACAGAAGGAGGAGAGCTGGGGGGAGAGGGTGGGGGTGATCTGGGGGGGTTAAATAGGGTGTCCACGGTGAATGGCCTTCATAGCCTCTTTTACCAGTGAAGGAAGAGTCCTCAGCCGAGGGAGTGGGGATGAGAAGGAATGGGAGGGAAGGAATGGGAGCAGCTTTCAGGTAGGGAATCAATTAAGGAGGATCAAAAGCATGAGCTCCCTGCTTTCAGAGCCTAGCTGAGATTAAACAATATGGATTCTGATTATTCTGTAAATATTCCAAACGCTCCCCTTTGACATTCCCAAGCTTCCTCTATGAACTTTTAGTAGCTTGGGACGTCCCAAGCCCCTTCCACCTGCAGCCCCTCTCCTTTCTCCCCAAATACTTTAGAAGCACCCCGCATCCAGCCTCCTCTGGGGGACACTCCAAGATCCAACTCACTTGCCCAGACCGAAGGCCTTACTTTTGCCATCTTGTCTGCCTTCTCTTAATTCAGGGGATAGTGATCAGAAGACTATGTGAGGTTTTCCCGCCTCATTCGGCTGAGTTTTAGTGGGGACCCGGTAGGAATAATCTCCATAAGGGGTGAGGAAATTACATGGCCTGGCCCTGCCAAGACAGCCCACGGCGATGGTGAGCCGAAAGCTAGGTGCCGAAAGCTAGGTACGGTCGGCTCCCATTGCTGGAGTGTCTAAGCTGATCATTTTGTATGGCCCTCAAATGGTTATAAATATCCCAGTACTTTTCAGACAAAAGCCTTTTCCCCCCTGATCTAGGGGTTAGGTTCAACCAGGGGGAGAGGTGATGGGAAGAGGAAGGGAGGGATCCGAAAGGAGAGGACCATGGTGAGGATTTAGCAGTGGGCATGGGATTGGGAAGGGAGGAAAGTGGACTCAGATTTGGACTCCATGGTGTGACATTTGACATTTAGATCAAGGATGTGCATGTAGCTGGAGATTTATAGATGATGCAGAGAGAGGAACCCACCGTGGCTCAGTAGATTCAGGGTTTTGGGGGAGGCGGGAATCCCCGGCTTTAACCTATTAAAGCAAATATAGTGGGTCTAATGATTGGATCTATTATAATCTTTTAAATTAGAAAATATCAAACCTGCTGTTTAGAGGATAATGGCTTAACGGAGATCCTTCTGTTAACCAGATGTCCCAGTCTGCCACAGGGAGACCGGGGGAGCCGCTGATGGAAGTGCTGCAAAGTTCTAGGAATGATCTCATTCTGCCAAATTTCATTTTGGGCACAGAGTATGATCCAGCAGCTACAGCCGACGAGGTCAACTCGGCATCGTCCCGCTTCAGGGACACCCAGGATGAGCTCGCGAAACAGTGCGGCTTTTGTGAGATGAAACAAAATCCTCTCTTATCACACTTGAGAAAATGTTACCGTCTTCCGACAAGCAGAATTTGAAGGCAGGTCACTTGGTTCTGATTAGCAGCGAGAGAAACACAGATCCGATAGAGAGCTGGGCCTGAGCCAGAAGAATTGGGACTCCTGCGTGGACACTCCCTCCCCTGCCCTGGGAACCTGGGCTCCATCCTCCCAGCGCAGTTGGAGAGAAGGTGCCAGCCCACACTGGCACAGGGAGTTTCCTCACCCTGGATTTCTCCCGGTCAGTGAAGTCACAGGACTGGTCCCTCCCCTTCCTTACCAATTAATAAGTTATAAATTTCAAGATCTAGCTGATTTCTAGCCAAGTCTTATGCTTTCCTTTTCATTTACAGAGTTGAGACCCCAGGATTTATTTGCACAACTCATTTAGTGCCTTCCTGGAACAACCTGTGTCTCAATATCAATATGCTTGATATTGTCATGATTGAAATTAAGGTAAAGCGAGTCACAAAGCTCTGCGTACAGTCAATTGGTAAAGTAACCAATCTGAGGATTTTTTTCCGGCTCCTCAGAAAAATGAAAAATTGTGATTGAAGGCCAACAGACTATTTATGTACAAAAGGAGGACTATCTAAAAACTAAACGACAGCATCATAGATGGAGAAAACACAATTGGTTACAAAGTCAGAAGCAACACAGACATAGAGAACAATACAATTGGCTGGAAATTTGGAATGTGGGACTAGCAACAGAGCCTCCTTCCCTCTTGTTGATATGGAAACAGATTTCTTTGGCCCAAGAATAAAACAGTCATTTGCAGGAAAACTGAACTTTTAAACTTGACTCAGAGACATTGTTTGATTTATTCTTGATCCAATTTTGAAAACTCCTTACTGAAAAACATTTTCAAAGACCATAGATCCTATTAGAAACATTTGGAAGCCAAGTCATACACCTCGATCCTCGTCCGTAGAGAAAACAGTTTAATCCTGTTATTTTCTCAAAGTATCTTTATCTTATTAGAAAAAAATTGCATATTCTTTGCATCTTTGCCTTAATTTGTGTAATGGGCTGAGGCTTGAGATGATCAATTGTAATGACCGCGTATTTAAAATCAGCCGTAGCCAGGAATTCAGGTTAAGGGGAAAATCCTCCATTTCTATTGAAGTGAAGAGGTGAACAAGGATTGCAATAGCAAATATAGGCAAGAAAGACTGCGATAGCAATATGGGCAGCTGCAACAGGAAGCCAGCCAACAGAGGGGATCTGAGCTGAAAAGTTGTCGCAATGGCAAAAGCAAGCAGTCTCTCCTCCCCTTCCTTTTCCACTCCCCTGCCTCCACCCACCAGAATCGTCATTTCCTATACAACACATCAGGACTTGCACAAAGAGTGGGTGGGGCCATTCTTTCTCCAAGCTTATATATTAATAGAGTATGGTCCAATTACTATTTAGCCTCATGTGCTTGGGACCTCAGTGCATCATCTCAAGCCTCAGCCCATTACATCTCCCGCTTTCTTTTGTTTTAGAACACAGGTGATCATGCCATCCCTGACTCCTCAGCGAGGTCAGAGCCCCCAAGGGGAGGTGATCACACCCTCCCTGACTTCTCAGGAAAGGAGGTGAAAGCACTAAAAAGGAGATAATCACGCCCTCCCTGACATCTCGGGAAGGGAGATGAAAAGCACCAAAGGGAAGTGGGGGTTGCTAGCGGCTTTCAGGACCGGTCTTCTCGGAGTCGGGTTGCTTGGGAATGCAGCCCAAAGCGGGTGGTAAACTCCATCTAAGGCTAAATACCGGCACGAGACCGATAGTCAACAAGTACCGTAAGGGAAAATTGAAAAGAACTTTGAAGAGAGAATTCAAGGCCTGTGGATGGTGTGTGCCGGTTGCGGCCCCCGGTGCACCCGGGACCGGGTCTTCTCGGAGTCGGGTTGCTTGGGACCTCAGTGTATCATCTCAAGCCTCAGCCCATTACAAATTTGCCCCTTTAGGAGGATATCCGTAGCAATCTGAAAGATATTTCAAAGACTTGATATTTTTAAGGCCAGCTAGACTTTTTTATTTAAAGGTTTTAGTTCCAAATTCTATCTCTGACTCCTTCCTTTCCTCCCTCCCTCCCAAAGACAATAAATAATAAAATATAGGTTGTATGTGTGCAGTTGTATCATTTTATAGAAGACTTGGATAAAAGAAAAAAATAAGAGAAAGTGAAAAATAGCATCCTTTAGGTTGTATTCAATCAATGAGTTGTTTTTTTCTATAGGTGGATAGTATACTTCATATTATCTTTTGGGATTGTTCAAGGACTTAATCTTATTTTCAAATATATAAATTACTTAAGTCCAAAAACTCATTTACTTGCTTAGGGTATGGATTTGATCACCAATTTGTTTTGAAAAGAGTGAGATTTTTCATACTTACATTCTGTGGTTGTACAGAGCCGCATTTTAAAATTACAATTTTACCTGCCAAGACTAGAGAAATTCTTTATGAAAGAAAAAAGCAGGGACTTGGTTACAACATCATCAAAACCTCCAGGCGTAGGTCCAAGTACACAGAATAACTTCAAGTGGGTACAATAGGATATAGCATCCTTAGTTCTGTTTTATTTCAGGTAAGAGTTGTAGTTTTAGAACAGCGAATCATATTGAAAATTTCCACACTATTCACAAGAATATCATAGCCAGCATCGGAATTAATCAGGTGGGAAACAGCAGATAGCACAATGGGAAACGGATTTGAGCTGAATTTGGAGGCAAGTATCTTGGATACACTTGCTTACTGGGTGTGATTCTGCCCAGAGTTTCTGCTTCATCTTTTTTTTTTTTAATTTAGAAACTTTATTTTCATTTAGAATTAAACAAAAAAAGTAAAAGCAGAGGAAGGAAAAAAGAATGAAATGTCCACTTGGCTTGCTGGGAGGGAAAAAGGAGAAGAAAGGAAGGCTCAAAGGTAGAAATTCAATAAGTGAGGATTGGGAGAAAAACTGGCTGTTCGTGGGGGAAAGAATGGTTGGGAAAGAAGCTGGAGGTAGAAAAGAGGAAGGGATGGTGAACCAAGAGTGATGGAAGAGAGACTGGTTATAATGGAGGATTTCACTGGTTGTACAATACATATATGTGCAAAATGTTCACCTTAAATAAAAGAATCTCTCCTCTCCATCGCATTCCAAAAAAGTGTGAGCAGCAGGAAAAAAAATATAGGATGATTATGAAAATTCATCCGATGAAATTGTCCCGGGAGCTGTACCTGGACTAGGGATGAAACCCAGGCTCTGGGATTGTTTGTTAAGGAAATCAGGGCAATGCTCGGGTTGCACCAGCTGGGCTTCTAATCCAGACTCCTCGTTGGCTGGGAAATGGGACCTGAGTGAAACGGAGCAGGGACAGCAGTTCTACTGGGGGGTGAGGGGGAGAGGGAAAGAAGGGAGGACTGTGTCCAACTCAGAAGTCATGCTTTCAGCTGGAGACCTCCACCCATGAGGGACCAAAGGAAAAAGGTTCAAGGGAGCCACAGGAGATCGTCTCCAGCATCCCCAGGAAGAAGGTGGGTGAGTGGGCAGAGAGGGGCAGCTAAGCTCCTAGGCTGCGAACGCAGACTATGGGAGAGAAGCAGTCACTCTGTGCAGTGTCCCAAGCAAGCAACAGAAAGCTGAGCCCCTTTCTCTCACGGTCTCACTGAGGAGGAAAAGGATGAAGGCCGGCGATGAGAACCGAAGCCCCGAGGAGACCGAAGCGCCGAGGAGACCGAAGCGCCGAGGAGACCGAAGCCCCGAGGAGACCGAAGCCCCGAGGAGACCGAAGCGCCGAGGAGACCGAAGCCCCGAGGAGACCGAAGCGCCGAGGAGACCGAAGCCCCGAGGAGACCGAAGCCCCGAGGAGACCGAAGCCCCGAGGAGACGAAGGATTTCTGGCCAGGACTGGGCACCTCATGAAACTGGCCAGTGATTTCTCTCGGGGGCGCTAACCCAGCCCTGAGGGCCATCAGCAAATTAGAGCTGGGGGTGGCGGGGGCGTCCCCACATTTCCGAGGGCTCTTAGTTAGAGAGAGCTGGTCATTTACCCAGGAAAAGAGGCTTTTCTCCAAGCCCTCACATCATTCCGTGGGAACTCTGGAAAAGCACAATATTGGGATTTCTCGCTAATGTCCTAGAGTCTCGTCAGTAAGGGCGAGGAACAGGAAAGCACTGACCAGGGTGGGGGCTCCGAGTCATCTTTAAAACTCGGGGCTGAGGTTCCCTCCCATCGGGATTCTGGGGTCCCCTGTGTGGAGGGAGCAGCCCGGGTGACCTGAAGCTGCGGACCTGAATGACCGAAGGGCGGAGGGGCTCTTGGCCGCAACGGGGAGTTTGGCAGGGGGGGCTGGGGCATGCTGAGTGTCAGGGGCCTCCGGGACACCCGATTTAAAACTTCCAACAGGTAGTTGGTGACAAGATGAGCTTTGAACGCAGCAAGCTGGGAGGTCACCAAGTGGGGGGTGGCAAAGGAGGGGGAGGCGGACAGAGCTTCGGGGAGGGTCTCAGCACATGGACGCTTCAGCCAAGGTGCTTCATAGAGGATTATGTGCAGATGTGACGGCCCCACGTGGAGCCAGTGCCAGGAGAGATGGGGGCGGGGCCGGCTAGCCCAGTGCCCCGCCCAGAGTGAGCGAACGGCCCCTGGCAGTGCCCCGGGCGCCCGGGCTGCCTTCTTGTCCCCCTCATCCCCCACAGGCCCCTCACCCCACCCCAAAGGACTCTGCCTTTGGCAGCCTTCTCTCAGGCTCCCTCTTTCTCCCTCTAGAATGTAAGGGCTGGAGGGCAGACATTAATTTTTGTCTGGGTCTCTCCAGTGCCAGGACAGCCTGGCACAGCGCCTGGCACAGTCCTTAGTGACTGCTTGTCCGCCGGCTGGTGGGTCACCCCACGGGCGCTGGGCCCGGGGATGCGCTGGGAAGTAGTGACCTCCCTGAGGATCCCCGACCGCTGGACTCCATTTCCCAGGAGCACCCGGTGGAGGACTGTTCATCTGACCGCCGCCGAGCAGGGTGCATTCTGGGGATTGTAGTTCTTTGCTGGGCGGGGGCGAACAGATTGACCCGTTCTGAGAGTATGCCGGCAAACCTGTGGAGGTGCGTGTCCCTGCGTGCGGGGGCTTGTGTAGGTGCCTGTCAGCGCGTCTGTCAGACGCAGAAATGCTCCTGCCCGGAGGGGCCTCCCTTTCTGTGCATCTGCGCACAAACGCTCGCGCGGTCCTTGTGTGGTTGGCCAAACGGAAAAGTGAAAATCACCCTGACAGCTGCCGGGCCACCGAGGTTCTTACATCTCCATAATGAAGTTAGTTTAAATGGGAACTTCCCTGGCTCCTACCGCGGTGTCTCACCCGCCTGTTTCTAGGCAAAAAACCCATCATTTATTAAGGTTCCAACTGTATTTCCATTTCCCCCCTTCCTCCCTCCTTCCTTCCTTCCTCCTTCCTTCCTTCCTTCCTTCCTTCCTCCCTTCTTCCTTCCTTCCTTCCTCCCTTCCTCCCTCCCTCCCTCCCTCCTTCCTTCCTTCCTTCCTTCCTTCCTTCCTTCCTTCCTCTCTCCCTTTCTCCCTTCTTTCTTTCCTTCCTTTCTTCCTTCCTTCCTTCCTTCCTTCCTTCCTTCCTTCCTTCCTTCCTTCCTTCCTTCCTTCCTTCCTTCCTCCCTTCTTCCTTCCTTCCTTCCTCCCTTCCTCCCTCCCTTCCTTCCTTCCTTCCTTCCTTCCTTCCTTCCTTCCTTCCTTCCTTCCTCCCTTCCTTTCTTCCTTCCTTCCTTCCTCTCTCCCTTTCTCCCTTCGTTCTTTCCTTCCTTCCTTCCTTCCTTCCTTCCTTCCTTCCTTCCTTCCTCTCTCCCTTTCTCCCTTCCTTCTTTCCTTCCTTCCTTCCTTCCTTCATTCCTTCCTTCCTTCCTCTCTCCCTTTCTCCCTTCCTTCCTTCCTTCCTTCCTTTCTTCCCCTTCCTCCCTTCCTTCCTTCCTTCCTTCCTCTCTCCCTTTCTCCCTTCCTTCCTTTTTCCTTCCTTCCTTCCTTCCTTCCTTCCTTCCTTCCTTCCTTCCTTCCTTCCTTCCTTCCTTCCTTCCTTCCCCTTCCTTCCTTCCTTCCTTCCTTCCTTCCTTCCTTCCTTCCTTCCTTCCTTCCTTCCTTCCTTCCTTCTTTCCTTCCTTCCTTCCTTCCTTCTTTCCTTCCTTCCTTCCTTCCCTTAAACCATTATCAATGAGTTATTTTATATGGTAAAAAGATCCACATTAACTTACAATATAGATACAGGACATTTGAATAGCCATGTGAAAAATCCAGGTTTCATTTATGTATGTCATGGAACGTTCTGTTTTTCTTATCCTTTCTTCCATATGTATCGAGGGGATCACAAGATGGTTTATATAGGATGATATTTATAGCACATACAGGATGGCATATAAGTAAGAGCTTTCCTACTGCCCAAGTATTTAAAACATTCAAAAAAAAAAAAAGCTCAAGAACTATTTGAGAAACCATTTGACAAGCTCTACTCAGTCTTCAGGGAAGAATCAAGTACTTTAAGAGAAACTAAACAGGTTTACTTAGGAGACTTGGCAAATGCCCTCGGCCAACAGCAGAAACCATCCGGGAGATGACCCGAAGCATCTTGTGGCGGGCAACATCACCTGAGCATGAGCATCCCTGTCCAAGCATGGAGCACTTTCTGGGAGAAGATATACAGAGGTACAGGGAGCCCTGCTTTCAGGAAGCTCTCACTCTTGTGTAAACCCTCTCAATTCCCCATAAGGCCTTGTTGCTATTAATTATTTCCAATTATTAATTATATCCCTTGTTAATCTGCAGATCTCTGCATTTTGTCTCTATCTGAGGAGGGGAGCCAGCACCTCGAATTGTGTGCCCTTAGCAGGTCCCAAGCAAGCCCTGGAGCGGACTCCTCCCGCTCGTGGACCCACTCAGTACTGGCCCTCGGCAGTAGTGGACCACCTTGATGGAGCTCCCAGTGTTCTCTAGGCCCATTTCAGCCGGGTTTGGAACAAATTGTTCTGGGGCATCTGTTCCCCTGGGGAAGTCTTCCCCTGCTGGGGGCAGACATTCCTCCCAACTAACTGATGACTTGAGGGTCTGTTACCCTTGCAGCCATGTTGACGGAGCCATTAAGGAAGTCTTAGGGTCTTCCCTACAAGGATGTTGGGAACCGCCCATCAGCATCGCCATTTGACACATGGGCAAAGTGAGTCTCAGGAGACACTAAAAATAGGAGATTCGATGCCATCTTGGTCCTGGAGGGCAGGTCACCTCCTCTCTCCTCCTCAGGGCGGGGAGGATGGAGCCCCGGTGCAGACAGTTGGTGTTTGAGAGCCAGAAGGGCCCCGCAGCAGCCTGGCTGGATGGAAAGCCCCCAGTCCCAGGCTCCAGGCCCAAGTGGGTACCTGCCTGTGGGCCCACTGCCTCCTAATAGGCTTCTAAGGCCCCTTCCAGCTCTAATTATTGGTCCTGTGGGCACAAAAGGGACAATCGAGGGGTGAAGAGTAACTTCGGGGGCACAGGCCAGCATCTGAGACAGGGTAGGGGAAGCCTGGTGTGGGTGCTGGTCGCGGGTGGGGTCCCAAAGGTCAGGATCCTGAGGAGCCAAGGGGAGTGGGGGGAAGGGGAGGGTTTGCAGGGAGGAGTGTCCCACGCTGGGGATGGTGAACATTGTGCTCTGGCTGCAGTAGAAGGAGATGAGGGAGGCTGGCAGGGGAGACTCCTAAAGATCGCCCGAGCTTTTTCTGGGAATCGGGGATCCCCTGAAGGCGTGGAGCAGGGGAGGGAGGGCGTGGTCGGGCCTCGGGCAGTGCCGGTGCTGCTCACTGGTGCCCGGAGAGGGGAGACCTTGGGAGCGGGAGACCGGCCTCGAGGGCAGCTGCGGTCATAGGTTAGAGCTCGGGCAGAGGCCGTGGGAGCCCACAGAGGAAGCTGGGGGACACACGTGAGGCAGCAGGACGAGGGCATCGGAGCGCAGAATTCGGGCCCTCGGCGTGGCCGGCCGGGGCAGACTGGGCTCCGGCACTCGTGGGCCCATCCCTTACCTGTGAGGGGGGCTTGGCTCAGGGGCTTGCCCTTAGGAGCCGTTCCCGCTCCAACCCAGGGACTGTAGACTCCAGACCGGCCTGGCCAATGGGGCATCCTACCTCCGTGGGGCGGGGCAAGTCTGGCAGGCTTGGGCCCCCTTAGTTCTGCTTCTCGGCAGGGAGCCCTTCCTGGGCAGGGACACCCCAGAACGAATGCCTTCAGGGATCCTGTGGCCAAGCCTTCTCTTTCCTGAGCCGCCCCCTTCCTTCTCTCCTGTGTCCTCTGCCCCCGGGTCTGATATAAGGACCTGCATTTTACAAAGCATCAAGGAGTCTCTCTTCCGACTTCGGCCTCATTTAACCTTCTTCTGCCTCAGTTTCCTCACCTGTAAAATGGGGATAACAAAAGCCCCCACTTTCAGGGTTGTCATTAGATCAAACGAGAGGCTCTGTGTAAAGCAAACATTAAAAGCCATGCTAATGCTGCCCGTTGTTATTTTTAATATTATTCTTCGTGGTGGCTCCACAACTCAGAGCAGGGGGCTCATCTCCTCCTCTTTCCCCTTCATCCCAACAGAGCTAAAAGCAAAGACAAAAACCCTCTGAAAACTAGCCATCCCCCCAAATCTGGGGAAAAGTCCCATAAATCCTAGCAATTCCCAAGTGCAGAGGACTGATAAGGGAGAGGGACCCCCTACCCCCAATGGCAACTTGGATGTTTCTGCCTTCTCAGAAAGTGGATGAGCCCACGTTGAGACACAGCCCGGGAGGAAATTGCTTGTGGCACGTACCAAATAAGAAAAGATCATGCTCAGAACCCTTAGCCTCAGCAAAAGAGAATCAACAGATGGAAAGTGGACAAATAGGTTTGTTCCATTTCCCTTTCAATTCTCCCTTAATTCTGCTTTAGCGTTGCTGTTCGGTCCTTTCAGTCATGACTGACTTCATGATCCAGTTTGGGGTTTTCTTGGCAAAGAGATTGGAGTGATTTGACATTTCCTTCTCCAACTCATTAAAAAAAATTATTATGAATCATGTTGGGAGAGAAAAATCAGCACAAAAGGGAAAAACCGTGAGATTAAAAAAGAAAGAAAGAAAGAAATGAACATAGCATGTGTTGATTTGCATTCATTCTCCACAGTTCTTTTTCTGGATGCAGATGGCATTTTCTGTCCAAAGTTTATTGCCTTGGGTAACTGAGGCACTGAGAGGAACCAAGTCTTTCATAGTTGATCAAAGCACATCTTGCTGTGACTGTGTACAATGTATCCCTGGTTCTGCTTGTTTTGCTCAGCATCAGTTCATGTAACTCTTTCCAGGCCTTTCTAAAATCGGCTTTTTTATAGAACAATAATGGTTCATTACCTTTATATACTAAGACGTATTCAGCCATTCCCCAACTGATGGACAGCTACTCATTTTCCAATTCTTTGCTACCACAAAAAGAGCTGCTACAAACATTTTTGCACATGTGGGTCCTTTTCCCTCCTTTGTGATTTCCTTGGGATACAGACTCAGTAATGGCACTGCTGGGTCAAAGGGAAGGCTCAGTTTTATAGCCTTTTGGGTATAGCTCCAAATTGTTCTCCAGAATAGTCGGATCATTTCACAACTCCACCAATAATGCATTAATGTCCCTGTTTTCCCACATCCCCTCCAACATTTATCATTATCTTTTCCTGTCCTCTTAGCCAATCTGAAAGGTGTGAGGTGGTACTTTAGAGTTGTTCTAATTTGCATTTCTCTAATAATAGTGATTTAGAGCATGTTTTCCCTTAGACAATAGACATTAATCTCATCATCTGAAAATTGGTCCTATCCTTTGACCATTTATCAGTTGGGGAATGACTTGTATTCTTACAAATTTGACACAGTTTTAGAAATTTTAGAAATGAGACCTTTATCAGAAACACTGTTTTCTAGCTATTTTACAAGTAAGAAAACTGAGACAAACAGGGTTAAGGGACTTGCCTTGGGATTCTGTGCACTATGGCACCCCTTACTTACCCCTTGCCGCTTTGGAACTTTTGTTTTTTAAATAAACAAACCAACCAAACCACTTCACTCTAGCTCTGAGATTTCTGTGACCTTTCCAAAGGTTTCCCACAGACCATCCATAAGTTCTCACTTGTCCTCATAAGATTCTTGCCTCACTTTTCCCTAGAAATCAGAGTTATTCAGTCACATGAATATTGTTGTGTTCATGGCAATAGGCTCTCTTCGCTCATTTATTTGTATTAGAGTCAAGATGTACAGACTTATGGAGAATTGTTCAAGTCTACTATTTTGCTTAATCTTATGTTCATTTTTTATTATCTTATGCTTTTGCTTTGATATTTTGAATACATTGTCAATGGAATTGAAGACAAAATAGGGTTTACAAGTGTGTATTTTTAAATTCAGAAATAAACTCAGATGAATCCCAGAATCCCAGTGTTATTAGGGATCTGAAATTCTTCAGTGTAACCCATACATGACCAAGAACATGCTCCATGCCCACTCTTTATCCCTATTACACACATAAACATACACACATCCATATATCACTCTCAACAAATTATCATTTAGGGCAATTTGAATTGGAGCTTTTTCTGATCCTCATTCCTCCAATATGGCTAAAAATTCTACCTCTTTCATTATCCTTAGGTTTCTCCGTCAGTCAGCTGGTCCTGAGCTTAGACCCTCTCGCGCTCCCCCCCCCCCCATATTTCCTCTTCTTCTCCATCACAAACTCTGGAATGTGAATTAATCTTGAGTGTTCATATGTGGTCCTACTGTGAATATATAGTGAACTCATACATTGAAGTCTCTCTTGCCCTCCGCTACAAGTTCTTCCCAGGTAATGAGAATCAGATCCAGAAAATGAGGTAAAATATGCTTTTTTGTGTCAGGAATTATTATTCTTCATCTGTTGCCTAAACTTTGGGGATTGTAGGTGAACACTCAAGGCCATAGATGTGACTTCTGGCTCTTCTTGTGGATTTTGTCTTCTGTAAATTTTTAATTGTCCTTCAGGTGAGTCGTGGGCAAATAAATACGATAAGTGCTAGAACTGAAATCAAGATCTGGGTTCAAATCCAGCTCAGGAACTTACAAGTTGTGGGATCCCCTATGAGATAACATTTGTTCCAGATCTTATGGAGAGGATATCTTTCTTCTTCTTCTTCCTCTTTTCTTCTTCTTCTTCTTTCTCTTCTTCCTCCTCCTCCTCTTTTTTTTTTCTTCTTCTTTAAACAAAAACTACATAATTCACATCTCTGGAGGCCACAGAAGACTTTATATAAACCCCCCAAGTTATATAACGTAGAAAATCAGAATCATTATCAGCATTTATACAGCACTTAAGGTGTGCAAAGTGCTCTACAAATATATCTCATTGAATCCTCACAATAGCCCTGGGAGGGAGGTGAAATTATTATTCCCCATTTCACATTGAAGAAACTGGGGCAGACAAAAGTGAAGTGATTTAGGAAGGATGAGGGAGGATTCAAACTCAAGTCTTCCCAATTCCATCACAGCACTCTACACTGTGCCACTGGGTAACGGCTAGTTATATTGGCTGATTTGGGATGTTTTATTTTGTGACAGCCTGGGAGATGACAGGTTGGGGTGCACTTGAACAATAAAGAAAACTGCAGGCTGTAAAATGAGCAGATACAGGTGAAATGCATGGACCGATTGGTCCATCCTGCCATGCTTCCTCCATGATACATGCATTGATGGTCCTGCGATGAGAGGGAATGTGCAGACCCAGGGATAGTCCAGGACTCCAACAGGAAGGAGTGGAGAGGTATGAGTCCTACTCAGAGGGACTTTTGGAAGCATTTCCCTGATTACTAGAGAATTGGAACATTTATGTTTGGATATAAACACAATTTATGGTTTTTTTTCCTTTTGAACCAGCCTGTTTGTAACATTTGATCACTTATTTAACAAAAGAAAGATAATATTAGAGTCCATTGGCAAGATTAAAGATGACTTCTCAACTGTTCGGTTCTGCAAACATATATTGTATCTAGGATATACTGCAACATATCCAACATATAAAGGACTGCTTGCCATCTAGGGGAGGGGGTGGAGGGAGGGAGGGAAAAAAAAATCGGAACAGAAACGAGTGTCAATATAAAGTAATTATTAAATAAAAATTAAATTAAAAAAAAATAAAGATGACTTCCAGAAGAATTTAGAGAACCAGTCAAAGCAACAGGCCTTGATTTGGCAACTCCTATTCGGTCTTACAATGAAAGTGAAAAATCACTTTCTATTAAAATCACTTGTACTGATATCTCTTGTAACTTTTATCATGTAACTTATTTTGAATATTAACTCCCCCTACTCACTTTTATTCAATTAATTCCCAAGCAATGGCCACTGACCTTAGAGGAAAACATAAGCAGATTAAGTGGCAGCTCTGTCTCTTATTTTTTGTGGGTCTTTATCATTCGATCTCACCACAAAGTCTTCTTTGATCCTCCATGTTGTTGTTCAGTGCTTCAGTCATGTGGCTCCATGGACTATAGCAAACCAGGTTCTTCTGTCCTCCACTATCTCTAGAAACCTTTCCAAGCTCATGTCCATTGTTTCCATGACATTATTTATCCATCTCATCCTCTGCCATCCCCATTTCCTTTTGCCCTCAATATTTCCCAACATCAGGGTCTTTTCCAATGAATCCTGTCTTGTTGTGATGTGACCAGAGGCTTTCAGTTTCAATATTTCACCTTCCAGTGAATAATCTGAGAGAATTTCTTTAAGCCTTGACTGATTTGACCACCTTGCTGTCCAAAGGACTCTCAAAAGTCTTCTGCACACCACAATTCTCAAATGTTAATTCTGCAACATTCAGCTTTCCTTAAAGTTCAGCTCTCATAGCCACATTATTACTGGAAGAACCATAGCTTTGACTATATAGACTTCTATCAGCAAGGTGTTGCCTTTGCTTTTTGGTATGCCGTCCAGATTCACCATAGCTTTCCTTCCACGAAGCAGTGAATTTTAAATTTCATTGCCACAGTTGCCATCTGCAGTGATCTTTGAGCCCAAGAGTATGAAATCTGACACTGCTCCCATTTCTTCTCCCTGTATTTTCCAGGAAATGATGGGACCAGTTAGTAAGACCTTAGTTTTTTTTGATGTTAAGCTTCAAGTAAGGTTTTACTTTCTTTTTCTCTTTGTAAAAGGTTTCTTATTTTTCTTCTCTTTCTGTCATCAATATGGTATGATCTGTGTATCTGAGATTGTTGTTTTTTTAATTAAATATCGGGGAGATAATTTGAATGTCCCCTGCAACCATATTGTTTGAAGTTCTCAGAGATGAAAAATTGTGTCCTTACGACAGTTTTTGCTGTAATATGGAAAAATGCCATTAGATGGCAGTAGAGCTTTTTAAGTTTGTGGATCCTGCACTTGATTTTTTTTTTTTTTTTTTCTCTTTAAACTAAACATTTTGGCACGACCACTGAAATTTCTTATACTAGTTCGGTTCTCTTAATTTGGTTTTGTTTTCCTTTTTATCCCAAAATTATTCATTCTTACCAAAAAACAAATAGATTTTTTTTTTGGGGGGGGGAGAGGAAGGGAAACACGAATGTATGTAAACAAACTAGTAATCTCCTTTACTCTTGTTAAAGTATATATATCTATTTCAAGGATATAACAAATAGATTCCTTGTTGGCTCCTGAAACCTTTGTTCCCCATGCATTTTTATGGATGATTTTTGTGTTTATACAAAATTAGAATGTGTATGTTTATTCTGCATCTATGTTCTTCACTCTGCATCATTTAATAGAAAGCTTGCTTAGCACTTGAAGATTCAAAGAAAGAGGATTGTGTTGTGCTTAGGGTTGAAAGGATAGTCTACTCACAAATACCTTTAATAGAAGTTATACTGGCAAAAGAAAGTGCTAAATGATTCCAGGTTCAAACCCATCTCTGCCTATCCCTGGAACGAATTTCTATCCAATTCCTATATTGCAATTTTGCATTGCTACAACTTGATGTCTGAATTTTCTCTCAGGCACAAACACTCCTAGCGTCATGGAATTATCAAGATTAGAACCAAGAAGGAGTGTAGCGATCACAATGCCCATGAATTTTTATGAATGAAGAAAATCAGGTTCCAGAAGAGAGGAGCTGTCCAAGGTTCCAAAGATAATGTCAGAGGTGGATTTTGGATTAAGAACTCTTACTGGACCCGTCATTTCCAATTGTGATTCATCCCTCTCTCCGATTCTATACCAACCTTTCTCTCCATTTGACCTTATTGTCTATTCTAATATGTGTGTTTGCTCTAAACATGATCTAATTAATTTTGAGAATCCCTTACTTGGAACTCTTCTGCACTAATTTAGAGCAGAAAGTCATTTGTATAGGCTTAGAATTGCTTGGAATGCTGGCCACACACAATTCCATGCTTGAAATTGCCCCTGGCCACACAATTGTTGTCGATCAAACAAAGGATTTGAATCAAAGTGCTCTTGATTCCAAGGCCAGTTTTCTATCTGTTCTTACATGTGTTTATATGTTTATTATGCATTATATGTGTGCACACACAAATATTTATAGAAATGTCCTAAGATCCTTAACCTGGGGCCCATGAACTTGTTTTTAATTTTTTAAAAGATATAGAATTGATTTCCTTTGTAATACTGTGTATTTTATTTTATGCATTTGAAAACATTATTCTAAGAAGAAACCCACAGACTTTGCCAGACCCAAAGAGCTCCCAGGAGGCAAAAACCTTGAGATCCTCTGCTTTCACTCAATTTACTAGAGATTCAATTGAGTGGGTATATTCTAGGAAAATCATCAAAGGAGTTAGGGATCTAAGGGACTAAATATTTCAGGGAAATTAAAGTTTCAGGAGAATCAAATGTGGAAGAATTGAATAGAGTCACCAGACTAAATCCCTTAATAAATCTCTAAATCCAGAATCAATTGCTCCCTGTGATCACTTTTCCTGGACCTGTTTGATTCCTTGTTGAATTTAATTTTTTTTTTACACAAATATTTCCTGGTTGTATTTAACCCTCATTTCTTCAGTTCCTTTTTGAGAAACTTTTGTTTCTTTCACGAGAAAAGTTTCTTGTGAAACTTTTGCCAACAGACAATCCCAGTGTCATGAGGCTTACGTCAAAGCCAGGTTTATCACAAGAGAAACGAACAGACAAGAGTAACCCACTGGGAGTCCTTACAGAGCTTGGGTAGTTAGGGCAGTACAAGATGGGGGGGAGAAAACAAGGAGTTTGGCGAGGGATGGGAAAGGTACAGTGACCCCTCCGCAAGAGGAGGAGCAAGGCGGGGACAAAAAGCTGTCTTTCCCCTAGAGAACTGCTAGACAGAAGAATAGGGGCTCTGCTTATCTGCAAAGATTCCCAGCTGTGCAGCCTTATCCCAGCCTGGCGCAAACTTCTAAGGACATAGGGAGTCCAGCCGGGGGTGCAAACTACACTTCTGTCCGATGGGGTGGGGGGCGTAAGTGACCTCGGAGACCCTCCCCCGGCAGATGCAGAGTCCCAGCCTCCTCCTGCTCCTGTGCCCGTGTAGGATGCCTGGGGCGTATCCGTCGCGCTTATGTTTGGGAGCGGGGGGGGGGGGGCAGATGTGTCTGATTAAGAAGTCGATCTGGGGGCCACAACTTTGGGGGGGAGGAGACCTTTGTTTTAATATAATTGGGAATTTACATTTCATTGTATGCATCTTGTTTCATTGTTTTTCATTTTCTATATCCACAAGCAGGATGATTCTGAGGAGGGGTCCCTACGCTTGCCCAGACCCGCTACCGCAGGGCTCAGGGCACAACAGACGTGCAGAAGCCCAGGGACGGGCAGGTCTGGGGATACAAGGAGGAAAGAAGGGCTCTGGGCACGTGGTCTCCTGTGGGAGGGGGAGCAGGCCATCCGAGGAAGCCGAGGTTCTGATTGGAGAAAAGGGACTAGTGACGCCCATTGGTCGAAAGCTCTATGCACCGCCTCCTTCCTCCGTCTCCTGATGTACGCATGCGTATGGCGCCCGTCAGCCATTCTGGGCTTGATGCTGATGAGCGTGACCTTGAGTGGCTGAGGGGAAGCAGGTACTGGAGTGTGAGGGTAAGGGACAGAGGAGGGAGCCAGAAGAGCAGCGCTGAGCGAGGAGAACCCCGCCAGCGTCGAGATGCGGTGCTCGTGGGCGGGGAAAAAGCCGAGCATGCGCAGGACTTAAATCGAAGTTCAGCCAGGCGGGACTTTGGGCTGTTGTGGGCGGGGTGAGAGTGGCAGAAACTGAGCATGCGTAGAGGGTAACCGCTGGACATTGACATTGTGGGCGACGCCCACGCGAGTGCAGCCCCGCAGCGTCCTTGGGTTCCTTGGCGGAGGCTGGGGATGAGGTTTCTGAGAAGGGCAGGGAGAGGGATGAAGGCTGAAGCGCAGGGGCGGGAGCGGCCGGAGCCGGGACTGGGGCCTTTGCCGGAGGGAGAGAGGGGAGAACACGTTTTGGGGCATCGGCAGCTTGGTGCCCCCCTCACCTCGTAGAGCGCCCCGGCTCCTGTGGTCTCACCGGGTAGAGGGGGAACCTCTGGAGGGCAGCCTCGGTTCCCCTTTTGTCTTTATCTCCCGGCACCTGGTACACAGCAGGCGCTTAATAAATGCTTATGGCTGCAGGGTTTGAGGGGCCTCCTGTTGGGCAGCAGGACAACAGTTTGCCCGGCAGGCGTCAGGGCCGGAGATGATCCAGGGCGAGGAGGAACATTCCAGGGGTGGACAAGGCAAGGAAGGAGGACATTGAGGGGATGGAGAGACTGGCGGCTGCGGGGAGGCAGCAGGAGCCTCTCTGGGGGTCGCTGTCTCGGGCTTTTCTGTGGGAGCCCCAAACTCCGGCACCAGCTGAGCTCCTGCGTCAGATGGCGCTTCCCCCTCGTCCGGCCTTGGAATCTGGGTCCAGGGAGCCGGTGCTTGCATCTTCCTGCTCCGAGGTGGGCAGAGGCTGCCATCGGGTGCTTGGGAACGTGCCGTCCGTGGAAGCTTCGTTCGTGATGTTTTAACAGTAAAACCTCGTGGGTTCGTGGGGTTCCCACCGGACCACGTGAACGCCCCATGTTTCCAGCGTCTTAGGTGTAAACGCCTTTAGTGCAAGACGCCGGGTTCCAACAGGAGTATAGTATGTGGGGCTCTGAGTTCGGCTCGGACTCCATCTCACTGAAAACTGTCAGATGTGGTCCTGGAGGGGATCCGGGAGAACTGGTCGCAAACGCCTGTTAAGGGCCTTCTGTGTGCCGGGCACTGTGCTTAGGTCTGGGCTCAGGGATAACAATAAAGCCTTTGCGCTTGGGTGTGAGTGGGGAGACAGCACGCAAACACCGATGTGCAAATCAGACATAGGACGAATTGAGGAGAATCTAGAGAGGGGCAGATCTGTCATTGGGAAGGGCAAGTGTCCAGATTTCCAAAAAGGGAAGATGGGATTTGTACCTGATAGGATGATGAGACTCCATTAGATTCATAGCAAATGACGGATTTCCCAGATTTTCGCCAGGCATTTGACACAATCGTGTTCTTCTTGTAGTAGAGAGGAGGGGGCAGGAGAGGAATGAGGCAAGTTGGGTGTAACTGGGGCCAGTGACTTCCCAACTTCTAACCATTCCTCACTGGGTTGTGGTTCTGCCCCAGGAAGCAGCTGAAACTGGTTTTTGGTTTTTTCTCCTTTGTACCCTCCTATCCAGCACAGGGTCTAGCACATACTAAGTCCTAAATAAAGACTTGCTCATGGATGGCTGGCTTTGTGCTATCTAACATTTAATTGTTACTTTGAGGGAGGCATGGATGGCCTGTGATCCAGTCCTCGGTTGTGAAGAAGCCGATTTCTGGCCCTGGGCTTTGTCTCCTGGAAGCTGCTCTGTCCATTGTCCTGAATGTGGAACTTCAGGCAGCTGTTGTCCATTGCTCCATCTCTGCTCCTGGGTGGAGAGGGCGTCTCCTTTGCTCCACTGTACCCTTCTCCGTAACAAGGTGGAGAATTGTACTTGGGTAAAAAGGGATGGAGGGGTGGGGGGGATCTTTCTAGCTTATTGAGTCTAGGACTATTATGATCCTTAATGGTTCCTTTTTCTTCCCTAGCTTCACTTTGTGAGCACACTGCTTCCCCACAAGTGGAGCAAAGAGAGGAAGGAATAGCTCCTGTGCTCCTGGCTACCGGCTTCAAGGTGAGTTGGAGTTCCCTTTCTTTCCTGCTCTGCCATATCTGTTCTTATCTCATCTGAACCTTCCATTCGCTTTCTGACCTCTTGTCGTTGTCACGGGTCTCCCTGACTCAATGAAAGCTACAGTGATTTGGGTTCAAGGCATGGTCCTTAAGAAAGAAATCTAGCCAGTAAACCCCAAGATGTCTTGTGAGGTTTCAGTGATCAAAATTTATATTTCTTTGGGTAGAGCAGGTAAAGATATGAAACCCTATGTGGATGGAGGGAGGAGGAAGGAAGAAGAGGGAGGGAAGGAAGGAGGAATGGAGCTTTGTTGCCCAATTGGAATAGGCCAGGTGGGTCCCCACAAGGGCAACTACTCTTCCTCCTTGTTTGTCCTTTGTTCTTGAAAAGGACCTTGACATCAGGGAAGTGATGCCATGACTTGCAAATAAGTAGGATTTAAGTGAGGTAAAGCTATGCAAAATCATCAGCTTTACTCTCTCCTTCAAAGCCCCCTGTGTCCTGTGGCAGATCAGGATGATGGAGATTTCTTCCCTTCCACCCTTATTCACCCCTCTCCCTCAACACCCTCCTCCCTCTTCCCCCAAAGCTAGAACCAGGATCAAGGAGGTAGAATTTGCAAAGAAGCAAGTTTAAGTTTAAAGGCGAGGAGAGATCCTGGCTGTGAGAGCTGTCCAAAAGGGGAAACGGACTGCTTTCAGAGGTGGTGGGCTTCCCTGTCCTCAGAATACTTCCAAGAATGCTTCAATCTGCATTCAGAATCCACCAGTTCTTTGGAATTGTCTTGGATCGACTATATTGTTGAGAAGAACCAAGTCCATCAGAGTTGATCATCACATAAACTTGTTACTGTGTACAGTGTTCTCTTGGTTCTGTTACTTTACTCAACATTGATCCCAGGTTTTTCTGAAATCTTCCTGCTCATCATTTCTTAAAATACAATAGTTTCCCCTTATATTCCAGTATTACAACTTGTTCAGCCATTCCCCAATTGATGGACATTCACTGAATTTCCAATTTTTTGCCACCACAAAAACAGCTGCTACAAATTTTTTTGCATATGAGTTCTTCCCTCTTTTTATGATCTCTCTGGGATACAGACCTGGCAGGTATTGCTGGATCAAAGGGTCCACACAGTCTGATTGCATCAGATGCTTTGAGCATCGTCCCAGGTTGCTCTCCAAAATGAGTGGATTAGTTCACAATTTGTGGAAATGTTTTAGGATTGTAATTTGCTAAACATTATTTGTAGAGGGTGGAACTTTGAAGAAGTATACTTCTCCAGAGTTCTGGCTCTCCTTTCAAGTATACTTCTCCAGAGTTCTGGCGCTCTACAATTATTTCCTTAACTTTGTCCAAATTAACGATAGAAATGGCAACTGATGAGTTTCAGGCATTAAGCGTCATTAGTTTCCATCACCTCCTTCCCGGGGCTATTCTGGATCTTCTTTTCTATCCCTTGCTGCTAGTACCTCTCTCCTAAAATTACCTAGCATTTATTTGGCATATACTTACATGTGTACATATTATTTCCCCCATAGAATATGACTTCTTGGAGGGACAAGGCCACTGTATCTCTGCTGCCCAAAGTGGCAGGCCATTGCCCTGCTGTTTAAGTAGCTCACCATCTCGTGATTCCTCAGACCAGTTCGCCCTTCCCTGGCTTCCAGTCCCCTCTAGATGTTGTCTTTCCTTATAGAAACAAACTGTCTCATTTTTGTATACCCCGGCATGGGCACAATGCTTGGCACTTAGTGAATACCTAATAAATGCTTTTTTATTATTTCATTCATTCATAGTGCCTGTATCTAATAGGCGCCTAATAAATACCTGTTGACATGGCCAGAGACAAAGGCTTTGGATATTCTGCTAGATCACGAACTTGTCAGTCAGTCAAGAGATGATGATGCACCTGTCAGGTGCTGTGCTAGATTCTGGACATCTAAAGACAGGAATAAGAGCCCCTCCTTCCCGGAACTCATATTCCCCCATGGGAAAACCTGCTTTCTAAGCTCAAACTGCTACGTGCATGATGAATTTTTGGTTTGAGCTAGTCTAACATTTGAGTGAACCAAGTGAACGCTGTCTCAATGTTTGAATAGATAACTGATAGACTTAGGGCTCTGGAAGAAGCAGGAGAAAATGAAAACATTAGCACGAGTGTAGGAGATGGACAAGGGGAAGAGCTCAGTCTGTCCTTAGAGAAGCAGGGTGGACAAGAATGAACATCATGCTACAGAACGCTCTTCACGTAGAGAAGGGAACGGAATCGGCTCACGTTGCCATAGTCTTGTTGGTGTTGATGCTAGTCTTGTTTGTAAGCGAGCCCATTGGTGGGGTGGGCATCTGGGCTTTAACAGAAATGAAAAATAGGGACCGATGGAGTGGAGCACGGGATACGGAGCCAGCAGAAGTTGAGAGCGGGGTCACCGTGAGTTGTGGGGATCCTATTGGAAGGAACGTGAATATGTAGCTCTGAGCTCCCTCTGGAGAGGATAGTGGTGGAGAGAGTTGACGGAGCGGTGACCCAGGCTATGGGACCTTGGATGAGGGAGGACGGGGGAAGCTGCCGGACATGATTGACCTTCACTCTTCTCCACAGCTTGCCCTTGTTGAGAGCCCGCCTTCCCCAGGACAGAAGCACAGAGCAAGAATGACTTCTGGGCTTCTGGCAGCCAGGCCCCAGGTGAGTGGAGGTTTCCTTTCCGGAAATGCTCCGTCCTTTGCCTTCCTTGGAATGGTCCGGTCTCATCCATGCCCAGTCCAAGGCTTCGGCTCGTCTCCTTAATGGCTGGTGGGGAGGGCACGGAATCTCGAGAGGAAGCTGGAAGGGAATAGTTTCCGCTGTCTACCCGGCCATGAGGCACACGCCGCCAGTGGGGAATCCAGCCTTCTTGAGAATCTCTGTGAGGAGGGGGACACCCCTCGGAGCCGCCCCGCTCTCCCTGGAATCCCTTTAGTCTTTCCTTAGTCTACCTTGACGGGATCTTCTCTGTAAGTTCATTGCTGTGATTTCTCCGGGGACAAGCAGCGGCGGCCGAACATTCCCCGTCCTGACTTAACTCCTCTGGATCCTCAGTAGCTTCTCAGTCTCCTTCCTCCTCGTGGCACAAGATTTCAGGGGTCGCTTGTCAGGGGCCACGTCTGTGAGCCCCTCTCCACCCTCGTGGTGTCATGGTACCTTGTCCTGCACGACTTGTGGGAGCTCGATGTCTGTGACGTCTCCATCTTGGATGTGTGCGTCTGACAGTTTCATCCCCATCTGGGTCTTTCCATCCCCCTCCCCCCGGCTCCTTCAGTTCTACCCCAGGTTCTAGGTTGGCAGGATCTTGTTTAAGCTGGCAGTCATTGGCTGTCCCCAGCAGGGCGAGTGTCCTGGCCCTCCCTTTGTGAGTGATTTATCCATATGAACGTGGTCAGTAAAGTGACCTTATCTTAATGGCCCAGGGTTGAATGAAGCACGCGGTGAATTGGAGATCACAGGGATGGCCATTGGGGTCGACCTCTGCCCTCTCTGACATCGTCACCCTCGCTCTAGAACTCCCAAGGGGGGGGAGCCCGCCAGCCCCACGGAAGCCCATCCCCCCTCTGAGTGGCTCCCTTGGTTTCCTTAAGGAGGTTTTGCCGAAATCCCAGTGGAGTCGTGATTAAAGTACCCCAGACCTCCAGAGGGATCTGCCTCTCCCTGTGGAGGCTGAATGTGGATCAGAGCGTAGCATTTTCACCTTTTTGTTGCTCGTTTGCTTGCTTTTTTCCTTTCTTGTGTTTTTTCTCTTTTGATCTGATTTTTCGTGCCCGCCCCCTCCAGCCTCCCTCCTTGTCTCCCGCCAGAGCCCCGCCTCGGTGCTGGGTAGGTGTGCTGTCCCCCGGTCCCGTACACGCCGTCTCCCCGTTGGAGGGGAAGCTCCTTGGGGACAGGGCCTAAGTGTGCGCAGCCTGACAGGCCGACCTGCAGAAGGCGGGGCCGCCACACGTTTGCCCCTCTTGCTAGAGGCCTTTTCAGGGGTCCCTAAGCTCGTCCTCCTGATGCAGACGTAGGGGCCACAAGGGGGGCTGCTTCCGGCCAGGACCCTCGGGCTTCCGCGATTGCTTTATGCGCCTGGAGCCACTTAACTCATCCCGCACTTCTTTTCCTTTTCATGCTTCCGCCATCTTTCTCGTTCTGAGCCCCCTCACATGGGTAAGCTGCCCTGGAGGAACCGGGGACGTCCACCGGAGAACCCCTGTCACCTTCTCCGTTCCTTTCCCACCCCAGCCTCCTTCCCCCTCCCGCCCTCTCCCACAGAAGGCCAGGTCAGTCCGCGCTCCGCCCACGCTGTGGTCTTCTGGGTGTCGGGAGAGTGAGGGGGCTCACGGGGGGCCACGCATTTGGCGTTTCAGCCTCCGGTGACCTTCAGGGACGTGGCTGTGGACTTCTCGTGGCAGGAGTGGAGGCGCCTGAGCCCGGCCCAGAGGGCCCTGCACAGGGACGTGATGCTGGAGACCTACGAGAACCTGGTGTCCGTGGGTAAGCACCCGGCCACAGCCCCGGCCTCTCCGCCTCCTCCCCACGCCCGCCCCCGTTTGTTAAGGTCCAGGAATCATAGTGTCCACAAACACGTGGGATTTTGTATTAAGTACATGTGTACATATACTTATGTGTGTGTGTGTCTGTCTGTCTGTCTGTGAGTGTGTGTGTCTGTGTGTGTGTGTCTGTGAGTGTGTGTGTATCTGTGTGTGTGTCTGTGAGTGTGTGTGTCTGTGTGTGTGTGTCTGTCTGTCTGTGTGTCTGTGTGTGTGTGTGTGTGTGTGTCTGTGTGTGTATCTGTGTGTGTGTCTGTGAGTGTGTGTGTCTGTGTGTGTGTGTGTGAGTGTGTGTGTCTGTGTCTCTGTGTGTGTGTCTATGTGTGTGTCTGTGAGTGTGTGTGTGTCTGTGTCTGTGAGTGTGTGTCTATGAGTGTCTGTGAGTGTGTGTCTGTGAGTGTCTGTGAGTGTCTGTGAGTGTGTGTCTGTGAGTGTGTGTGTGTGTGTGAGTGTGTGTGTGTCTGTGTCTGTGTGTGTGTGTCTGTGAGTGTCTGTGAGTGTGTGTCTGTGAGTGTGTGTGTGTGTGTGTGTGTGTGTGTGTATAAATGTTGACAGATGGGAACAGAGACAGACAGAGACACAGAGAGAAGGAAACAGACACAGAGACAGCACAGACAGAGAGAGGAAGAGGAGGGGATGGCGGGGAGGGTTCAGGGGGTTCCGGCTCCCTTGCTCTGGGCTCCTGGGAATGCCGCCTTTCCCACCTCCCCTACGGACGCTGCTTTTTAGCCGTGACTCCCTGAGAGAGTCCGGGAGCAGGCCAGGGATCGGGGCCTCCCTGATCCCCTGTGATCCCTGGGAGCCCTCTCAGGTGTGACTTGGCCAGAATGGCAGAGCCGGGGGGGGCCCCAGGAGCTCCCCAGCCCCATCACGTTCCTAGTGTGAGTTCCGGGTTGAATTCCGAGGGGCCTCTTTGCCCCAAAGCCTCTCCCTCCCGTGTCTCCAGGAGCCGGGCTCGTAGTGTCCAAACCCGATGTGATCTCCCTGTTGGAGAGAGGAGCGGCTCCGTATAAGCCGAAGGGGAAAGTCCCAAGAGGCACCCGGCCAGGTGAGTGAGGGACACCGGGCCGAGAGGATTCTGGGCGTTCAGAGCAAGGCCATTTGAATGACCGGCCGGAGGCACTTGGGAAGCCTTTGGACAGCAGCGTCCTTGTCCGGCTTCATCTTTCCCGCGAGCGCAGCTGTCGCTGATCTCTGTTCCCTCCACCCTGTTGCCATCCTTCCAGAAAGCGGGCTTGTCTTTGTGATGTTTGGCTATTTTAGAAACCCTTCACACTGTGCAGATTCGTATGTGACTGGGCCTCCTTTCCCCCGGCACTCCCGGGCCACAGCGGGGAAGTGCTTAAAGGAAATGAATAGACACTTTCCCAAACAAGAAACATAGACTGTGAATACTCTCTTGAAATAACATTTGCTCACACGCCATTCAGGAAGTGCAAATTAAAGCATCTTTAAGGTCTAACTCCCCAAAGGGTTGGCACAAATAAGAGTAAGGAATAAAATTCAGCCGGAGGGGGGAGGGGGCGGAGAAGATGCAGGGACTCATTGTTGGAGGAGTCAGCTCCTATGTCTCTGTATTTCAGACTTTGCTAGTTTCATGGGATGTAGCTCATTTCTAGGAAGAAGAGGGAGCAAATGGTCTGTAAACTGTAAGGCAGAGTTCTCAGCTGAGAGTGGGAGGATGGGGAGCCCTGGGAAGTTGGAGGAGGGATGAGGAGGTTTGGAAGATCTGCTCTAGGGCATGGAAGGGCCAGTTGATTAGGGAGGTGCGGTAGCATTGCCTGGCAGCAGCGAGGGCCCACTTGAAGATGTGCAACATAACTTTCCGGTGGCCCCGGGCAGAGCGGCTGTCGGGTTTGCTGTCTTTGTTCAGCAGCATGTGTGCAAGGCTACCAGTGGTGGGAGGGATCCAAGGCCGAGGCTTGGCTGCTGTGATCAGGGTTGGATAAGGGGCTCAGGAGAGTTGGGCAGCATAGAATTCCATTGTTTCCCCAAGGAGACCCGATGGGGCGAAGAGGAGAGAGTGGCTAGTGCAGGGGAGAGGGCCTGGGAGAGAACCGAGGGGGCAAGGGATTGGAGGTCCCGGAGAGGATGAAGTGTGATGGAAGGGGAGGCAGAGGGAGAGGTAAGATGCCAATAATGGTCACATGAGGGGATTTCATATCTCCTTAATGTGGAGGCGGAACATTTGTGGGTGATGGCAAGATCCGGGGGTGACCATCTTGGGGTGTGGCTAAAGTGGAGCGCAGGGTAGCTCCTGGGAACTGAGAAGTCAGGGAATATATGTGGTGGGAGGGCAGGAGATGGGGAGGAGAGGAAATTGGGAAAGCAAACTGTTGCCTATGGAGCGGGCATTCCAGAGAGCTCCATGAACAGGACAGCTTTACGGCGGAGTGTTGTGGGAATTGGGTTAAGGGGATGGGAGAAGGGAATGGGGGGATGGGGAATGGGGCTTGAATAATGATAGCAGGAGGTTCAGTGTCACTGATGGGCGGAGTGTGACGTGATGAGTTTCTTAATCACTGAAGAATGAGGTCACGTCAGATGTCAACCAGTAGGTTAGGGGAGGAATTTCCTTTTTTCTTAATTTGTATCAATAAATTTTGTTTTTGCGTCACTAATATCTCTCTCCCAGCTTCTTTGTGGGAGAACTATCACTTAGGAAAAAAAAAACACTTTCCAAAAGCAAATCCAGCTGACAAATCTGCTAGATCTGGCCATATATCCTATATTCCTAACCGGAGGCTCCCCACCTTTTCAGAGAGAACAGAGGTAGTCACTGGTCAGGCTTACTTCACCCAGCAGATCTTCTTATGCCCCTTTATATTTTCCCACGTATATTGTTTCTTAAGATACTGTGATGTTCCATTACGGCTGGGTCCTAGTAAGTGAATGAGAAACCCTCTGAAGTGGTCATATTATTTGAATTTATCCCGAATATTTCCACTGGGCTGGGATCCAATATTTAAAATTATATATGTAAATATATATATATATATATTTATATATAAATATATAAAATTTTATATATGCTAAATAAATCATATTTTATATAATTTATAATATTGAATAGTTTGAATTCAGATATGTAACCATATCAGGAGATTGATCATTCTCACTAAGTGGGAACCTGATTATTGTTGAACAAATTACAGCTTGTTTAGTCATTCTCTGATTTTTTTTTTTTATTATAGCTTTTTATTTACAAGATATATGCACGGGTAATTTTTCAGCATTGACAGTTGCCAAACTTTTTGTTCCAACTTTTCCCTTCCTTCTCCCCCCCAGAAGGCAGGTTGATCAATACATGTTAAATATGTTAAAGTATATGTTAAATACAATATATGTATACATGTCCATACAGTTATTTTGCTGCACAAGAAGAATCAAACTTTGAAATCCATTCTCTAATTCTTGCCAATTATTTTATTTCTGGTTTTATGAAATCACAAAAATTGTTCCTGTAAGTATTTTCATGTGTATTGAACTGTTATTTCTATTTTGTTTTTAATCTTCCTGGGGGAAGCAATAGGGAAATCTCTGAGTGAAACTGAAGCCATTTTTGGTCACTTTCTTAGTATAATTTTTAGTTGTTTTCCAGAAGGGTTGGATTAATTCACTAACATCATGTTAATAATTTTTTCTTTCCACAAACCCTTTAATATAAGACTGTTACCATCTTTTCCTATCTTTATGTATCCTTGGACTATGAGATGAAACAGAGTTCCTTTGATTGCATTTAATAGAAGTGATAGTAATTTCTCTCAATAAGTAATTTGGAAAAATCTTTCCTATTTTTATTAAAATTTTCATTTCAATATTATGGGGCTATTGTTTATATTCTTTGACTATCCACTAGGGAGTTGCCTTAGGTATGAGACAAGTGCGGGTGTGCGCGCGCGCACACACACACACACACAATTTCCCAAACATTTTGGTTATCAAACCAGATTTTGGTTACTAGAGTAACAAAATTTTTTTCATTTGACCTTTTTTGTTCTTATCCTAATTACATTGATTTTGATTAATACAAAATCTTTTCATTTTCCCACAAGAGTAATTATTTATTTTGATTTATCTGTTGTGGTTACCCTTGTCCCTAATTTGACTTCTTCCTAAGACTGTAACTAACTGGGAGAGGCTCCTAATCCAGTTCTCTGAGTTTTCATGTTATTCTCTGTGAAATCTTTCTATTCTGGTTTTTAACTTGCATTCCTATAGACCTCTTGGTTGTACATACTGCACACATCTTGATTTCAACTTAATTTCTTCCAAGACTCAGTCTGGTTTTCCTGTTCTTACTGAACAAGTTCTTCCTGAGTATCTTACATTCTTGGGTTTATTCAGTTGTTTCTGATCCAGCCATATCTAGTCTGTCCCCCAATCTCTCTTCTGCTTTTTAACTGAGGAGGAAAACTCCTAAACAATCAAGGTATATGGAAGATTGTAAAATTCAGATAGGCAGGAAGGGGAAGAATAAAGCATATAATACCTATTTTATGTCAGGCACTACCAAGCACTTTTGCAAATATCTTATTAGGTAGATAGAATGTATATTAAACTAAGTATTTAGTATGTTAGGGATGATGGCTGCAGTGAAACCAAAACTTGTATTTTATAAATTTGTAAAGCTGTTTCAGAAAAAAAAAATCCTCACTCTATTTAGGAAGGAAAAGAAGCTCTTGATTGTGTCAGCTGTTTAGTTCATACAGCTGAGTTGAAATGAGAATTAAAAGATGTGTGAGAACAAAATGTCTCCCCAACATACAAGTGCTCAAGTGATCTGAACAGCTTTCCTAGTAAAAAAAAAAATATTCCACCTATCTAAAAAAACAAAAAACAAAACAAAACAAAACAAAATAAAAAACACCTAAATCAAAACAACTTGGCCAATGATAGAACTCCTGGAAATATCCCATTTTGGAGTGAGTGTGAGGAAGTAAGGCAAATGAGTAGATGATGGTTGAACTTTTTTGGAAATTAGTTTTGAATTATGGGAGAGAACTCCCTGAACCATTGATAGCCTTGACTCAGAGACTCCACAATGGAACTTCTATGCCAGCAGGGTCAGTGGCAGAAACTTTCTGGTCATAAAATACTGAAAACAAAGTAAGTATGCGTTGCTTGGGGAATTTGGAACAAAATGTGATAGATGATACAATGGAATATTATTTGTCTATAAGAAATGGCAAATAGGAAACTCTCATGTGAAGTGATAAGAAGGGAAAACAGCACAATTAGCAGCATAGTTTGCCCATGGGAATACTCTGATAGTTGATACCATTGCAGAGCTGTCCAGCACTGATTACTGGGATTGAGCAATCTTCATACTATATAATGGATAACAAATCATACCTCTCAACACCGATAAGAGACTAGGGATTACTGTGTTGGATTTTTGTTGTCTGTTTAAATATTTTTCTTTGTCATGAGGAGAGTTCAGTTGAAAGGATGGACAGTGAAAGGCAGATAACTGGTCAGAAAAAAAGAAACAAAGTCTTTTGAACACATTTATTTATTATTTTGTTTGTTTATTTTTTGTTTGTTAGCGTGCATTGTTTTATGAATCATGTTAGGAGAGAAAAATCAGCAAAAGGGAAAAAAATGGGAAAGAGTAAAAAAAGAAGTAAACATAGCACATATTTATTTACATTCAGTCTCCTTAGATCTTTTTCTGGAAGCAGACGGCATTTTCTGTCCAAACTCTATTTGGTTTGCTTTGAATCACTGAACCACTGAGAAGAACCAAGCCTCTCGTAGTTGATCATCACCCATTCTTGTTATTGTGTACAATGTATTCCTGGTTCTGCTTGTTTCACTCAGCATCAATTCATGTGAATCTTTTCTGGCTTTTCTGAAATCAGCTGCACAATATATGTTTTGCTTTTAGGTCAAATTTTATTTGAACAAATGTAGATATTTAAGTGTATACAATGAAATGTGATAAAGAAAATGAGAAGATTAAGTAGACAAAATTCAAAGAGAGGTTAGAAATGATTATATGTGTCTGAAAGCTTCCATGATTTATTGATTAGTAGTCCCACTCCAGACAAAATGCCTTTTATCTTCAACACTATTTTTATCTTTCATCAGTTCCATTGGTAGTGGTTGTTGTTGCATCTTATTTCATAGTTATAGTTAGGATGTATCCTCCCACCCCAATACTAACCTGACCTGTTTTCTTCTCTTTTCCTATGTTTAGTGGAATGCTTCATTTTTTTTTTCCTGTTTTTAGTGGAATTGTATTTAATTAACTTTACCTCATTTAGCTGGTCTCTGGTTTCCACTCAGACTTCGGTAAATGTCAAAGAACACGTGACAGAGAGATGGTGTATGATTGCAATGAATGTGGAAAAACCTTTATCAAAAGGTCAACACTTATTGAGCATCAGAGAATTCACACTGGAGCCAAACCCTACGAATGTACTTCATGTGGAAAAGCCTTCACTTGGTGGCGACATTTTCTGGAACATCAGAGGACTCATACTGGAGTGAAACCATTTGAATGTGATGACTGTGGGAAAACTTTCAGTCGGAGGGGAACCCTTCTTAGCCATCAGAGTAACCACACTGGAGTCAAACCCTTTGAGTGTCAAGAGTGTGGAAAAGTCTTCAGTCAGAAGGGGCTGCTTGTTAACCACCAGAGAACTCACACAGGAGTGAAACCCTTTGAGTGTCAAGAGTGTGGGAAAGCCTTTTGTCAGAAGGGAAACCTGATGAGCCATCAAAGGACTCATACTGGGATGAAACCCTTTGAATGCAGAGAGTGTGGGAAAGCCTTCAGTGAGAGGGGCACGCTTATTAGACACCTGAGAATTCATTCTGGAGTGAAGCCTTTTGAATGTGATGACTGTGGGAAAGCCTTCAGTGAAAAGGGCACCCTCATGAGCCATCAGAGAATTCATTCTGGAGTGAAACCCTATGCATGTAATGAATGTGGGAAAGCCTTCAGTCGCAGAGGAACCCTTGTTAGCCATCAGATGACTCATATTGGGATGAAACCCTTTGAATGTAATGAATGTGGGAAAGCCTTTGGCTGGAAAGGCCATCTTATTAATCATCAGCGAATTCATACTGGAATGCAGCCGTTTGAATGTAGTGAATGTGGGAAAGCCTTCAGTCAGAAGGGACTTCTGATTAGCCACCAGAGAACCCATACTGGAGCGAAGCCCTTTGAATGTACTGAGTGTGGGAAAGCCTTCAGCCAGAAGGGAAACCTCGTTAGACATCAGAGAACTCATATTGGAGTGAAGCGCTTTCGGTGTCATACGTGTGGGGAAGTCTTTGGTCAGAAAGGACACTTGATTAGACATCAGAGAACTCATGCTGGAGTGAAGCCCTTTGAGGGTCATGATTGGGGAAGCTATTGCTTGAAAAAGAAAACTTCCTGAATAGAAAAGAGTTTATAATCAAAAGAAAACTTCTGCAAATAGTGTATAGGGCTAATAATCTAAATGCTCAGGCAACAATAAAGAATCACTAGTTTTAAAACAATTTCCATCATTTACATTTTGATAAATAAAAATATTTATAGTAACTTTTATATGATGGGTAACAAAATGGTCTTTTGTTTTCTTTTGTTCACATCAGTTTACAAAAGCAAAGAAGACAAATTAGAGGTCTTCTCTACGAGGCAAATTTGACCTCAGAAGTATTTCTGAGATATGGTGGATTGAAACGCTATGGTTGGATATATCTCAAATAGAGAGAAATGGGATTGTTACAGGAGCCACCTGCTAGTGGCTGCTAGGATCTAATTCTGGCCAGCAGAATAGAGAATGATAATGATATAAGGAGACTGAGAAGCAGCTGCATTCTCTGACCTCTCTCCTCTTCCCTCTTGTCTCCCATTTATTCCATTCCCAATTCACAAGCAACATCTGGTCAGGAAAGGCTGATTTGCAATTTCTTCCAGTGTGTTATAATTCATAGTTGGGGGTTCAGAGAATTGACCTGCCCTTTCACACTTAGGAGTGGTCCTTAACATGGAATAGGCAAAAAGAGGGCATGGTAACATTATTTATTAAGATATACTTGGATGATATCAGTTGAGGGAGGAAAAGAAGCCATTTTCTCATTAGATTAGACTATAGACAGCTTGGCTAGAATGAGAAACAAGACAAGGAATTCTCATCACAAACATGTTCCAGCAGTCTCTGCTTCTTAGAATTCTCATCTTTCCTCAAGATTCAGCTTAGATGCTACCTTCTGCAGGGGGATTTTTCCCAGGCCCAAGTGCTAGTGCCCCTCCACTGTTACCTTACATTTACTTTCTATCTCCTCTCCCTCCATCCCCCCTGCTTCCTCTCCCTCCTCTTCTCTCTCTCTCCCCCTGCCCATCACATTTGGAGAAAATTGGAGGTAAGTGACTTGCTCAGGGTCACACTGCTAGTGTCTAAGGCTAGATTTCAACTCAGATCCTGACTCCAGGGTGATGGTCTGTCTAGCCCCCATTTACACACAAACATACACACATATATACATGCATACACACATTTATTAAGCCTTTATGTGCCAGGCACAGTACCAGCCACTGGGGATACCAAAAAACCCTACAACAATCTAACAAAGGAGACAACATGCAAACAATTATGCATAAACAGGATCTCTGCAGAATAGGTTAAATACAATCTCCAGAGGGAGGGCATTTGGGAAGATCAGGGAAGCCTTCTTATAGAAAGTGGGATTTTTGCTGAGACTTAAAGGAAGCCCCTAGGTGGAGATGAGAAGAGGTAGAATTTCAGGTATGGGACACAGTGAAACTGCCTAGAAGCAGGAGATGGAGTGTCTTGTGTGAGGAGCAACCAGGAGGCTGAGGTTGCTGGGATGAAGTACACTGGGGTGGGCAAGAAGGCTGGGAGCTTGGAGCCCCTGGGTTGTGTATTTATGGTCCTAGAGATGATGAAGGAGCAGAGGAGACGTGCTCAAGCCCGTATTTTAAGATGGTGGAGAGATGGTACTGGCTAAGAAATAGACTAGTTGATCAGTGGAATAGGTTAAGTTCACAGGACAAAGTAGTCAATAACTATAGCAATCTAGTATTTGACAAACCCAAAGGCCCCAGCTTCTGGGATAAGAATTCATTATTTGACAAAAAAAATGCTAGGAAAATTGAAAATTAGTATGGCATAAAGTAGGCATTGACCCACACCTAACACCGTATACCAAAATAAGGTCAAAATGGGTTCATGATCTAGACATAAAGAATGATATTATAAACAAATTAGAAGAACATAGGATAGTTTACCTCTCAGATCTATGGAGGATGAAGGAATTTGTGACCAAAGAAGAAGTAGAGATCATTACTGATCACAAAATGGAAAATTTTGATTAATAAAGTTAAAAAGTTTTTGTACAAACAAAACTAATGCAGACAAGATTAGAAGGGAAGCAATAATCTGAGAAAACATTTTTACATTAAAGGTTCTGTAAAAGCCTCATTTCCAAAATATGGAGAGAATTGACTCTATAAGAAATCAAGCCATTCTCCAATTGATAAATGGTCAAAGGATATGAACACACAATTCTCAGATGAAGAAATTGTATGTATACAAATATTGGATTTAACATATACTTTAACATATTTAACATGTATTGGACTACCTGCCAGCTGGGGAGGGGTAGGAGGAAGGTGAGGAAAAGTTGGAACAGAAGGTTTTACAAGGGTCAATGCTGAAAAATTACCCATGTATATGTTTTGTAAATAAAAAGCTATAATAACAATGATAAAAGATGGTGGAGAGAACTGGTGGTAAGGGGACCAACCATCAGGCTATTTCAGTAGTCCAGGCTTGAAGCAGTGGTGGGGACAGTGTCAAGAGAAGAGAGGGGGGAAGGTGGGAGTTGTTGTATTGGCAAAATCAACAGACTTTGAAACGGTTTGGATATTGGGGGAGGGGGCATGACACCTAGCTTCAACAGTGATAAGAGAGCTGGGAAGGGAAGGATTTGGAAGAAAAGCTAACTCTGTTTTGGACATGTAAAGTATAAGATAAATACTGGATGTCCAGTTTTAATTATCCATTGGATATCTGGAAATGGGACTCTGGAGATTAGGAAATTCTCTAGAGAGAAGTTAGGGCTGGATGCATCGACTCGAGAATCACTAGCATAGAGATAGTCTTCCCTATTAGAATGTGATTTTTTTGAGCCATGGACTCAATCCTTTCCTTCCTTAGGGATTATTTTGGTGCTTTCCTAAATGCTAGTTGAAAGGTAGTTTTAGGGGAGCTTCAGTTATACAGACCTCTGTTGGAATACTGCTCAAAGCAGAACAGCCAAAATCTCTAATGATTATTCCTTCAAAAGACAGAATCAACAAATGGAATTCTGTTCTGTATTGCTAAGATAAAACCTGACTGCAAGAGCTAGAAATGAGGGGATCTCTGGAGAGAGGGGTCCTCTCCCTCCTTGAGTTTTTGCTTGAGAAGAGGGATTCTAGGCACAATCTGTCACACACCCTCGATTTTGGGGAAACACGTCAGACAGTTCTGAGGAAGTCCAGGTAATAGCTCATGAAAATAATGTTCTATAGGGGAAGTCAGCCTGTGAAGAATGAGAAATCAGAATGAAGTTCTGAAAACATGATGGGGTTAAATCAGAAAGAAAACCAACAGTTCTGGGAAGAAACTGATGTGGATGCATGAATTCATGAACTAGGCCAGCCTTGTAAAAGTGATGCTTAAGACAGTGTCATGAATGATAGCTCTTGGGGTGAGCTGAGGGTCTGCAGAGCCCTTGTGCTGCCCTCATGGTTGTGTGCCTGGGAAACCTGGACAATTCTTCAACGCCATGTTGGGAAATTGAATGGCTGACATTAGAATTGTCTCAGGAAAATTCTGGCAGGAGAAGGGGCTGGACCCTGAGATCCTTTCTGGAACTAAACTGCCCAGCATTCTGACTCCGCTGCAGAAAGCACAACTCCTCTGGGCTGGCCGCAGTGTTTGAATGCCAAATGGATACTTCCCCAAGTAATTATTTTATTCTGCCCAGGGCAGGCACTCACAAGGTGGTCGAGAAAGGCAACCCTGAAGGTCTCTCCTAAGAACTTTAGAATCAATTGTGTGACATGGGAGATCCTGGCACAGGACCGCCCAGCCTGGTGAGTTCTCATTAGAGAAGGTGCTCTATGAGCAAAGAAGTGAATTAACCCAGAAGAAACACAACATGCGCAAACTTAAGGGAGTCCATCTCAAATCTTCCTAGGGACTCTCTGTGTCTGACCAGTGGCAGAACATCCCCAGTTCACATTGGTCTGATCAACCATGTCGTACACATGGTAACTCCGTTCTAACAGAGGGATTTCATTTTGGTTCTCTGTGAGGATGAGGGACAGCAAGCGACCAACCAGAGAAGTTTAGTACAACAAAAGAAATGTTTAAAAAGCAGTATTGGGGGGGAAAGAAAGCTCAAAAACAGATTAGCCACTCCACCTAGGGTCTAACCTTGGTGATTAGGACCAGAATAATTGATAATAAAGAGAAATCCCGGGCCTATTTGAGATCATTATATTGCTTCTGTTTTCTACCAGGAAGAATGACCTGTTCAAGAAAAGTATTAATTCTCTACTCTGTTTTAGACCCAAGTTGGCTAGAAACATTTTAATATTAATTTACAATTCAAACCATTTCTAGTTTAGAGAGAGCTGTCAAAATTTGCATAGTCTTCCCCAGTTTCCCCTCCAGTTGCCTTCAGACATGTCCTTACTTCATGATGATTTGGGGTAACATAAAGATCACAAATAGGAAAAATGTCATAATATGTTAAAAGTATTGTTAGGTACTGGGCTTATACCCCAAAGAGATACTAAAGAAAGGAAAGGGACCTGTATGTGCCAAAATGTTTGTGGCAGCCCTGTTTGTAATGGCCAGAAGCTGGAAAATGAAAGGATGCCCATCAATTGGAGAATGGTTGAGTAAATTGTGGTATATGAACATTATGGAATATTATTGTTCTGTAAGGAACGACCAGCAGGATGAATACAGAGAGGACTGGCGAGACTTACATGAACTGATGCTGAGTGAAATGAGCAGAACCAGGAGATCATCATATACCTCAACAATGATACTGTTTGATGATGTATTCTGATGGAAGTGGATCTCTTCGATAAAGAGAGCCTTAATTGATCAAAGATGGACAGAAGCAGCTACACCCAGAGAAAGAACACTGGAAATGAATATAAACTGCTTGCATTTATGTTTTTCCTCCCGGGTTATTTATACCTTCTGAATCCAATTCTCCCTGTGCAACAAGAAAACTGTTTGGTTCTGCACACATATATTGTATCTAGGATATACTGCAACCTATTCAACATGTAAAGGACGCTTGCCATCTCGGGGAAGGGGTGGAGGGAGGGAGGGGTAAAATCAGAACAGAAATGAATGCAAGGGATAATGCTGTAAAAATTACCCTGGCATGCGTTCTATCAATAAAAAATTATTAATAAAAAAAAAAAGAAAAAGAAAAAGAAAAGTATTGTTAGGGCTTAACATTCCAGGATGAGTCACTTAATCTACTAAAAGATTTATTCTATTAGGCTCCTTTTTTGACCACTTCTCTCAAGGATTAAAAAGGATTCTTTTTCTATAATCACCATCTTGGTCCCTGAAAATGAAAAAAAATTTCAGTACCCTTAGTTGTGTCAAGATGCTAGTCATTTTAGGAGTTTGGAGAAGCAATGATTTTTATTAAAATGAATTAAAATCGGTTTTAAGATTGCCTTCAATACATTTCCTAGAACTTTAGGCTGTCCTAACCCACTTTCCTAAAAAGGATAAGTCTAGAAAGGGTTTTAAGCTGGAGAAATATTAATACTTTAGTTGAACCAAAAAAAAGTTTTTAATATATCTCCACAGATTTTTGTACTGGAAAAGATAGAACTAAATAAAGAGGGCTAGCACTTTGGAGTAAATACCCAAGAGAAGTAAGGAAATAGGGAGAGAACAGTCAGTTGCCTTAGACAAATTCTAAACATCAGACCCAGATAACTCCAGATAACAGCCCTGGGTGAAAAGGAACTACCACACAGCCAATGAGTATCCACCACTGGGGCAGGAATGCTGATGGCTGTGGGTCACTTACACTAGTGGAGTTCTTGGTTTCAGGTTCCAAGCCAGAGGGAAGAACTGACCGAGGACTGAGATCAGAGGGAACATCCTCCCCAGAGGTGATTGCACCAACAATCTTCTACAAAATGAGCAGGTAAAGAAGAAAGAACCCAACCATAGAGAGTTACTATGGGAAAAGGGAAGACTGGGGCTCATCTTCAGAGGAGAATATGGAGTAAAGAAAGCCTCTCCTATCCCAAGGAATAATGTCAAATAGTCACCTGCCCCAAAGGAATTTATAAACAAACTTTAAAAAGACTTAAAAAGTCAAGTGAGAAAAACAGCTAGATAGCAAAGTGGATAGAGAACCAGCCCCTGAAGTCAGGAGGACTCGAATTCAAATCTGGCCTTGTACACCTCACACTAGTTGTGTAATCCTCGGCACTTAAAACCTTAGTCACTTAATCATTATTGCCTCAAAAAATCAGATAAGAGAGATTGAGGAAAAGAAAAAAGTAATCCAAGAAAAGTAAGTTTATGTAAAGAAAGTCAACCAACTAGAAAAGAACATCCAGAATCTTAGGAAGAAAATGATATCTTGAAAATTAGAATTGGGCAAGGAGAAAGAAGCCAGTGAAATTAGGAGAGCAAGAAATAATAAAATATTAAAAAAATGAAAAAACAGAAGAGAATATGAGACATAAAAACAGTATCTGCAGTACAGATCAAGTAGAAAAAACAATAATAATTGGAATACCTGGAAGCTACAACAACAAAAAAAAGAATCTTGATATATTATAAGAAATAATTAAATTGTTCCAAAGCATTAGAACAAGAGGGGAAAGTAGAAATAGACAAAAAAATCCCAAAGATCACCACCTGAAGGAGATCCTATGATGAAAACCCACAGGAACATCATAACTAAATTCTGAAACCCCCTAGATTGAGGAGACAATATTTCAAGCAAAAAGAAAAAAATAATTCAAATATTATGGAGTCACAGAGCCCCTAAGACCTAGGAGCAGCTACATTAAAAGAATACATGTTTTGGAACACTGTATATTAAAGAGCAAAAGAATTAGTTTTGTGGCCAAAATTATCACCCAGAAAAATTAAACAAAATTCTGAATTTTAAAAAATGGATATTCATTGAATTATCAGACTTTCACAATTTTATTGCAAAAAGACCTGAATGTAATAGAAAAATTGACATATAAGATCCAAGAGAAATATCAGATAAGCATCAAAAATTAATTTCAAGGGACTCAACAAGGACAAATTATTTATACTTAATATGTGGAAATGTAAATCATATGTCTAAAATTGAAACTAGTAAGTGGGTAGTTTTTAAAAAAGTTTGGAATAGAACTGAGTATGATATGATTCTAAAAAGCAAAACCATGTAGGAACAGGTTAAAAAGAGTAATTAGTTTATATGAATGAGGTAGAAGAACAAGAACTGACAAGGAGGAATTAGATGGGGAAAGAGAGCTGATAGTTCTGGAATGCTACTCACATTGGGAATGTGTTAAAGAGGAAAAAAATATATATATATAGCTAGCAGAATATAAAAAGTCTTCTAAATTTATTAAGAAATAAGAGGTGGAGGAAAAAGGATGGAGGTTATAGAAAGGTGTATAATTAATGGGAATGAGATGTTGTATAGATTGATGGGAGTGGGATAAAGAGGGAAGAAAGGGATGAGAAGAAAGGGTGGGGGGAGAGGATAAGGAAGATCCTTGGAGGTGGGGTAAGTTAAGTAGCAGTAAAGTAAGGCAGTGGGTAGAAGTAGAGGAGTCAGCAGGTATAGGAAACAAGAGCTACACACAAACAAGATAGTAATAATGATCAGGAGTAGAATTTATTAGAAAAAAGTACAAATAGTAATCATGGATCTTAGACAAATTTAAAGCTAAAATAGATTCAATCAAAAGAGAATAAATAGAGAAATTACATTATATGTTGGTTATTTTAATCAATATTGTTTTTTTTTCTTTTTTTTTCTGTGATTTCCACTTTTTTCTTTTTTTTATATTTTCTTTTATTTTATAATAACTTTATATTGACAGAATCCATGCCAGGGTAATTTTTTTACAACATTATCCCTTGCACTCACTTCTGTTCCGATTTTTCTCCTCCCTCCCTCCACCCCCTCCCCTAGATGGCAAGCAGTCCTATATATGTTAGATATGTTGCAGTATATACCAATATTGTTTTAGATTATTTAAAACAAATAACATAAGGTTGGAATATAGTGATGTAGGAAATGATTGGTGGATTTCAAAAATAGGGAAAAACTTAGATCTAAGAAGGATGTTGTTATCTACTTTCAGAGAAACAGAGAACAAATAAGCATAAAAGTATGAATGTATGTGTAAATGAATATGTACATATGTGTGTATACATAAATATTCATATACATGTATGTTGGAATCCTTACTAACTGCTAACTAATTAGAGTTGATCTAATCTTACAAGAAGATGTTTTGGGCAGAACCTGAAACAAGGTATTAAGTAGAACTAATTAATACAAGGCTTGTGTTCACACCTTTACTCATTGGAGTTCAATGAGTTCATACCTCCCTTGAAGCTCTTTGGACCAGAGAGCACTATGGGAGAAAATCCATAATCCCTCTCTCTGGAAGGAGCATAAATAGCCAATGGGCCAGTCGAAGAAGTTCTTCAGAGAGTGAAGAAGCTACAAGTCGAGATTTCACCGGAATGACATGAAGATTGGAGCTGGCTGGGGGCTGAAGAAAGCAGAGGCAGAGGCTGAAGGACAAAACCTTTGGATTTGGCGACATTCGGAGGGAGTTCTTGGAACCAAGCAGAGAGATAGGCCTCTAAGCTAACCGGGCTATATTGGAGATAATAAAAGATCTGAACTTTTATCACCTGGCTGTGTTTTGAGAAGAAAAAGCTCACAACACATGTATATACATATATATGTAGTCTTGGGGGTAATGGGGTAGGAGGAAAGGGGAAAAAGAATAAAGTAAAAAGTGCATAGAAGAGAACAAAAGAAAACCTATAAGAAGGCAAAGAAAAGATGGACAGTCTGAATATAATATATAGTATTTATTATCTTTGATTTCTCAAAATGGAAATTTATTATTTCATATTTTGAATCCTCTCATATTCTGCTGTGCACATGATAAATTTTTATTTTTCTATTTTGTATTTAAGTTTTAAATAAATGCATTAAAAAGAGAAGTGATGAAGGGGGAAAGAACAAGTTATGGGAGGAGATTCTGGAAAGATAGCAAAGTAGGCCAGACAATTCCAAATTTCCTCTACAAATAAGACAAAATAGTGCCTTCAAGTGAAGGTCAAGTGGCAGAAATAAACACGAGTTGAGGCAGGGTAGTGGTCTTCCTGAGATCACTGGAGAAAACTGGAGGAAAGATCCTAGGATGGAAGTTTGACTCTAATGAAATGCCAATACTTCCAGGTTATGCCCATGGAAACAATAAACAAGGCTGGAGCAGCTGGATGCGGGGTAGGAATTCTCACCTCACAGACTGGGACAACAGGCCTAAGTGATAACGTCCAGAGCAAAAAAGAACCAGCGCACCCCCCCCCCACTCCTCCTCAAAAAGTGCAGAGACAGTGGGCTGGGGTTGCTGCTGGCAGTGGGCACTTATATATGTGCAAAGTCCTTGATTTTGTTCCAGGCCAAAGCGGGGAACTGAAGGTCACTCTCACTGGAGAGTCCTCAGAGAAGCAGAGCATTCCTAGCATAGTATGCCTGGGGACTCAGCTATGGGGTGGGAGGGGAAAGGAATGCTAGGGTTCAGCCCTGAAAAAAGCTCCCAAAATAAGTTAAGAAGGACCAGAGACACCATTCCCCACACCCCAGGACAAGAGATGGTTACAAATGGGAATGAAGGCTCAGGGCTCATTTGCCCTTATTTGTATCTCTGGTGCTTAGCACAATGTCCGGAACAGTGCAAACAATAAATACATGTAAATTAATTGAACAGCAAATGATGAATTGAGAAAGGCAGTCACACTACTTTGTGGGAAGAACATTAATATGCTGAAATGGTGACTAAAATATCCAGACTATTTGACTCGGAGATCTTACAGGTTTAGAGACAGAGAGGTTACATATATATTAAAATGTTCACAGCAGAACTTTTTGTGGTATTGACAAATTAGAAACAGGTTAGGTATTTTGTTGTTTGGGGAATGATTAAACATAGTGTCGTATGAATGCAATAAACTGTTACTGTGTTATAAGAAAGCACTATTAAGTGATTCAGAAAAGCATAAGAAGATTTATATGAACTCATTCAAAGGAAGGCAAGCGAACAATAATCTGTAAGAGCAGCAACAATACGAACCAGAACAAGAAGTCATTTTTCATTGATTGAGATGGGTCTCTGAAAAATGAAAAAAAAATCAACCTCACTTTTTTTAGATGTTGTGACATTTAAAAATCTCAAGAGACATAGTTTGTGGGTAATCATTTGATTAATAATGCTAGCATTTTTGCTAATAAAAAGAATAGTCATTTGGCTATTTTTCTTGAACCAAAGACAATGATGGCTACAGGTCCTTGCAAAAGTGAGTGTTCCAAAAGGTATTAACTATGTTTGACTAACAATTAATGATAGGTGGACTGTTCTAATGAGGACCACGAATAACATTCATTATATTCATCTTGGACAAAGGAAGCAGCTCTACACTTACACCACCCACAGCCTTCAGATACTAGAGCATCCACTTCCATCCAAATTAACTTGAGTGTAACCCAATGGACAGGAATTCATTTTCCATTAGAGGTCTGGGGCAAGCTAAGTCATGTAGTGGATAGACCTTCAGTCAACCCTGGGGTCAGGACGGAGTTCAAATCTGGCCTCAAACACTTGACATTTACTAACTGTGTGATTCTGGACCAGTCACTTAACCCTAATTTGCCTTGCAAAACAAAATGAAAAAGGAAGCCTGGTCTAATTGGATGGAATCACAATATCTAAAATATAGAGAATCTTAATCCTATCTTTCATCAGCCCTGTCCTGGGATTCAGATAAGGAAACAGGACTGAGAAAAAAAGGTTAGGTTTCCCCAGTTTTGATAACTGGTTATTAATATGAGAGAAATAATAACTTCTCTCATGTCGAAAATGGGTATCGAATATTGCATCTTTTTCAACTCAGGTAACTGACTAATTTTTAAAGAATTGCAATTTTTTTTTAGAATATAATTATTTTTAATATATTGAGGTTTTTACTTTTTTTGTCTCTTAGCTTCCTTTTGGTCTGGATTGGTGAAAACTATGGGCCCCCATCAGAACAGTTTTTAAATGCACAAAATACATAATATTACAAGGAAATCAATTATATATTATAAAAATTATATTTAAAAAATCCAAAAGTCCAAAGGTTAAGGATCCTTTAATTAGAACATTTCTATGATTACTTATGTATATACACATATAACACACACATAAGCATATAAACATGTATGAGAATGGGTAGAAAATTGGCCTTTGAATCAACAATACTGATTGCAAAGGCCATGTTTGGCAGGCAGTAGTTGTTGGATCAGGTGCAAAGCACTTAATTCTCAATATTCCAAACAAATGTAAGACTACAGAAATGACTTCCTGTTTTGAAATAGTGAAAAGGTGTTTCAAATAAGGGATGCTTAAAATTAATTAGCTTACATATTTAGAGCAAATACACATTCTAGAATACACATTAATTTGAAATGGAGAGATGGGTATAGAATTGAAGACAAAGAAGAATCACAGTTGAAGTTTTGCATGGTTTTCAATGCTATTAAGCTATTCATTGTCACGAAAGCCTACTTCCTTAATTATTTCCTGATTTATGATACAGAGATTGTGATTTTTGGAATTCCATGATCTTAGAAGAATCAAAATTACAGGGGCAGTAAGAGCTCTCAATCCAGTCCCATATTGGACACTTACTGTGTTTGGGATCTCTGAAAACTCCCATCTTCTGGGACCCGATTCACCATTCATAAAATGAGGTGGCTGCACAACATAATCTTCAAACTTCATGGGTCTAATCCTGATAATTCCATGACTTGGGAGAAATGCAGCCAAAAGGTTGTAGAAATGCAAAATTGAAACATATGAATTGGATAGAAACTTGTTCCAAGATTAGGCAGAGATGGGTTTGAACCCAGAATAATTTGGCACTCTGTTTAGCCCTATCTATTGCCATTATAACTTCTATTAAAGGTATTTAAATCTGGTAGTAAGTTATTAAAAATGTGAGGTTTTTAAAAGTAGGTTTATTTATTTATTTTTAATTCTAAGGACTATATGTTATTCTATCATTGAATCTTGAAGTGATAAGCAAGATTTTTCTGAAATGATAACAAGAGTGGAAATACAGAGGAAGAAAAAACATATATACTTAGATTTTGTGTAAACACCAAAATCATTGAAAAACACATGAAAAAAGGACTTCAGAAGGCAATAAAAAAGCGAACAAAGTGATTTGTTACCAGCTTGTCAAAGTAAATATACATATGCTTTATTTAACAAAATGTAAATAAAGATTACTTTTCCTGATATGGTAATGCTTTTAAAATTTAAATGTTCTTGTAAATGAGTAATTTTGAAATGAAAAGAAAAAAAAAGAGAGAACTGAACTAGTTTAAGAAATTTCAGTGGTTTTGCCAGAATGTTTAACTAAAAAACAAAAATCAAGCCCACTTGATCCACAAATTTAAGAAGCTGTACTGTCACCTAATGGCATCTTTAGTATGTTGCAGCAAAGACTGTCAAGGAAGAACAGTGTTTTAAAAAACTCTCTGAGAACTCCAAACAATATGGTGGCTAGTGACATTCACTATCAGCTCGTATCTGCGGTATTCTACAAAAGATGACTATTCCTTTTATAATTATATCTACCCAACTATTCTTTAGCATCTTTCACATTAATTCACTAATGTTTCCTATGACTGTCCCATGTTAAACATACAGGGGTTTTCATCAGGACAATAAGTCATACGTAAGTAGGGTGTCCACTAATGCTGAGAAGTTAACCATGTTGTATTGGGAGGATAGAACATGCAAGTATGAGTTAACATCCAAGGGTTAACAAGGTTTATTTTTTGACTGAAGGTTTTCCCACACTGGTTACATTCAAAGGGTTTCTCTCCAGTATGAGTTCTCTGATGGTTAATGAGTTCATCTTTCCGAGAGAAGGCTTTAGCACATTCATTACACTGGAAGGGTTTCACCCCAGTATGAATGCTCTGATGTCTAATAAGTGTTCTCCTCTCACTGAAGGCTTTCCCACATTCGTTACATTCAAAAGGTTTCTCTCCAGTATGAGTTTTCTGATGTCTAATAAGTGTTTCCCTCTGACTGAAAGCTTTCCCACATTCATTACATTCAAAAGGTTTCTCTCCAGTATGAGTTTTCTGATGTCTTCCAAGGTGTCCCTTCAAACTAAAGGCTTTTCCACATTCATTACAACTGAAGGGTTTCACTCCAGTATGAGTTAACTGGTGTTCAACAAGGTGTACTTTCTGGCCAAAGGCTTTCCCACATTCATTACATCCAAAAGGTTTCACTCCAGTGTGAGTTATTTGATGTCTTTCAAGATGTCCCTTCAAGGTAAAGGCTTTCCCACATTCATTACATCCAAAAGGTTTCACTCCACTATGAGTTTTTTGATGTCTTTCAAGGAGACCCTTCAAAGTAAAGGCTTTTCCGCATTCATTACAACTGAAGGGTTTCACTCCAGTATGAGTTAACTGGTGTTTAATAAGATGTACTTTCTGGCTGAAGGCTTTCCCACATTCATTACATCCAAAAGGTTTCACTCCAGTGTGAGTTATTTGATGTCGAATAAGGCTTCCGCTGTCAATAAAGGTTTTGCCACATTCATTACACTCAAAGGGTTTTACTCCAGTATGAGTTCGCTGATGTCTAATAAGGGCTCCTTTTTCTGTGAAGGCTTTCCCACATTCATTGCATTCAAAGGGTTTCACTCCAGTATGAGTTCTCTGATGTATAATAAGGGTTCCCTTTGCACTGAAGGCTTTGCCACACTCACTGCATTCAAAAGGTTTCAGTCCAGTATGAGTTCTCTGGTGTCTAATCAGAGCTCCCTTCTCCGTGAAGGTTTTGCCACATTCATTACATTCAAAGGGTTTCACCCCTGTGTGCGTTCTCTGATGTCTGTTAAGGTCTCCCCTCTGGATAAAGGCTTTTCCACATTCGATACATTCAAAGGGTTTCTCTCCAGTGTGAGTTCTTTTGTGGCTAATGAGATGTCCCTTCTTGCTGAAGGCTTTCCCACAGTGGTTACACTCAAAAGGTTTCTCTCCAGTGTGAATCCTCTCGTGGATAATGAGGTGTCCCTTCTTGCTGAAGGCTTTCCCACAGTCATTACAGACAAAGGGTTTCTCTTTCGTGTGGATGCCTTCATGATGAACCAAAGGTCTCTTACTGATGGAGTCTTTGCCACATTTACCACTTTCACAGGGTTTCTCTACGGCATGAATTCTCTGATGTTCAGGAAGGTTTGATCTTCTGCCGAAGGTGTTTCCACTTTCGCTGTATTCATGTAGCTTTTCTCCAGCATGGAGTCTGTGAAACTTAAGTAAATCCGAGTGGTAGCTGAAGGGCTTCCTGCAAATGTTATATTTAGAATGGTTCTTCCCGATGGAGACTGTAGAACATTTAATTAGATCGGAAATCCCTTGGAAGCTCTTACCAAGTGTCTTATGTTTATGGGGACTTTTCCTCATACCACTACTCCATGGTGTAGCCAGTCCAGACCCTGGACTAAAGCTTCTCCTGAAAGTATTACCCTGAGATAGGCTCATGCTATTAAAAGCTGTCCTGTGAGCTCCTGCTACTCTTCTGGAACCTCTCTCTAAAACAGCATCATATTCTCCAATTTCTCCCATTTGATAAAGCTGGGAATTTTCTGCTTTTAGTCTTTTCTTAGACGCTGCTCCTGTGCTAATGGCCTGCGACCATCCTGATCCCTGAGTTTCACATCTGGTCTCCTGAGTATGGAAATCTGAAAGAAAAATTTAAAAGTCACTCAGCAGTGGTTTTGCTGGTTCTTCTCCCTTCCCCCATAACACACACACACACACACACAACACACACACACACACACACACACACACACACACACCATACACTCACCCTTCTCACTGACTGATTTTGGGGAGGGCCCTAGGGGACATACAGGAGAAGCTTAAGTGGTGTAAAAATAAGAGATCAATAAACATTTACTTTTTCAATTGCTAATCATAGTTTTATTTGCTAGGAGAAAGAAGAGTGTTTTGTAGCAAATTCTACCTTCTATCTTTTGTATAAAGGCGAATGATGTTCAATGCCCAGGAAGAACAAGCCCTGTTTATAGGGAATTAAAATCAGGGAGTTGAGGAAAGCATCGAAGAGCACCTTGCCATTAGGAAGAAATGCGAAATAAACCAACATTTCAATAGCACTAGCACGGGAATCAGTACTCTCAGTGAAAAACAGAATCATCTTCTCGACATCAGAACAATTGGAAACCAGAAGGGAATAGGGAAAACCAACCAACGGGAAAATGGACTTAAGCACACAAAAGGGATGTCTCTGGTTGAGCAATTGGAGAAACTTTTAAGAATTATTGAGCTTCGCAGCTACACCCAGAGAAAGAACACTGGGAAATGAATATAAACTGCTTGCATTTTTGTTTTTCTTCCCGGGTTATTTATACCTTCTGAATTCAATTCTCCCTGTGCAACAAGAAAACTGTTCAGTTCTGCACACACATATTGTATCCAGGATATACTGCAACCTATTCAACATGTAAAGGACTGCTTGCCATCTGAGGGAAGGGGTGGAGGGAGGGAGGGGAAAAATTGGAACAGAAATGAGTGCAAGGGATAATGCTGTAAAAAATTACCCTGGCTTGCATTCTATCAATAAAAAGATATTAAAAAAAAAAAGAAAAAGAAAAAAAAAAGGATTATTGAGCTTCGGAGTCTAAAATAGTTCAGGAAATTTTAAAATTAAAATTCTCAAAGATATTGGACAGGAAAAAAACCCAAATGATAGAGGATTAGAGGGAGAAATGGAAAATCATTTTTCCATCACAATTTCCCCCAGTTCTTTTTCTATTGGAGTATGAATTCTGGGGCTACTTGTTACAGGCAGGAACTTTGATGAGTACTAATAATTAAAGAAAATTGATGACCATAAGGAAGATGACAGCTGGAAGGACAAAATCAGAGATTAGATTATAATGGGATTTTAGGATCCTTGATGGCATCTCAGGGGAAAAAAAAGTTTTCTTTCTTTTATTGGTTTTAAAATTCATCTTAAATTCCCTGCCATTAACAAAAATATTCATATCTACAAATGCCTTTTTCAAACGTTTTATATCTTGTTTGTTTTTTTTTAAACGTCTGAGAGAGTTAGATAAGGAGAGAAAGCTATCCCCAAAGGGAATTGTTCCAGTGAAAAAGGGAGCTCCCGATCCTTCAGTACGAGGCTGCAGAGGGACTTTGGGAAGTCTCCATCCAGCACAGGTCAGCTGAGCCTGTTCTCGCAAAGGGCTCATGGGGCATCTCGTCACCCACTCACCTGGGCAGTGCCTTCTTGGTTCTTCTCCCTTGGGCATCCAAGGTGCCTCTCCTCTCTCCAACAGAGAGGTCATGTCCAGGTTGGAAACGGGCAATCCTATTGACCAGAACAGAAGAGGAAGTCATGGGGGCTGAAAGATAGCTCAGAATTCTGTTTTCTTCATGCAAAGCAGGGTGGTTGAGAAAGGACAGGTGTACGAGGGTCTCCGAAGGAAGCTCAGTGCTGAATCCTGAGGAAGAATGGATCTCTGTTTACCTGACCATCCTAAGAGTTAGAACAGACCTCTGACACCTCTGGGGCTCTCACAGAATCCTGGCTTTGGAGAGGAGCTCAAGGTCTCTGTGAGTGATCCCCCCAGAAAGGACTCCCCCTCCCCACATCCCGCCTGGAGAAAGCGCCTCGACCTCGGGAGGAAGCCCCGACCTTTGGGGCAGCTGGCCGGGCAGGACTATTGTGGACATCAGAGCTTTTCCCCTCATCTCTGGCCCTCTGTGTTTTGCCCTTGGACAGAACTATCATGCTCCTCTCAAGCCTTCTCTAAATGATCCCAGGATGACAGAGACCCCCTTAGACCTTCTCTGTGTCCCAGTCTCTGAGGGTGAAGGAGACAGGGACTATCAGGGCCTTATTCGTGGAAGTCCTGCCTCTCCCCCTCCCATAGGTGCCTCCATTAAAAACCTGAAACTTCTCTGGACAAGCTGTAGTCACCCCAGACCTTCCCACTATACAGATCCTGCCGGACTTCATCCTCCTGGACTCGGCCATACGCCAACGTAGTCAAGGATCTTCTGGGCCCTGACTCACTCCAGAGCTGTGTCCCCTACAAGTTTTAGTGCAGGAGCACCCAGTAAATGGCTCCTCTGTACAGCAAACTGTTCAGAGGAGGTACAAATGTAGTCGCCCGTGCTTCATGGCAGGGAGCTTCAGTCTGGGAAGAGTGAGATCCGTACAGAGCAGGACTCCGAGCAAAGGGCCCCAAGAAATGTTTGGAGGGGGTCAGGGAAGGTTTCCTGTAGGAAGCACCCCAATTCCCTGGGATGTTACTTTGTATCTTTCTTGTGAAGAAAAAATTCTGGAAGCTTTCCCTCAGAGCTAGCATGAGTGAGCTATGGAAGACAGGAAAGGGAAACATCCTGACTGGGGCTGTGAAGGGCTCCCTGCCACATGGCGCACAGTCTGGGATCTTTTTTTAAAATATTATTATTATTATTATTTTACAATTATAACTTTATGTTATAGTATATCCTAGATACAATATATGTGTGCAGATCTGTACAGTTCTCTTGTTGCACAAGAAAAATCGGATTCAGAAGGCAAAAATACCCTAGGAAGAAAAACAAAAATGCAAGTGGTCCACATTCATTTTCCAGTGTTCCTTCTCTGGGTGTAGCTGATTCTGTCCATCATTGATCAATTGGAACTGAATCAGATCTTCTCTTTGTCAAAGAAATCCACTTCCATCAGAATACATCCTCATACAGTATTGTTGTTGATGTGTATAATGAGCTCCTGGTTCTGCTCATTTCACTCAACATCAGTTCATATAAATCTCTCCAAGCCTCTCTGTATTCATCCGGCTGGTCATTTCTTACAGAACAATAATATTCCATAACATTCACATATCATAATTTATTCAGCCATTCTCCAGCTAATGGGCATCTATTCATTTTCCAGTTTCTTTTTTTTTTTTTTTAATTTTTATTTAATAATTACATTATATTGACACTCATTTCTGTTCCGATTTTTTTTTCCCCTCCCTCCCTCCACCCCCTCCCCTAGATGGCAAGCAGTCCTTTATATGTTGGATATGTTGCAGTATATCCTAGATACAATATATGTTTGCAGAACCGAACAGTTCTCTTGTTGCGTAGGGAGAATTGGATTCAGAAGGTATAAATAATCCGGGAAGAAAAACAAAAATGCAGATAGTTCACATTCGTTTCCCAGTGTTCTTTCTTTGGGTGTAGCTGCTTTTGTCCGTCATTTATCAATTGAAACTCAGGTCTCTTTGTCAAAGAAATCCACTTCCATCAAAATATGTCCTCATACAATATCGTTGTCGAAGTGTATAATGATCTCCTGGTTCTGCTCATTTCACTTAGCATCAGTTCATGTAGGTCTCTCCAAGCCTCTCTGTATTCATCCTGCTGGTCATTTCTTACAGAACAATAATATTCCATAACATTCATATACCACAATTTACCCAGACATTCTCCAATTGATGGGCATCCATTCATTTTCCAGTTTCTAGCCACTACAAACAGGGCTGCTACAAACATTTTGGCACATACAGGTCCCTTTCCCTTCTTTAGTATTTCTTTGGGATATAAGCCCAATAGAAACACTGCTGGATCAAAGGGTATGCACAATTTGATAATTTTTTGGGCATAATTCCAGATTGCTCTCCAGAATGGTTGGATTCGTTCACAACTCCACCAACAATGCATTAGTGTCCCAGTTTTCCCGCATCCCCTCCAACATTCATCATTATTTTTTCCTGTCATCTTAGCCAATCTGACAGGTGTGTAGTGGTATCTCAGAGTTGTCTTAATTTGCATTTCTCTGATCAATAATGATTTGGAACACTCTTTCATATGAGTGGTAATAGTTTCAATCTCATCCTCTGAAAATTGTCTGTTCATATCCTTTGACCATTTATCAATTGGAGAATGGCTTGATTTCTTATAAATTTGAGTCAGTTCTCTATATATTTTGGAAATGAGGCCTTTATCAGAACCTTTAACTGTGAAAATGTTTTCCCAGTTTGTTGCTTCCCTTCTAATCTTGTTTGCATTAGTTTTATTTGTACAAAAGCTTTTTAATTTGATGTAATCGAAATTTTCTATTCTGTGATCAGTAATGGTCTCTAGTTCATCTTTGGTCACAAATTTCTTTCTCCTCCACAAGTCTGAGAGATAAACTATTCTATGTTCCTCTAATTTATTTATAGTCTCGTTCTTTATGCCTAGGTCATAGACCCATTTTGATCTTATCTTGGTATATGGTGTTAAGTGTGGGTCCATGCCTAATTTCTGCCATACTAATTTCCAATTATCCCAGCAGTTTTTATCAAATAATGAATTCTTTTCCCAGAAGTTAGGGGCTTTGGGTTTGTCAAACACTAGATTGCTATAATTGACTATTCTGTCTTGTGAGCCTAGCCTTTTCCACTGATCCACTAATCTATTTCTTAGCCAATACCAAATGGTTTTGGTGACTGCTGCTTTATAATATAATTTTAGATCAGGTACAGCTAGGCCACCTTCATTTGATTTTTTTTTCATTAATTCCCTTGAGATTCTCGACTTTTTATTGTTCCATATGAATTTTGTTGTTATTTTTTCTAGATCAATAAAATATTTTCTTGGAAGTCTGATTGGTATAGCACTAAATAAATAGATTAGTTTAGGGAGTATGGTCATCTTTATTATGTTCGCTCGGCCGATCCAAGAGCACTTAATATTTTTCCAATTATTTAAGTCTGACTTTATTTGTGTGGAGACTTTTTTATAATTTTGCTCATATAATTCCTGACTTTCCTTTGGTAGATAGATTCCCAAATATTTTATGGTATCAACAGTTATTCTGAATGGAATTTCTCTTTGTATCTCTTGCTGTTGGGTTTTGTTGGTTTTTCCAGTTTCTTGCTACTACAAACAAGGCTGCCACAAACATTTTTGAACATGTGGGTCCCTTTCCCTCCTTTAAGGTCTCTTTGGGATACAAGCCCAGTATCAACTCTGCTGGATCAAAGAGTATGCACAGTTTGATATCCCTTTAGGAATAGTTCCTATTTGCTCTCCAGAATGATTGGATCAGTTCCCAACTCCACCAATAATGTATCAGTGTCCCAGTTTTCCCACATCCCCTCCAACATTCATCATTATTTTTTCCTGTCATCTTAGCCAATCTGACAGGTGTGTAGTGATATCTCAGAGTTGTCTTAATTTATTTGCATTTCTCTGATCAATAGGGATTTGGAACACACTTTCATATGAGCAGAAATAGTTTGAATTTGATCATCTGAAAATTGTCTGTTCATATCCTTTGACCATTTATCAATTGGAGAATGGCTTGATTTCTTAAAAATTAGAGTCAATTCTCTAAATATTTTGGAAATCAGGGCTTTATCAGAACCTTTAACTGTAAAGATGTTTTCCCAGTTTATTGCTTCCCTTCTAATCTTGTTTGCATTAGTTTTGTTTGGACAAAAGCTTTTTAATTTGATATAATCAAAATTTTCTATTTTATGATCAATAATCTTCTCTAGTTCTTCTTTGGTCACAGATTCCTTCCTCCTCCACAAGTCTTGAGAGGTAAACTATCTTATTTTCCTCTAATTTATTTATACTCTCGTTCTTTATACCTAAATCATGGTCTTATTTTTTCTTTTTGGTCTTATCTTGGGGTACGGTGTTAAGTGTGAGTCTATGCCTAGTTTCTGCCATACTAATTTCCAGTTTTCCCAGCAGTTTTTCTCAAATAGTGAATACTTATCCCAAAAGTTGGGATCTTTGGGTTTGTCTATACACTAGATTGCTATAGTTATTGAGTATTTTGTCCTGTGAACCTAACCTATTCTACTGATCGATTAATCAATTTCTGAGCAAATACCAAATGGTTTGGGGGACCGCTGCTTTATAATATAGTTTTAGATCAGGTATAGCTAGGCTGCCTTCATTTGATTTTTTTTTATTAGTTCCCTTGAAATTCTTGACCTTTTGTTCTTTCATATGAATTTTGTTTTTATTTTTTCTAGATCATTAAAATAGTTTCTTGGGAGTCTGATTGGTATAGCATTAAATAAATAGATTAGTCTAGGTAGTATTGTCATCTTTATTATATTCACTCGACCTATCCAAGAGCACTTAATATTTTTCCAATTATTTAAATCTGACTTTATTTGTGTGGAAAGTGTTTTGTAATTTTGTTCATATAGTTCCTGACTTTCCTTTGGTAGATGGATTCCCAAGCCCAACTGCTATTGACAATTATTTTGAATGGATTCTCTTTGTATCTCTTGCTGTTGGATATTGTTAGTGATGTATAAAAATGCTGAGGATTTATGTGGATTTATTTTGAATCCTGCCACTTTGCTAAAGTTGTGAATTATTTCTAATAACTTTTTAGTAGAATCTCTGGGGTTTTCTAAGTATACCATCATATCATTTGCAAAGAGTAATAATTTGGTTTCCTCATTACCTACTCTAATTCCTTTCATCTCTTTTTCAACTCTTATAGCATTTCTAATACAATATTGAATAATAATGGTGATAGTGGGCAACCTTGTTTCACTCCTGATCTTACTAGGAATGGTTCCAGTTTATCCCCATTACACATGATGCTTACTGATGGTTTTATATAGAGGCTCCTGACTATTTTAATAAAAAGTCCATTTATTCCTATACTCTCAAGTATTTTTATTAGGAATGGATGTTGAACTTTTATCAAATGCTTTTTCTGCATCTATTGAGATGATCATATGGTTTTTGTTAATTTGGTTATTGATATAGTCAATTATGCTAATAGTTTTCCTAATATTGAACCAGCCCTGCATTCCTGTTATAAATCATACTTGGTCATAGTGTATTATCTTGGGGATGATTTTCTGTAATCTTTTTGCTAATATTTAATTTAAGATATTTGCATCAATATTCATTAGGGAGATTGGTCTATAATTTTCTTTCTCCGTTTTCAACCTACCCAACTTAGATCAGTACCATGTCATAAAGAGAATTTGGTAGGACTTCTTTAATCCCTATTTTTTCAAATAATTCATATAGTATTAGAGTTAATTGTTCTTTAAATGTTTGGTAGAATTCACATGTAAATCCATCTGGTCCTGGGGATTTTTTCTTAGGGAGTTGATTAACAGCTTGTTCTATTTCTTTTTCTAAGATGGGACTGTTTAACCAATTTTCTTCTTCCTCTATTAATCTGGGCAAGCTATATTTTCAAAGGTATTCTTCCATTTCATTTATCGAATTTATTGGCATAAAGTTGGGCAAAGTAACTCCTAATTATTGCTCTAATTTCCTCTTCGTTAATGGAGAGTTCTCCCTTTTCATTTTTAAGACTAACAATTTGATTTTCCTTTTTCCTTTTTTAAATCAGATTTACTAAGATTTTATCTATTTTGTTGGTTTTTTCATAGAACCAACCCTTAGTTTTACAAATTAATTCAATAGTTTTTTTTTTAACTTTCAAATTTATTAATCTCTCCTTTTATTTTTAAAATTTCAAGTTTAGTGTTTCACTGGGGGTTTCTAATTTGTTCCTTTTCTAGAATTTTTAGTTGCAAGCCCAATTCATTGACCTTCTTTTTCTCTATTTTATGCAAGTAGACCTCTAGAAATATAAAATTTCCCCTTATTACCACTTTGGCTGCATCCCACACATTTTGGTATGACGTCTCATTATTATCATTTTCTTGAGTGAAGTTATTAATTATGTCTATGATTTACTGTTTCACCCAATCATTCTTTAGTATGAGATTATTTAGTTTCCAATTATTTTTTGGTTTATTTTCCCCTGGCTTGTTACTGAATGTAATTTTCATTGCATCATGAGCTGAAAAGGATACATTTACTATTTCTGCCTTTCTGCATTTGAATTTGAGGTTTTTACATCCTAATATGTGGTCAATTTCTGTATAGGTTCCATGAACTGCTGAGAAGAAAGTGTACTCCTTTCTTACTACACTTAGTTTTCTTCAAAGATCTATCATATCTAACTTTTCTAGTATTCTATTTATCTCTTTGACTTCTTTCTTATTTATTTTGTGGTTTGATTTATCTAATTCTGAGAGTACAAGGTTGAGATCTCCCAATATTATAGTTTTGCTACTTTTTCTTGTAGCTCTCTTAATTTCTCCTTTAAGAATTTAGAAGCTATACCACTTGGTGCATATATGTTTAATACTGAGATTGCTTCATTATCTATGCTACCCTTTGGCAAGATATAGTACCCTTCCTTATCTCTTTTAATTAGATCAATTTTTGCTTTTGCTTGATCTGAGATCAAGATGGCTACCCCTGCTCTTTTGACTTCACCTGAAGCGTAGTAGATTCTTCTCCAGCTTTTTACCTTTACTCCATATGTATCGCCCTGCTTCAAGTGTGTTTCCTGTAAATAACATATTGTAGGATTCTGGCTTTTAATTCAGTCTGCTAACCGCTTCCTCTTTATGGGGAGTTTACCCCCTTCACATTTATGGTTAAAATGACTAATTCTGTATTACTTGCCATCTTGTTAATCCCTGCTTATGCTTTTCTCCTTTCTTTCCCTCTTACCCCCCTCCCCAGTATTAAACGTATGAGCACCACTTGCTTCTCATGGCCCTCCCTTTTTAGGATCCCTCCCCCCATCTTAGAGTTCCTCCCCCTTTCTTACCCCTTTTCCTCACAATTTCTGTATTCCCTTCTGCTTAGTTTACTCCTTCCCTTTTCACTTTTCCTCTCCCCCTTTTCAATGAGGTGGGAGAAGTTTCTCTGTAAATTGAATATGTCTAATATTTTTCTCTTTAAGCTAGTTCTGATGAGAGTAAGATACACACTATGTTCATCCCCCTCCCTTCTTTCTCTCAGATAGAATAGATTTCCTTTGCCTCTTCATGAGATGCAGTACCCCCACTTTACCCTTTTTCTGGTACAATTTCCTTCCCACCTCTAGTTTCTAGAACAAATTATACATGTGTTCTTTATTTATCTTTATAACAGAAATATCATTCCCAAGATTTCTTTTTACCTTTTAATGTTTCTCTTGAGTCCTATATTTGGAGATCAAACTTTTTGTTTAGTTCCTGTTTTTTCATCAAAAATAGATGAACTTGACCTATTTCATTGAATGTCCATCTTCTTCCTTGGAAAAAAATGCTCATTTTGGCTGGGTATGTTATTCTTGACTGCATATCAAGTTCCTTAGCCTTTTAGAACATCAGATTCCAGGCCCTATGCTGCTAGATCCTGAGTAATCCTTTTTGTGGCTCCTCTATATTTGAATTGTTTTTTCCTAGCAGCTTGTAGTATTTTTCCCTTGGTCTGATAGTTCTGGAATTTAGCCACAATATTTCTTGGAGTTCTGATTTTAGGGTCCCTTTTAGTAGGTGATCGATGAATTCTTTGAATGTCTATTTTACCTTCTGTTTCTATAACATCTGGGCAGTTCTCTTTGATAATTTCCTGGAAAATAGTGTCCAGGCTCTTTTTTTTTCATCATATTTTTCAGAAAGTCCAATCATTCTCAGATTATCTCTCCTAGATCTATTTTCCAGGTCTGTTGTTTTCCCAAGAAGGTATTTGACATTTTTTTTCATTTTTTTTTGGTTTTGCTTTACTGATTCTTGGTGTCTCCTTGAGTCATTCAATTCCATTTGTTCAATTCCGATTTTTAATGAATTTTTGTTTTTCTTTTTAATTTTTGGTTTAGGCAATTGGGGTTAAGTGACTTGCCCAGGGTCACACAGCTAGGAAGTGTTAAGTGTCTGAGATCAGATTTGAACTCAGGTCCTCCTGAGTTCAGAGCTGGTGCTCTATCCACTGTGCCACCTAGCTGCCCCTGAATTTTTAATGAATTATTTTCTTCACTTACTTTTAAATCTTTTTCTAATTGTCTAATTAACTTTTTAAATGAGTTGTTTTGTACTATGGAATTT